>NC_142124.1:33565625-33875312 GCF_056152115.1 Neolamprologus brichardi
AATTCATACATAACGTGCACTGTTGATTTTTGAGAAAATGAAAGGATTTTAGGCCCGGCGTCAACGGGTTAGCGCAGTGAGTGCGGTCAGCTCGTTAATGCAGCCCCACGCATGGGGCGATCCGTGGTAACTCGTTAAGGGAGATTTGCTGTGTTAATGCCGTTATGCCGTTAACCTCATGTTAACGAGATTAATGCTGACAGCACTAAAATAATAATCTCCAAATGTTTTCTTTTTACCGAGCAGCTCCTCTGCTCCTGACGTCTATTCCAACCTAGGAAGCGTTACGAACAGCTGATCGGATTGGCAAAGCGTGTTTCTGGAATATTATGTTTTTGTTGCTGCAAGTGCTTTTTATGCAGTTTTTGCAAAGCTATATGTGGAAGGAAACCGTGACCGAGGACAAGCTGATGGCATAACATGTAAGTACAACTCCTCCGGTTTCATATGCAAAAAAATTAATGCGCTACCTTACATGGTTCCAGTTCTGCTCTGACCGGTTTTAAAGGGTTAAAAACTCAATATGTCGCCCAGACTTAAGTCTTACTATACTGTAGATTAGCACATTGGGCATCTTAAATAGTTACGTGGACTGATGCTGGTAAAGCAGCAACGCTGATGATTTTATTACAGATGAAAGAATTTAGACAGTTTTTCACTCTCAGTGATGCCGCAGTGTTCGTTTGACTTTGGGACCTGAAGCTGACGGAGTTTAGGACCCAGATTACTCAGAGAGGCTCCTGACTACGGTAGCCATAATGCTCCGACAATCCATCAAGCGGTGCAGCTTCATAGCTCACCAAAGTCGCACTAAAATATTTTTGACAGATTTTTGAGCGCCGAGTAGAACATAAAATCAGTTCGAGGTCAGTAAGCACAACCAGAATTCATACATAAAGCGCGCTGTTGATTTTTGAGAAAATTAAAGGATTTTTAGTGCACCTTATTGTGTGGAAAGTACGGTATATAAATGTAGCTTATGCATAAGTTCAGTAAGGAAAATCTGTAATCACTGCTGCTTTCCTCGGTGTTCAGCTGCTCGTCTGTTGGTTACACCATTACCACTTTCCCACCATGTCCAACACAATACTGACATCATTACTCTAGTCCAGTCACCTTCTTGCCCACCTTATTTCAGCCAGTCAGCGTCCGCTCAGATTGGTTTACAAATGTTTCGTCTTTCTCCCCATCAGACTTTCCCTTAGAGCTCCATCCAAGCCTCATCGTCACCACCACCATCAAGACCCCAGGAGGTCCTGTCCTAAATCCTATCACTGCTATGATTCTGTTCTGCTAATATGGTTATTGGCGTTTAATGTGTTCATTTTCTATCTCAATAAAACATGTTAAATTCTTCTTATTTAAATGAATCTATGATATATATTTTTTAAATATCTTTCTTTTAGGACTCTTTGTTTGGTTTGGGGTCTCAGTGTAGTTTGGTTTCCTCTGTGTGTCATTTTTTTTTCTCAAGTCTTCTTAGTTTTGTTATCTAGATTTTAGTTTCCTTACATTTCATGTTTCTGTTATCATGCCTCCCCTGTGTTCCTCACACCTTCTAAGTCAGTCTTGTCTCTGTGATTGTTTGCCTTTCTGTCTTTGTGTGAAGTCGAGCCTTAGACCTCTAAATTTCATCATAGAATCACTTAAGATAAAAATAGCAGCTTCAGTGGTATTTTCTGACATTGTCTTTTACAGTAATGTTAATATTTCCCTATATTGTCAATTGAAGACCGTATAGGTTAGAATGAAAAACTGTGCAGTGTTGCGTTACTGCAGTTAAAAGGAGATAAAGAGTTAATTTCATGATAAAACACATTTTACCTTTACCTGTGTCTGCTTTTCATCTGTACTCTGAATCACATTAAAAACTTTTGCTAATGTAAACTAGATCACTATAGATTTTGAGCTTATTGTAGCTTTAAGACTGACTAGTCTGCTTCTATATCATTTGTTGCCAGCCAGGGAGTAGGGATGGGTACCAGTATCTGACATAAACGGTAGTAACCAGACCGAAAAGCAGCGCACATTTCGGTGCTTTATTTTTTCCTGAGATGTCACACACTTTGAATTCTAGCCAATCATTTTACGTTTCCGAGGATAGTAGGCGGGCCCAGGTACGTACGTTCTTTTAGAGCAGAGCTACAGATTAAAATGCCCAAGGCGAAGCGGTCAAAGTCTGGCTGTACTTCACAGCAAAAGATGCAAACTCAGCAGCCTGCAACAAGTGCTTTAAGCTGATACTGTGATACTGTCAAAGGAGGTAACTCCTCAAATTTGATGAAACACCTGGCGATGCATAGTATTTTGTTAAAGCCGAGAAATGCGCCGTATTTGATAGCTTGCTGCGAGACCTCACACCGAGCACATCTACTGCGGGTGTGGTGCCTGTTATTGGACCCGGAGTTAGCAACATCCCCCAAAAACCCGAAGCGGAGAGTCCTGGCCCCTAGCCCTGCCAGTGTAGCAGAAATGATGAGGATGATGATGCAGCAGCAGCCGTTCTTCTCTGCGTGAGTAGCTTAATGTTGTTCGTGTGTAATTTACGTTGAGTAGGCTAACCACGTTATTACATTAATGCATGTAAGGTGAACTAGCAAACACCATCATAGCTACATGCAGCTGTCTTCTTGTTTGATGGCAGATACTCCCTTCACCCTTGACAAAAAGGCTAAAATGACCAAAGAAAAAGTGGAAAACAGTTAAACATGAGAGGTTTTTGGACAAAGTTTGTGTTTTTTCCATTGATTAAGCTGCTTCCAGCCAAGAGTGATACCATAAATCCCCTATAGCTGCAGAAAAGACTAACATTGTTATATTTTTACAAAAAAACAGCTGAACATGAGAGGTTTTTGGACCAATTTTGTGTTCTCCATTCTTTAAGCACCGGCACCGTTTCAAAAGTACCGGTTTGGTACTGGTATCGGATAAAACCTAAACGATAATAGCTCCAGATCCAGCTGAAAGTAATTTAAAAGGATACCTCACCTTACTCAACAGCACTGCGTCTGCTGTGGAAACCTTCTACAGTCATCTGATGTTTTCAACCAAGATAGAGACAATAACCAAAAAGGCCCAGCAGAGCTCACACTTCCTGTGTCAGGGCAGGAAGTTCAGTGTTAGTGTTTCTTCACTAGGAGTCTGTCACAGCAGCGGAGCCACTGTACAGATTGGAAGTTGCTGTTCCACGATTCATGCCATGGACACGAGCCCTGTGCGGGATCTGGGAGAAAACGGCACAGAGTGCTGGGATTTGCACATTGTTGTTCACTGTTTGCTGCTGTAAAGTCCTGCGTTTGGGTCCTCTCATTACCTCAGACCTGACATAGACTGAGTAAAATTATATTCTTCTAAGCTAGGAAAGCTGCTTACTTCAAGCCTGACATTATCCTACAGGTGAAAGAATGATTCCAAGTCACTGCCCCACAGCAAGGATAACAGCTTATCAATTTAAAACTGATATTGATCAGGTATCAGCAGAAACCAGTACTGGATCAGAGCAGAAACTGAACTGGTTCAGTGTAAACATGCTGTAACACACCTGCCCATCTTAACCCAACAATAGAAACAAGAACATTTCTACAAATGTCTCTTTAAAAAAAAAACAAAAAAAAAACACACAATTTAGTAGGAAAAACTGTGTAAATGTTGAATAACAGGGAATTCTATATTGTAATAAATTATGACCAACAGGCAAACAAATA
Organism: Neolamprologus brichardi; assembly: GCF_056152115.1. Classification (NCBI taxonomy): domain Eukaryota; kingdom Metazoa; phylum Chordata; class Actinopteri; order Cichliformes; family Cichlidae; genus Neolamprologus; species Neolamprologus brichardi. Next base: position 33,569,330 of record NC_142124.1, read on the forward strand.
CCATGACCACATGTCGTGGTTGCGTGTTTGGAGTTTATTTTTTCTAGAGCAGGACTCCAGCATTGTACACCATAACATTTCAGTTTTAACTTGACATCATTGCCTTTAAACACCAAACCAATGTGAGCCTAAACGGAGGAACCTTAACAAAGTAAAGACATTCACAGCTTATCTCATACAAAGAGCTGAAAGAGGCTAAATCAAAAAAACTGATGCAACATTTATAAAGCTGTACTGAGGCTGCAGGGAACCAAAACAGCATGTTTGGTGCACATATGAAACTTAATCCTGTGTACCCGTGTCTGAGTCATTCTGTACTTAGATCTGTTTTAAAAGTAAAGTTCTGACATTTTCTTTAAACTAGTTTCTCCTGTTTTGTGGCTGGACAGGGAGTTTAGACATTGTACTTTTGTGTTTTTAGATAAGAATTGTTTTTATTTTTTAGCCAGGATGGAGAATTTTGGTTTTGGCCTTGGAGACCCTGAAGTCTACAGCTTCCTTTCTGTTTAAGTCAAGTGTGAAGCTCTGAACTTGTGAAAGTAAACCATTTAAATGCTGATCTGGCAGCACGGTGGTTAGCGCTGTTTCCTCACAGCAAGATGGGCCTGAGTTTAATTCTTTTTGTGTGGAGTTTTCATGTTCTCTGCATGTCTCTGTGGGGTTTTTCCAGGTTCTCCGGCTTCCTCCCACAGTCCAAAGACATGCGGTGGGGATATGTTAATTAGTAACACTAAATTGGCCATAGGTGGCCATGGTTGTGACAGACTGGCAACCTGTCCAGAGTGTACCCTGCCTATTGCCCTAAGACAGCTTGGATAGGCTCCAGCCCCCCCACCTACCCTGGTGACCCTGACCGGGATAAATAGAAGAGAAGCTGGGTTTTATTCAGTAGTTTTAAGTAGTGGATTGCTACATTTCTGTGATACATTTTATGTATCACATAAAATGTATCACATTGTGTGTCACAATAGTGTGTCTGCTAGCTAAAGGCATAGCTGGAATATTTTCCAGCAAAAGAAAAGATTGTGAGATAACTTCATTCAGAGACTGAACATAAGAAAGGAAGAAGAGTGGTTATATTTAAAAAGATAGGACTGCCATGTGAATATTTAAAGCTTCATTTAATGTCCTCATTTTTTCAATCACACGCTGGATTTGTTTATGATGTGAAGCCATGTTTTGCATTTACGAAACTTCCCATAAAAATGAGGTATACAAAGTTTCTGTTATTCAAATGTTGCATGACGTGGGAGTTTAGTGCAGGACAAACGAGTTAGCGTGACTTCCTTTGATGACTTTACAGTAAAGGTCTATGATGGACTGGTACACAGTGGCTGTGGTGTTCATGGTCAGTTTGGTTGCATCGAGTGTAACAGAGAGTCATTTGAATTTAAGCAGCTTAGATTCAACCATTATAGTAATTGTAATATCAGCCAAGATAGCTTAGCTGGGAAACATCTGTTTACATCTGGTTTAAGTCATTGTGTAAATCCACGAGGAGCAGTAAACCTCAGAGCAGCAGCACAGGTCAGGTGATCAAAGCCTGCACACAAAGAAAACCTGCTGGATCGCTGGATAGAAATTATTGCAAGCTGTGATTATGTTTCACACACAGAGCTACTACAGCCAATTTCAGGGTTCCCCTACCTGCCAAGTCCCACTTGTATGTTAAATTAATATAGCAAAGAGAATTACTTCTTACATTTTTCCTTTTCTTTGAATAATCATCGGTAGTTTTATTTTTATCAGAGTATTACTTAACACAAGTATCATTACTTGTAATTATTAAGAACAGAATTTTGCAACCTCTGAATTCTTCAGAGTTTAACTACTGAACTAACCAAGAACCTCTCATGTAATGAGGCTGAATGCATTTCACTGAAGACTCCTGAGTTTAGTGTTACAACTGAACTAAGAAAGAGAAGCGAGGCGAAGCAGCAGCTACTTCTCTGACACTCGGCCAGCATCTGTGGAGTGGAGCAAGTCACACAGCAGCCTAACAGACCATCTCTTATCCCTGAGAGCCTTTTGCCATCTGCTGACTGTTACTGGTAATCACATGACCAATCACATTTTATATGCAGCTTTAACATCATTTCCTTAGGGATCATTAAAGTATTCGGATTCATATTTAGTTCAGGCACACGGTGCGAAAAAATATGACTCGTGACGTCCATGAAGAAAAAGTCACATTTGAAAAATGATCCATGTGATGGAGCTATAGAAGGAGAAGTTCAACGAGGAATAGGAGACGCACATTAGAGTCAAATTAAAATGTATGGAATAATTAAAGATCTTTCATTTTGGCACAAGAAACATTGCTGATGGAATTAAGCACATTATTAATGCAGGCTTACTCCAGGCTATTGCGCCACTGATGTTATCCTTTGATATCTTCCAAAGTCATTAATATTGCATCGTGTAGCTGAAGTCTTAATCACCAGCTTCACTGCTGTACTGTATAAAGGAGTATTTTTTTCTGGTGCTAATAAGTCGGAGGCACTATCAAACCAACCATCATTTAAAGATAAAATTGCCATTGACTTTGAAATTCCCACTGACAGCATGCCATTCTGTCATGGCTCCCCACCCCCTCGATGGCATTTCACAGAGGACAATGCTGCTGTGCGCATACAAGTGGGTTAATTAAAAGATTCGTAAGTCAGTCTGAGAACATTGACATACTGGAGAGCGATTCCAGCATTAGAAAACATCAAAGGGTTTAAACTCCAGGCATGAAAAGCATGGGAAATGAGCTTTCACATTGAGAAGCGCCTCCAAACCCTGCAGGAAGAGAGGAGCCTCTCTTTGACTCTCAGGTAGCGAGAGCTACCCCCACCTGCTCCCACGAGGAGGGGATGAGAGCAGAAACACTCAGTGTTAAGAAATGAAGTTGTGATATTGTTGTGACTGTTTTCAAGACAAATGTATGAATAAATACATTTATCCAGGGCTTTCCTTTGTCTTTTTGTTGAAATCAGAATTCAATTCTTGGCTTGAAAGCACGCTGAATGAATGAAGGGGCATGCTGGGTGGGAGTGATGCTGCACATCATATCACGAGGTGATGCAAACCTGCACTTCCCCTGATGGACCGTTTCACAGTCAGGAGTGGGCTGCAACAGGTAAATGCATCAACATCATCATTACTGTACAAACCATCTCCTCTCCAGTGCACCACGTTCATCGCTGATGACCACCAGACCACCTCAATTATTACATTATTTTTAAAAAATCTAAAACTAAAATTTCAGAGATGCCGCGACGCACAATGTGACCAAGTGTCCGGATCCATCACTTCCCGGCGGCGCCAAAACAAACGGGTCAGGTGCCCGGACACAAGAAATCACGGTCCCTCTGTGACCCACTTAACAGAATAATTAACAGCAGCACATTGCTCACAACTTTTCAATAGCTCTTTGCACCAATGTTTAGAATTTCTCATGGAGAAACTTACCCCCGTCGCGCAGCTGCTCTCGGTATGTTTAGTACAAATGGGCATCCTATTTTTTTCTTTTCCCCCCGCCCTCAGCCACGCCACCTTTGCCTGAACGCAGCCGAGCAGGGAAGAGTGGAGGAAGTGAAGTCCTTATGCCAAAGGCTGCTGCACCCGACCTGATGGCGCGCAGCTGCGCCGCGCTGCCGCAACATGGCAGTACCGGGTCTAACCCCGCGTGACGGAGTGACTGACACCGTTCACCACATGACGAGAGCCTTTAGGTGGTGCTTTAACCCAAACAGCAGAGTTCATCTTTAACTTTCAAATCTGAAGAACACGTTTATTTAGAAATTCTGAATTTAAGAAATCATGTTGTACGAAGGAAAGGCGGATGGTGTTAGTCTGGGCTGTCACGCTGGGTTGTGGAGTGGTTACCATAGATTCTTTATAGCACCTAGTATGTACCACTTGTTTGTATAAATGAGGACTTCCACACAGGCATTCAGCACTGACGTTTTTCTGTTACTGCTGTCCTTCAGCTAAAATTACAAATAAATAAAAGGGAAACGTTTTCCCCTTCTTAATTTTCTCCCAAACCTTATGCGAGCTACAGGTGGGCAGATCGATCGATAGTATTGATACATGGGGCCGGAGGAGTCGAGCTCAGAGCGAGAGGCGGGGTACAGCCTGGACTGGTCACCAGTCTCTGGCAGGGTTAGCAGATAGAGACATTCACATTCACACCTAAGGGCAGTTTAGAATCACCAGTTAATAACATGTATTTAACACAGTTCAGTGGGATACGTGGGGTGAGGTTATCTTTTTTTAATGAAAAAATATCCTCACGTCAACTCTTTATAGCCTAGAGCACATTTAAACAACAGAAGCTGACCCAAAGTATCTAAAGACAGGAACATTTACATTCCAGGTCTCTAAAAACACACAGGATGAATATATAAGAAGATGGTGTTAACTAATTATTTTGGGTGGTTAAATTTACAACACTGTTGTGTTGGTGTTCATTAAAATATGTTCAGAATTGAGCTGTTGCCCATAACTGTTATTGCATAATTGTTATCGGCTCCTCCTAGCGATCTTGTGAATTTGATCTTGTGGATTGGACTCACTGGATTGTGAGTTGTTTGACATGTATACCAGTTGCTTTTTTTTTTTCTTCTCTCTGCTGTTCTTAATAAGTGCTGGCCGTGTACCTTGTTGTGGGGTTTGTTGCTGTTTTTGTTGTTGTTGTTGTTTGTTTGTTTGTTCCTGTGTTTTGTTTTTGATTTTTTGTTGTTGTTATTGTCTGTGTTCCTCTGTCCCGCTGTTTGTGAATGTGTAAAAATTTTGAAACTTGCATAAATAAATACATTAAAAAAATATATATATGTGTTCAGAATTTGGCCAGTTCACAATGATTCACAATGATTCAGCTCACAGTACACTGCTCCCCCCGACATAAGCTCCCTTTATAGGTTACAAGTACCCATACTGGTATCAGTGTCAGCAACACTGCTCTTAATTTACTTGGTATTGGATCGATATCAAAGTTTGCAGTATCACACCCACAAACACTAACTAGAGATTCTGCATATAGCAGGGGTGTCAAACCTCTTTGTGTATTTGTACAGGTTTATAAGGACTTTAATATATTCCTTTTGGGTTTTTTAGTTTTCTTTTCTTTCTTTTTTGTCTGCTTTGTTATGTTTTATGCTTTTCTTGATCATGAATAAAAACTGTTTAAATAAATGTCCTACAAACCACAAGTAAAAATAAATAAATAAATAATTCATGTTATTATAAGAAGTAGGGAATCATCTCATGTTACTGCATTCACTGTGATACGAAGGTCACCTTATACATGCTTGAGGACAACCTCCAGTTTGTTGGCTTTGGACCATCTCACAGTTGGTTTTCATGAATTATTATTCACAGAATAAAGAAGTAAGCACATGGTCCACGATATCCGGCCCATTTGAAACTTTCATATGTCAGTTAATAAAGGCCTGTGTGGGAACTGAAGCTTCAGCCCTGCTGAGAATCCATGCAGGCAGGTGTGGCAGACCATGCAGCCAATCACAAGCAGAGACTGGGATCAAACCATTATGTGAAAGAAAGAAGGAGGGCAGATGTTCCAAAGACAGCAAGTGTAGTGGTAAAGCCCAGGTACACCGGATTTAAATGCAAGCATGTCAGGAAAAGGTGAAAAAACGAGTCAAAATGTAAGATGAGCAGCATCTGGCTGCACTTCAGTTATTTTGGGTGTCTGAGTGCAAAAATGAGTCTCACAGGCCTGAATGTGGCTTGAAGCTTGTTTGATCTGCTGCTCACAAACAAGCACAAGCAGAAATTGTGGACTTTTAACTGAATTTTCGTAAGTTTACAGTTTTTCCTCCTGATAAAAAACCTCCCTTATGGCCGTTCATACTAAAAAAAATGAGCCAGTTGAACCCCGACGCCCCCGGCACCAGGGGCGAGAGGAAGAACGTGGTTTGACAGGATGTACAGCCAGATCTGTTAACTATAACTATAACTAACTATAACAACTATAGACACGTTTGGGCGTTGTCTCATTGTTACCTGGTGAACCTGTTTTTATTAACGATTTATTATCAGTTTTATTAACACCAAAATAGCTAAAACTGTTTAACAACCCTCGTAACTACCTAACTTCTGGTTTAACTGACTTGTTATCCCAGACGTGGGGGATTCCAAACTTTGTGATTCATTTTGCAATTAATGGAGTTTTCAATTATTAGCCACATGAGTTCAGGCAGAGTAGATTTGTTTGTTTTCACTTTTATTTTAAGTAAACATAAACCCAAAACTCGTGTAGAAACTCCAGAGAGCCCAGAATCTGCAGAGAAACTGGAAGATGATAACCTATGACAAAAGCCTGAAAAGCTAAAAGCTCTTCCTCTGTACTAACAAGCATTGTTAAGAAGAATGTGCTGCCTTGCACATCAATCTTTAGACTGATGAGTCACAAACACTGTCTCGTGCATCCTCCAGGTCTTCACTTGAAAAGCTGCCATGGTCGTCCAGTCCTGCTGTGGGCCTCTGCCTTTTCTCTTTGCCTGTCTTTTCTTTCTCTCGCTGTCCTTCTCTGTTTGTATGCCGGTTGATCTCTGTGTGGGTGTGTCTACTTACAGATCTGAAACTCAGGGCTCACTGATGGACTTGTGGATTTTGTAAATAAATTCTGAATCGAGACCTGCTCGAGGACTTTGTAAATGGCTCAACTTTCACTTGCACTGTAAATAAAATCACTGAACCTGCACTCTGAGTCTTGCGTTTGAGTCCCTCCAGACTGATCGGTCAAAGCAGCCAGCATCAGTTCACCTGCCTCTGCACCCCTTTCTTATATGATGTTGAGTTAAAGCTGAGCACAATGATGTGTATAAGAAAACTGGAAAAGGTCTAAATGTAATGAGAGACATGAAAATGGAAATTCTAGACAAGCTGGCACAAGAGATATTTTCCTAAAAGGCTAAACTGACAGACATGAAATAGAAACAGTCTGCCTTTGAACTTGTCACTAAACATCCTGCCTTAGGGAGCCTACAGGATATGATACCTGGACAACCAGCATGAAATACAAACTGGGAAACTACCAAACAAAGCTGCACCAAGCTGGCGATAATGAGGTCTGTGTAAAACAGAAAAAGGCTGAGGGATGAAGATGCAGATAAAGGAAAATCGTCAACCTGAAATAAATGATCGTGAAGTATTGAAAGGCCAACGATGCATCTTGATTGGTGCAATGAAAGAAAAAGGAAAAGGCATGTCATCAGATAAAAGATGGCTCCACGTTCCCCCTCAGGAGGAAGGAGATTGTCGAGATGGAGAGAGCAGTCTCTGAAATCCAGGAGACATGTCCTGCTCTGTCCCCTGAAGAGCAGGCGAGACAGATTTTTGCATTTCATACTCATCATTTCATTATTGTTGATTAAGTTGTTTATTATCATTGGAGAGGATATTCCAATTAGTCATTAAATATTTTTGTGCTTTTTGTTTTACGGATTTGTGTCAGGACCTGCTGGGACATGTGTAACGTCTCTCCACTACCAACTCGACTCTGCTCAGTTTCCTTCATTTTCCACCATAACTGAGTACCACCACGATGGGCGTGGTGTCATTATAGCAGCTAAAAGCCCCACGACACAAACATAACACAACAATGGAGGGCGTAGAGTCGATGGCACAGCTGCTGCTCCGTCTGTGGTTTTTTTGTCAGTCACAGGGACGTTGTTGTTGGTTTATGTGTAGTTATTTGACTATGTGGTGGTTTTCACTTTTGTGAAGGAGTCATGACTCATGACTATTTTCCTCCACTGCTGAAACGGTGATGTGCCAGACAGAGAGCCTGTGGTCAACACATGAAGGACCTCTTGGACAGTCTCGATTAAGACCAAGTGACGTTGGTAAACGATCTGTCCACTACAAAGACCTCAGCAGGTCTGAGCTCATGTATAAACTCATATTTAGTTAATCGTGCTATAGTTAGCGTTAGCTCTGTTGTACTTTGAGCATAAAGCAACGATGTCATTCATTTGAAACTGTGTCTCTGTCTTCTGTTCCCCGATTTAAACCAACTCTCTTTAAATCCTAAAAGCTTCACTGTGTTAAACAGTTAAACAGTTTAGTGGCGGTTTGAGTATTTAACTGTTGTTAGACAATTAACTGAAAAAGACAAACAATAGCAAAAAATGAATTCAGTCTTCTACTTGTCCAGGATTATTTGAGTAAAGATTACATTAATAATACACTGCAGTGATTAACACTCAGCTACAGTTACAGTAAGGTGCTTTAGCGTAACAACTGGAGGAAAATAATCAAGCATTAAAACATCTGTGTAAACGTAAATATATATATAGATACGGTTGATCTCTTCAGGTACTGCAGGTGCACAGGGCGCCTCACATATTGCACTGCTTGCCACTGACTTCCTAATGTACCCCCCTCCCCCCCATCCCACTGCCCATTCAGTGGCAGAAGATGATGCTATTATCAACATTAAGGGCTGAGAGTGCATTCCTCTTCCCAGGAACATTATCGGAGCCTCTACTGCAGACAGCCAGAGAAAGGAAAAACTGATCGCAGCAAAGAGGGAGAAAACTCCTCTTTTTGATGCCATATCAACTTGGCTCTACTTATCACTCCCATTTGCTGCTGAGCCAGACTATTACCAGAGTGGCTTTATTCACATAGTTCCGACACTCAATTAGTCCCCCACACCCACTTGCTCTGTAGAGCTCAGCACCAGAGACCCACAACAACAGACACAGAGCAGGAAAATGCCGACGAGTGTGCCCACATCCACAGATCAAAGCTCCGTGTTTTGAGGAAAATTCACACCTCGCTCGTGTCTGAGGCAGCGATTGTTTGTGTGGTACGTCAGATTCATGTTTGTATTTCTGTCACAGTGTGAATACTGAACTGACACAGACCTGACTCCTCATTTATTTTGTACAAAGCAATGACCAGCTGTATAACTGCTTCAGCACACAGGTATGCAGTCATTCAGTGATATGACAGCAGTCCTGAAACAACAGATCCAGATGTAGCCCAGAAACATTAACGCACTGCTGAGCACAGGATTACAAACCAGGTAACATCTTTTTTACATGACTATATTTGTATATTTGATCTATTTCAGTGGGTTTGTTAGCACCCTTCTCCTTCCATACAGCTGGGTGAGGCTCCAACACCTCCACTGCCCAGAACTGGAGTGAATGAATGAATTATTAGGATTTTATTGAATTGTTGTGATCTTGTCGATTATCTATTAACCCTTTCACCGTGGTCACTACAGTTACAGCTGTTCAAACGCTGTTTCCTTGTGTTTGTGTCAGTGTTGATGGTGTACTTGCACATTAACCACTACATTGAACACCGATGTGTCGCTCCACACGCTGCCACCCGCTGCTCGTTTAATGTGACTATAGATGTGCGACGTGTTTCATTGTAATTGTTGTTATTTAACCCTGTCATGCATGAATTATGACAACCTCAGTCAGGATTTTTTTCTTAAGTACTTTATTCCTCTTTATTCATCTTTTAATGCCTAAAGATGAATAAAAATACTTAAGAAAAAATCCTGATGTCATAATTCATGCATGAAAGGGTTAAGCTACACTGCTCAGAAAAGAAAGTAACGCTTCATAAGGATCTCAGTGGGGAAAAGTCATTCTGGATGCATTTACTGGGTAATGTATGCCACAGTATTTGATGGAAAATGATCAACCTGCAGAGGGCTGAATTCACAGACCAAAAATCAACATGTAGGCCAGAATGTCATCACAGCAACTCAAAATGGTCTCAGCAGTTTATGATGGTATGCAAAGTCAAAGTCTTCATGCTTTAGAAACTGCCCATTGTTATGATCTAATGTTGGCAGTGTTGGTTTTATGTGTGACTCCTCCCACCAGAGGATGGCTGTGGGTTTCTTCCCCTTTTCTCTCTTAGGAGGTGGACACCTGGCGTGCCTGCTGAGTAGTTGGGTGGAGTCTCTTCCTGTCCTTGGATTGGATAATTGGCTAATCACCTCCAGTACTTAACTACCAGATGACAGCCACCTGGCCCCCTCTCTCCTAACTTCCACCATCCAACAAAGAACCTGTGTTTTGATTTGTTGCTGTGTAGAGTTTCTTTGACAAAATGATTTGCAAGTATAACCTCGTGTGTGTGTGTGTGTGTGTGTGTGTGTGTGTGTGTGTGTGTGTGTGTGTGTGTGTGTGTGTGTGTGTGTGTGTGTGTGTGTGTGGCATTAGTACCTCAATTTTGTAAATAGATTTGTCAAGTAGCAATTGTGTATGTTGTTCACCTTGTATATATCCTTCACTGCAGCAGCCTAGTAGGCGTGAGAAGCCATTTTTGTTGATTACGTTTTCTCCTGTTTTTCATTTAGGAAGTTAGGTAAGTGAATTATCTTTTGTTTAGTTTTCATTTTGTGTAGGAAAGCGTAGGGACCATTAGGGAGTTTTGTTTGCTATTTTTGGCACTGCTGAAGAAAATAAATGGCTGCGTAGCACTTTAAAAGATAGAGATTGTTGTTTGTGTTCTTGCTTGGGTGGTGTGTGAGTGGGCCAACTTATTGTTGCGTTCAATACTCGCCTAGACTAAGAACGTAACACCACATACTCCACATAAGGCCACACATTATTGTGCACCAGGAGGAACCAGCGTAGGTCTGTGCATCCCTCCATGGATGTGCCTCACTGACCCATCACCAAACTGGTCATGCTAAATGATGTTACAGGCAGCATAATGTTATCCACGGGGTCTTCAGTCCCCTTCACGTCTGTGGCCTGTGCTCAGAGTGAACCTGCTGTCATCTATGAAACACAGGGCACCAGTGGAGGACCGAACAATTCAAATGCAATCAGGTTCCACAGTACAGGCTCTCTAGAAGATGTTGGGCCCTCCGGTCACCTTCATTGTTTGATCAGAGATATTCACACCAGTGGCCTGCTGGAGGTTGTTTTGTAGAGCACTGTTCCTCCTCGCCCAGAGGAGCAGATACCAGTCCTGCTGATGGAGCTTCTGCTGGCCTGTCCAGCTCTCCTAGAGTATCTGCATATTTCCTGGAATTTCCTCCATGCTCTTGACTTCTGCTGGGAGACACAGCAACCTTTCTGGCAATGGCACATATTGATGCGCCATCCTGGAGGAGTTAAACTACTGTGTGCAGCCTCTGTAGGGTCCAAGTACTGTCTCACAGTACCTGTAGTGACACTGACCCCATCCAAATACAAAAAACAAAAAGATGTCAGTGGCCTCCACCTGTGACACATCTGTAAAACCCATTCCTGATTTGGGGGTTGTCTCACTGAGTCCCCTCTAGTGGACCTGTTATTAATGTAATTGTCATGAATTGATTGTTCTTGTGTACATTATTTTAATGCCATCAAACCTTTGCTTTACAGCTCTCCCAAGTCTTGGCAGTTAGCAGACAAAAAAATAATCATTTCTACTGACACGCACCAAAACCTTTCTACATTTCTTGTGTGTTCTGGGGTCGGCGTTGTCACCGAGAATGGCTCAGACCTCACAGAAGTGCTTATATGGCTTTTAGTTACAGAATGTGTGTGAACTCTTCTTTTTTTGTTTCTTTGCATTTTGTAAAAATACTTTAAGCTTAACTCTGTGGGGCATGATTACAAAGGCTTCACATCAGTTAAAACAGGAAATCATGTGAAATCTGTGGTTATGATGGACTTGGTTTTATCAAACTCTGATGTGATTGGGTCCTCCTTTGGCTCTGGGTTGTGGTGGACAGGTGAGTCTCGATACAGCCTTTCACGACTCAGAGACTGGACCATGAATGCATCGTCACAGAAACAGAAGAATTCATCACCATCAGATGAAAACACTGACAGTGGAGGCTCATCAAACCCCCAGCATACATGAGTTTCTCACTTCATCTCTAATTCAGAAACCACATGTGTATCCATCTCCTTCCTTCAACCTTTTCACTGTGTCGCAGCAGTTAAATGACATCGTTCCAGGCTTTTTGTCGAGAACAACACCCCTCATTTCAGATGGATGATGGTCCATATTCATCCTGTGGCGTATGATTTCTTATCTTTGTCGGCAGGCAGTGGTATAAACTCACCAGGCACCAGAGGACCATCTATTTGCACTACAGCTCAGGGGAAGAGGTCAGTGTGAGGGCATCCCGGGAAACAATAACACAGAGCAAATAATGACACAATACAATAGAGTCCTCTGAAAATGGCTGAATTGTCATCAGGGCTATCATATGTTGGGAAATATTGTGACAGAGATACAGAAAACAAGTACTCCCCCTAGTGTTGAGACACAAACACTACAAACCTCATGTTCCACCTTCAGCAGCATGATGATGGACTGATACCTCACAGGGTTCTGAGTGTCCAACCAGCTTTCTGTGTGGAGTTTGCATTTTTATGCTGTTTCATTAAACTAGATTCTTCAGAGAGTTTGAAGAATCTAGTTTAGGATAACCGCTGATCATTTTATTCACCACACACTAACAGAACAGCTTCACTGAACCATTGACTCTTCCGGGAACCAAGTCTCTGGAAGTCTACTACAAAATGTATTCCTTTGTTTGCTGTTGTGATGATGAAGCTAAGTGTTGTCTAATATGTCGGTGCAAAATCTCACATATGCATATTTACACTACCAGTCTAAGGTTTGGACAAAGCTTCTGATTGAATGGTTTTTCTTTATTTTCATGACTGTTTACATTGTAGATTCTCACTGAAACCATCAAACATTTGACTGAACACAGATGGAATTATGTAGAAAAAAGTGTGAAATAACTCCAAACATGTTTTATTTTTTAGATTCTTTGCTTTGATTGCTGCTTTGCTCACTCTCTGCATTCTCTCCATGAGCTTCATGAGGTCGTCACCTGAAATGGTTTCCAACAGTCTTGAAGGAGTTCACAGAGATGCTGAGCACCTGTTGGTCCTCCATCTCATCCCAAACCATCTCCACTGGGTTTAGGTCAGGTGACTGTGGAGGCCGGACCATCAGGTGCAGCCCTCCATCTCTCCTTCTTGGTCACAGAGCCCTCACAGCCTGGAGGTGTGTTTGGGGTCCTGTTGAAGAATAAATGATGGGATGTAGCTGCAGGATGCTGTGGTGGCCATGCTGCTTCAGTCTGCCTTCAGTTTAGAATAAATCCCCAACAGTGTCAGCAGCAAAGCCCCCCCACACCATCACACCTCCTCCAGGCTTCACAGTGGAAACCATGCATGTAGAGACCATCATTCACCATCGCACAAACACACAACAGCTGGAACCAAAGATCTCAGCTGTGGACTCATCATCAGATGAATGTATCCTCAGCAGCAGAGGGACTCCTGGTCTTCCTTTCCTGGAGCGTCCTCGTGTCAGACAGTTTCATCGTAGTCTTGATGGTTTTTGCGACTGCACTTGGGGACAAAGCTTTAGCAATGTTGCAGACTGACTGACCTTCAGTCCTTACAGTAATAATGGGCTGTTGTTTCTCTTTACTTAGCTGATTGGTTCTTGCCATAATATGATTTCTATCAGTTGTCAAACAGAGCTGTCAGCTGTGCACCAACCTGACTGCTGCACAACACAACTGATGGTCCCAACCCAATTAAGAAGGCAAGAAACTCCACAAATGAACCCTGACATGTTCACCTGTGAGATTTCAGGTGACTATATCATGAAGCTCAATGAGAGAAGGCCGAGGGTTTGCAGCGCTGTCAACAAAGCAAAGGGCGGCTACTGTCGGGAATCTAAACTATAAAACATATTTAGAGTTATTTATCAATTTTCTCTTTGCTACATAATTCCAAATATTTGATGTCTTCAGTTTGTATCTATAACGTGGAATAAAAACAGAAGCACCGAACATTACAACCGTCAGCCCAAGATGAGAGACTTGTAGAAAATCGTCCATAACTGGAATATAACCCAGACATGAGGGTTAAAGTGATGCTAGCACTTTCAATTTGTAGTTGCAACGTTTTATGTACCCTGCCTGTCTGTTAGATCAATGTGAATTAACAGTAAGGGCTTAATTGCAAGTTTACCAGACCTGGAGAGGCGTGGCTACAGTAAACGCATGCGGTTGGTGACTTTGGAGAGTCACCACTTTCAGATTTTATGTTCTTCGGGGTACCAACTGCTTTAGCTCAGCTTATTAAGTAAAAGCCTGGTGTTAGAGCCGTTGTTGCTTTTGACCTGACTGAGTCTGAGAGGTCTGTTTTGTTTTGCTGGAATTTCCTTGTATTCTTTTTTTAAATTGCCATTACAGTCATAAAATACGATGTGTTCCTTTGTTGTTTGCTGTTGTTAACTGAAATATAAAATTTTAGGTTTCTGCAAATAAATACAGACACACTATTTATTCCGATATGAGCTTAGAAATATGAGGTTTTATTCAAGTAATTTTGTGCCAAATAAAGAAATATTTCACAACCCTTTAATTCCACATTTTTCAGTATCTGAGTGGAGAACAGTTCCTGTGTATGAACACTTGATGGCAGCAGCTGACTGTGGATTTCATGTTATGCAGTTTGACACGGTATCACCAGATAAAACCATTGACCATAAAGCTGCCACACAAGCAAATAACATATATGACTCACACTGTTTGGCCCAGTATTTTGAGTTGTTATGGTTTGGTTTTGAATGATGGATTGTTCTTTATGTTTCTCTCGTGCTTTGTTGGGTTTTATGATGCATCTGTGTTTCAGTTATTTTGGTGTGTTTTTGTGTTTTCTTATTCTCTTGTAGTGCTTGTGGTGGTGATGATGATGATGATGGTGATGATGATGATAGATTATTATTAGTTTCTTGTTTCTGTTTATCCGTGTTTAAGGATTTGTTGTTTCATGTATTGTTTGAGTTGCTTGTGTTATAGTCTGTCTGCGTCTTTGTTTAGTGAGTTCTTGTTTCCTGTTTTATTGTGAAGGTCTGTGTCTCATGTGAGTGTGTTCGGTTCGACTGCTCCCCTGTCTCGTTAGTCCAATTTCTCCCAGCTGTGTCTCCCTCCAGTTTCTCATTCCCCGATTACCTCCCTGTGTATATAAGCCCTGTGTGTTCTTGTGCTCCCTGTTGCGTTGTATCTTCGGATTATGCCTGTGTGTTTTTGTGTTCAGTACCATTGCTCAGTTTGTTTTGTTTTCTGCCAGCAAATAAAGCTGAGGTTTTTCGGAGTTACAATTCAGTGTTCGAGTCCTGCGTTTGGATCCTCCTCTCCGCCTGCCCGCACACAGAGCCCTGACGAACTCCTGTTTTATATGTGCTTATACCCTTCAGTGAGGAAAGACACTGTCATAGAGGAGCTGAAGTGTGTGTGTGTGTGTGTGTGTGTGTATGACAATAAACAGCAAGATTCATGATATCTCAATAAGTCCTACTTGAGTCTTTAATAGATTTGTGGCCTTAATCAAACCCAGCAGATAATAAGACCAATCAATAACCACGTGCTTTGAACGCCGTTCCAGAACATAGTTGGGACATGTGCCATGTTTCCAAGACCTTGCATAACAGGGCATTGTGTGTCCTCATGTCCACACTTGACATGTTTATTACCTGAGTCAAATACTTTGAAAGATGAAACCATGTCTTATTCTCTCTTTTCCTTTTGTTAATATTGAAGATTTTAAAAAGACCTTAATCAAATTACAGCATGGTCTTCATGCAGTCAAACATGAAGATTTTCTGTAAGTTTGTAAGTTTTTTGACTTGGTCAATTTATTCATCTAAATGTGTAAATATGAGAGCAAACCTGAGTTTAACACAAGCATGATGTCTGTTACACAAGAACGTCAGGACTGAAGTCAGCAGAAAACCATTCAGCCAACATTAGATTCTTCTTCCTTTAGACATGTGTGCTTGCATTTTTCTCATAATTCTAAAGTTTTCAACCTTATTCAACACAAATGTATAACGTGAGGAGACTTCAAATTCTCTTACAACTCTGCTTCCACATACGTGCATCTACAGATACCATTCAGAGACCCCATTCAAACTTTAAAATGAAGACAACACAGTGAACTGTTTGACTTGTATTTATCTTTTTAGTGTCTTTTAATCATTCTTCTTCAGTTCTAGTTTAAGTGTCATGCTTTTTTTCACCAGTTTCACCCAAATATTCTGGTTTGTCATTTAAGATTGTTGAGTTTAGACATTTAAAATACACAATTCTACTATTCCAGTGATTTAAAGAATACGAGCTTTTAATATTCATTCAAATGTTTTCTGCCTATAGAAAAACTGACTAATGACAAAAGAACATTTTATGTACATTTTAAAGAAAGTACATAAAATGAAAGAGGTTGTTCAACTGGTGGAAGTTTGCACCGGTGCTGATTTCTTTCAGGATTTTCTGGACCATGTCATCTCTGATGGAGCAGATGAAGATGGCCTGGCTTTCCATAGCTGTAACATTTTTGGAGGCTCTATCCAAAGTGGCGCAAAAACGAAGTGAAAACAAAGCGCGGACCCGCCGACAGATCAGAGTCAGCGAGCTGTTGGCTTTCAGCCCCGACTGTGTCCGTGCCGTCGGGTGAGAAAGGCGACATCTCACTGATTCTGATCCGGGTCCGCACCGAGTGTTTACTCTTTGTGCAGAATCTGTGTTCCTGCTCTCATTTACTGTCTTAGCTGTTTGGTGGTTGTTGAAATTTTGTGAGGTTTCACCAGAGATTCTGGCATTTCAGGCAAAATAAATTTATATTAAAAAATTGATTCAGGAATTTAATGAATCGATTTCACGTTATCCAAGCCAGAATCAATTTTAATTGATAAATCGATTATAAAAACCCACCCCTAACTAGGAGGCTGCTGATTAGACATCTGTGTAGTGGTTTCTTTGAAATCTACCACTTTTTCCTTCAGTTTCCTTGTCAACTTCCTGTTCAACTGAAATGCCTTCCTGTTCAACTGAAATGCCTTCCTGTTCAACTGAAATGCCTTGGTTTTTCAGTAGCATGTGTGAGAGCTAAAATTTCAGTAGTGTGTGTGAGAGCGTTTCTATGGAAGAAATATAGTATCATCAGAATTCAAGTATTTTTAGACAAATTTATAACACTGAATTTTTATCCTCCAAATTTCCCTGCAAAAAATTTCACCTGCAAAAATTCACCTGCAAAAATTCACCTGCAAAAAATTCACCTGCAAAAGTTCACCTGCAAAAGTGATGAACTTTTGACCCAAGCCAGAGCAATCAGCACTAGATCGAGTCGAGCGGCTCTCAGCCAATTAAATTACGCTGCTTGATCACATGACACCGTTAGCCAGCAGTGTGTCTCCTAAAAGAGAGCTGTTTAAAGGTGAGTGATCAAGTTTTTCTCCTAAATAGAGATCATTACAGAACGCCTAGTCCTACTTAAAGTCCCATTCATTTTTATTTTATTTTATCATCTACTCGAACTAAGGAAAACGTTTGACTAACTCAAAGACAATTTCCACGCCTCCCCTGCCTGTCTGCAGAGCAGCAAGATGGCAGCAGCAAACCCTGGCAGTTCTCCGGTAAGTATATTGTTTTTTATCTTCAAGTTTGTCTTTTGAAACGTTAATTTTATTTAAATCCGTTGCTCATGTATAAAGTACACAGACGGGGTCTTTGCTCAACTCGTCTGAGGCGTGTCTCACTAAGCGCTACATGCTAGCTTCCTGCTAACCGAGCTACCCTTTACATGCTGTGCTTTAGAAAATAGGATACTCGGTACAAAACCATACTCCGCAGATATTGATAGATAGACGAACACTGCAAATATAATGTTGGAAACGAGAACGGCCTTTGGTGAAGGGGTAAAATACAGCATGAATAAAGCCATAGAGTGAATGGCTGTCATGGTTGCAGAACGGCCTGATTTAATGACAAGAATGGGGAAGAGTGAGATGAAGTGAACCAAAGCCACAAAACACGGTCAGACAAGGCGGCAAAAGGGCAGTGATCTGTCCGTCAGTATGAAGTTGGTGTGTGCTTTGGTGAACAAAAACTCGAGACCGGTAGCAGGAAGATGGGAGACGCGTGTTTCACTGGAATAGTGGTGAATTAAAACATCCTTTGTTGGGGACATTTAGGTGTAAATGCATCCATACAGGCAAGACAGAGGCAGACCAGACAGTGAAGAAAACAAGGCAAACATTAGAAATATTAAAATGGAAATATAGGATTAATATAACATACAATTAGGGATAAATGTAAGGAACACAATGTAAATGATATTGTAAAGTCATTAAAACAGTATACTCTGATTAAAAGAAACATAATTGGGTAGGATGATAATAATAATAATAATAATAATAATAATAATAATAATATTAAAAAACATGTACAAGATGGGTATGTATACTTGTACCCAGAATTTAACAACGATAAAGTTGTAGCATGCCAGTACCTTACCCCATCCATTATATCCACACTTTCAGAAAAGGATATGGTCAATATCTTTACAAATGCTATCTAAACTTAAACGGGATATTCCCTCTGCTTCTTCTGCTTCTCGTATACACCCTCACGGTTTGTGATCAGCCAGCGGCTGATATGATAATTGATCCTGTAAAATAATATTCTTTCGGTTTATGAATCTGTTTGCATGGATTTCTTAATCCGTTTCCACTCTTAGCAGAAGTTGTGCATGCAGTTTTGGTGTGCTGTTCTCCGAGACTACAAGCTGCGTTAAAGTTGGAAGTAACTGGCTGATGTTCCACTGTTGAAGATCAGCTGTGCCCATTTGTTGCACATTGTGAGAATGGAGAAGTTGAGGGCCTTGCAGGCTACCCACAATTTCCCCAAACTGAGCGATTATACATCTTGCTTCCATATTTGTATCTTGTGTCACTAAAAATACATTTTATTTTAATTTTATACATTGATTAATGACCTGCAGAATCTCCTTATCATATTAAGTGATTCATAATTGTCACTTTATGCTTTCTCCATCTCTAAAGTGATGACATCCTTGCATTACATCCTTTAGGTTCATTTTCTGCAGGCAGGTTTCTGACAGAGAACAGGCAGATTTACACTATAACCTGCAGCGTTCTATAGATGGACACATAAAGAAATGAAAAATTACATGTATGCGCTAACTTTCTAAACACTTTGTTACATTTATGATTAAGTAGATTAAACACATTTATGTCGGCCTTGGCTCATAGTTCTTGTCTTTAAATTAACTGTGTGTGTGTTTCAGGTCCTGCACTCTCAAAGACTGAATGAACTGGCATTGCAGCCATGGGTCACTGTGAGCATCACAGGGAAGGTTGAAGCCGCCCACTGCACCTGTAAGGCCGGAGTCGTGGAGACCTGCACCCACGTCACTGCTCTTCTGTTTAATGTAGAAGCAAGAGTGTTGATCCGTGGCACAAGGACTGTTACAGATGAACCTGCATACTGGGTTTTGCTGGGTAATGTGACCAAGATACAGTCAGTGGTTGGCCGTAAGATAGACTTCTCCTCTTCAGCTGCTCAAAAAAAAGTCTCTTGATTAAAACATAAACAGACCATCTGTAGTGACAGGTAAAAGGAGCCGTCCTCAAAAAAGAAAAATCCCACCTGCTACTGTGGAGGAGTTGTCACTGCTATAATGCCATAATGTTTTATCTAGGGGCCTAGATTTATGCCTGTAATGCACTGCCGTGTAAATAATTTGCATTTAATGAATATGTACTGACTGAGTCTCACTGTTCAAAAATTGAATAAAGAAACAAACTAATTTTTGCCTTTTTTTATTAAAACCACAGAACATCACATCAGTTACAATGTAGAATCCATGTCACTGGAGCATTTTGATTCAATAAACAGTAAAAAGGTGAGCTGTGAAGACCAAGGACAAGTGCAGTTCACAGGTTTTCTATCTAAGGAATCCCAGAAGATTGCATGGTGTCATTGCCCAGCAGTTGTTCGCAGGACATATGGACTCAACCTCAACAATCCCTCACACTGAGCAGCATGAAGTGACAGTGCAGAGGAAAAACTCCCCTTTAACAAGAAGAAACCTCCAGCAGAACCAGAACCTGGTTCAGTACCAGCAGCCATCTGGGTTTGGAGGAGAGAGACAGAGACACAGAACGACCAAAAGTATATTTTTTTATGTGATTGACTGTTGTTGTAATTCAAGCCCTGAGTGTAGAGCAGGTAAGATATAAAGTCCTAAATTCCATGCTCATGCAGAGTGTTTAGTTTATGACTTTTTCACCTGATCATTTCTTGATGAACGAATGATCTTTCAGGGTTGACCAAGCTGGTACCCTGGCCACCTTGACTCTGTTCTCTGCAAGATGTTGCAACAAAATCATATGGAGACAATATTGGACACAAAAAATATATAACAATTTAGTTAAATGTAGCATTAACTCATAAGTCTTGCTAAAGTAAACCTTGTATTATGATTCATCACAGCAGCAGTTCGGTTGGATGATGTCAGCAACTGCAGCAAGTGTCTTGCTGACTGAATAATTTCATCTTGCATAATCTGAAACACATAAAGACAGAAACAATTTATAAATTAACGTTCAATAAAATCTAAGAATTAATCATTTATTAGATACCAATATAAATATGTCTACCATAAAACTTGTGTGGAGCGAAGTTACATTCAATCAAGATGGTCTGGCATGCTACAACTTTATAGTTGTTAAATTCTAGGTACAAGTATACATACCCATCTTGTACATGTTTTTTAATATTATTATTGCTATTATTATTATTATCATCTTACCCAATTACATGTTTCTTTTAATCAGAGTATACTGTTTTAATGACTTTACAATATCATTTACATTGTGTTCCTTACATTTATCCCTAATTGTATGTTATATTAATCCTATATTTCCGTTTTAATATTTCTAATGTTTGCCTTGTTTTCTTCACTGTCTGGTCTGCCTCTGTCTCGCCTGTATGGATGCATTTACACCTAAATGTCCCCAACAAAGGATGTTTTAATTCACCACTATTCCAGTGAAACACGCGTCTCCCATCTTCCTGCTACCGGTCTCGAGTTTTTGTTCACCAAAGCACACACCAACTTCATACTGACGGACAGATCACTGCCCTTTTGCCGCCTTGTCTGACCGTGTTTTGTGGCTTTGGTTCACTTCATCTCACTCTTCCCCATTCTTGTCATTAAATCAGGCCGTTCTGCAACCATGACAGCCATTCACTCTATGGCTTTATTCATGCTGTATTTTACCCCTTCACCAAAGGCCGTTCTCGTTTCCAACATTATATTTGCAGTGTTCGTCTATCTATCAATATCTGCGGAGTATTTTTTTTAATGAGTATCCTATTTTCTAAAGCATAGCATGTAAAGGGTAGCTCGGTTAGCAGGAAGCTAGCATGTAGCGCTTAGTGAGACACGCCTCAGACGAGTTGAGCAAAGACCCCGTCTGTGTACTTTATACATGAGCAATGGATTTAAATAAAATTAACGTTTCAAAAGACAAACTTGAAGATAAAAAACAATATACTTACCGGAGGACCGCCAGGGTTTGCTGCTGCCATCTTGCTGCTCTGCAGACAGGCAGGGGAGGCGTGGGAATTGTCTTTGAGTTAGTCAAACGTTTTCCTTAGTTCGAGTAGATGATAAAATAAAATAAAAATAAATGGGCTTTTAAGTAGGACTAGGCGTTCTGTAATGATCTCTATTTAGGAGAAAAACTTGATCACTCACCTTTAAACAGCTCTCTTTTAGGAGACACACTGCTGGCTAACGGTGTCATGTGATCAAACAGCGTAATTTAATTGGCTGAGAGCCGCTCGACTTGATCTAGTGCTGATTGCTCTGGCTTGGGTCAAAAGTTCATCACTTTTGCAGGTGAATTTTTGCAGGTGAATATTTTTGCAGGGAAATTTGGAGGATAAAAATTCAGTGTTATAAATTCAATGTCTAAAAATACTTGAATTCTGATGATACTATATTTCTTCCATACGTTTCAGTAGTGTGTGTGAGAGCTAAAATTTCAGTAGTGTGTGTGAGAGCGTTTCAGTAGTGTGTGTGAGAGCGTTTCAGTAATAATTTCCCTTATGGCACCTCATAGAAATAGACCCCTTGGAGGAAGCACAGTGCACTTAACAAACCCGAAATAATTTTCAACTCTGTCAAAATTATTGTATATGATCTGCTGGTGACCTATTGGATAATTTTTCGTGCACTGAACAGTGGGGTAAAGACTTGTAAAATCATAGTATCTGATCTTTTCATCTCCACCATCATCAACCTTGTGGTACAGTTTCATCGCATTAGTCCTCCCCCCAAACAACCCGTCTCTAGGGTCCAGAGGCTCAGGCTTTTTGTATTTGCGCATAAAGTCCTTGACTGACTGATCAGTCGACTTTAATGATGACCAATCACACCCCCACATGACCACAACATTAAGACCATAATGCATTCTTAGAGCATTCACCTTCTCACAACTTGCATGATACAACTCGCCATATGACAGCTTGGCAGCAGGGTTAACATCACTCTCCGGGTAGCAGCGGAGACATACGTGATAGAAACACCCAAAGAATTCATATGCAGTTCTGCTGGAAGCATCAAATCCATCCACAAAATAAGGTCCTACTTTTTGTTCGCCGCCTCTGAGAGCATGCTTGATAACAATGTTTTGTTTCGTATTGAAGCCATTCAAGAGACACGTCTGAAAATGTCTTATTCTGATCAACATACGCACCGTGATGAGTCAATGCCAGGGTGTCTTTTGGAAGAAACAAGGTTTTGAAAATCCCCATGCAGTATGATGCCAGGGTGGCGTGTGAAAATGGATCAATCTGCGTGCACTCCATCAAGGTCTCGCGGTATATTTTGCAAGCCATTCTCAACACTTCGACATCATTAATGCAGTACTTACGCATTTCAGCCTGTAAATCAAATGGTTTCTCGCAGGCAGGCTTGTACCACGCCATAAATTTCTCCTTTTCAAATTCAGACATTTTTTCATACCCGTAAAAAGACGGGGCAGGATAAGGACCTACATAGAATTCGTCAGCCCTTGTGTTAAATGTGCGTGAAAAGAAGCCTTTTTCAAGGTCCTCGAATCCCGAGGCAGAAGGTGTTTTGGCCAAACGCATGGGCAGAAAGCTAAATGAGTCTACCCATCTCTGATCATAGGATTTGTCATACATTAGAACGACACGACTCCCTCTCATTGTTAAACCCGGAGCATTGTTAGCCTGTTATGAGCAACTGTGGCGATAAATTCAAGTTCGTCTGATGATATAGACTCGTCATTACTTTGAAGCACTTGCATGATTTCCTCAAGGAATAAATCTGTATTATAATCATCATCTGATTGTAACACACACTGCACATCACTGGCTAGGGATGGTCCTCGTAACACAACATTCAACATGCTCCCTGATGGGGCATCTTCTAAGGCTTGGTCAATTAAATTAGCTAAACTCTCTCGCACCCTGCAGGGAACCTGTTGCAGATTATCTAGACCGATCTCTCTAAAATCAAGATGCTGACGCAGTTCTCTGGAATTAAAATGAGGCATGTCCCTACTCCTAACCCCACCGCTACCATCACCACTGCTGCCGCCAATCTGCACAGTGTCACTTTCATTCGTATTATCTAATACATCAACAGCTGCATCAAAATCATTGCTAGGAGAAGGCGGATGGTCATGAATGTCAAAATGGTCAGCAGAGGACACAACATCAAGACTACCAATTGCATCAGAATGTGCAGACCGAACGCAACTGATGTCTCCTGTCTCTGCTTTTCTGTTAAAAAACAGACCCCATCGAAGGCCTGTAACATAATTTTGGTGGCCCGTACGGGGATCAACATGCTACGAGGGCGACTGCTGATCCTTTAATCAACGAACCCGAGACAGCCATCACAGGGCAGGCGTGTTGGAACAGCAGACGTGCAACTGAGGCAGCAGCGGGACCTGTGTCGAGGAGGGGAACTCCTGCTGGAGAGGTGACAGGCTGCGTGTTTGAGCTGACTGCACTGTGAGGAGTTGCTAGCCAAAGAACACACAATGGAGGACAGTGAACGAAAAGAACTGGCTTGGCAGATCAGAAAGATTCTTTATGCACTGACAGCAGAGGAACTCTTCCAGATTGCTACAAACATCACACCAGTACCTGATGTGGACCCTGCAAGTGTAAGACATGGTGATGAGGAAAGTTGTTTTGATTATGTTTGTGCTTATCTGCGCTGTAAGACATTGCTTGACTTAGAGGATCAGGGGTTTTCACACCTACTGTTGTTGAAAAATGCTATTATTCATCTCATTGATAGTCGTACCGCTGAAGTATCTCACCCTGTAGTCTCAGAGGAAAATGTTGTTACTCTCAAAACACTTAAACACCCTGAACAGAGTGATGTACTTACCTCAGCTATATTGCCTCATGAGTCTGTTAATCCACAAGTAACAGAGTATGAAATGCTAAAGGCTAACTACGAGGCACTTGGTAAAAAGTTAGCAGATTTACAAGTGACATCCGCAACACAAGACACACCCACCCATCTACAGTCACCCCAGCCTCGAGCTAAGAGCGTGACAAACAGCCGCTCCACCACAGACATGCGACAATCTAAGCCTGATCACATGGTTTCCCTAAGAGACCTGCCATTTTTGCAACGCAGAGAGTTTAAAGTACATGGGGGTCAGGTTGGGGACATTGCATCTGACATTAGCTTCCACGGACTGTGTAAGCAGATTGAGGAGGGGCTCAAGGTTAAGCACACAGAGGGAGAGATCATTCAAGGTGTGCTCCGTATTATCAAGCCTGGACAGTTTAAGGACATGTTGATCAGTAAAGATGACTTGACCCTCATTGAACTCAAAAGCTTACTACGTTCACCCCTGAGTGAGAAGAGTGGGAGTGAGTTATTTCAGGAATTGTTGAGCACTAAGCAACATGACCATGAAACTCCACAACAGTTCCTCTACAGGATGATTGGACTGAAGCAGAAAGTCATGTTTGTATCCAGGCAGGACAACATGGACGTTGTGTATGAGACACGTACGATCCAAAATGTGTTTCTACGCACCATTCATCAAGGTCTTCTACCAAAATATAGTGACATTCGTAATGAACTCAAGCCACTACTATCAGACTATAGTGTGACAGATGAAGCCTTGATAAGGCAAGTGAACAAAGTGTCAAGTGAAGAGAGTGAGCGACAGCGAAGACTGGGATATTCCACTCGACAAAAGGTAACACACACTCATACTGCTCAACTTGAACCTGCTAAAGACACTGAAATGACTGACTGTAAATCTAAGAATAAGAATAAAGTCATAGAAGAGCTGGCTGCAAAGGTGGAAACCCTGACCAAAGTGGTGGAGTCTCTCACAGCCAGTCAGGCTCGTGAACCTACTTGTCAGTGTGCACACCCAAAGCAGAAGCCCAGACAAACTGCAAAACAGTTTGTTCAAACGAAGCCAACACAGAAGCTCTAGTTGGCCTCCTGCTGATATACACACTCCCAGAACCAGTGGACAGCCAGACCCAAAATCACCAGGTATGTGCTCAGAAGAGTTTGCTCATGTCAGAAGTAGTTGGGCGACCCTTCCAACGAAAAATGCAGACACAGGGGCAAGTGAGAGAGTGGAAGAGCTTGTTGGAAAAAAATGTAAAATCAAGTGTTACATTCATAGCTTTGCAGTGGACTGTTTATTGGACACGGGTGCACAAGTGAGTCTCATTGATCGCCAGTGGGCAAAAACCTACCTCTCTGACCACAAACTCCGGCCACTGACAGAACTTATTGGCGATAAGGCTCTTAGTGTGCTTGGTGTTAATGGCCAGCCATTACCCTACGACGGCTGGGTGGGCATGATGGTGAGTCTCCCAGAGAATAGTGACCCAAACTTGACTGTACAAGTCCCCTTTTTAGTAAGCAGTGTGCCCATGGACTGCCCCCTGATTGGTTTCAATGTAATTGAACAGCTGATACTGGGGCCAAATGCTAGTACAAACCTCATACCCACCATTGTGAGCCTCCTGCGCAGCGCAATGAACCTCCAGGATGACACAGCGACGGCACTGGTCAACTTCATCCAGACCAAGCTTACCAGTGATAACGGGGTCAGCCAGAGTGTCCTAAAAGTGGGCCTACAAGATGTAGTAATCCCAGCTGGTCAAGTTAAGTATGTTAAGTGTAGTCTCTTCTACAGTTGACATGTCCACCCCCCTCGTGCTCTTTGAACCAACTGAGAGCAACCCACAACTGCAACAGCTTGATGTTGGCAACAGCCTCCTCACAGTTTGTGATGCCAGAGTCCCATATGTCAAAGTACCTATTGGCAACCACACTAAGCACGATGTGACCCTCACTGGCAGAGCAGCCCTTGGAACTATTGAACCAATAGCAGGAGTCGTACAAACTGACTTACCAAACCTCGGTAAGCCCAAAGTGACTCAAGATGTCGACCAGCAGTGCGGTGAAGATCAAGCAACACAAGAATGGGATCCACCTGTTGATGTTAGCCACCTGACCGAAGACCAACAAACTGTTGCCAAGAAAATGTTATGGGAAGAGTCAGGGGCTTTTGCACGTGATGAGAACGACATGGGGTGCATTCCCAGCTTGGAAATGACAATAACACTCAAAGACACAACCCCAATCCAGAAATCGTCCACCTCAATTCCAAAACCCCTCTATAAGGAGGTTAAAGAGTATATTGAGGACCTCCTAGCAAGAGGATGGATTGTAAAGTCTAGATCTCCTTACTCTGCGCCAATAGTCTGCGTGCGGAAAAAGGATGGCTGCCTAAGGCTCTGTATCGACTACCGTCTCCTGAACCAGCGCACAGTACCTGTTCGCCACCCATTACCAAGAATCCAGGACCTCATTGACACCTTGGGAGGTTACAACTGGTTCTCCATTTTGGACCAGGGAAAAGCCTTTCACCAGGGCTTTATAGCAGAAGGATCACGTCATCTGACTGCATTCATCACCCCCTGGGGCCTTTATGAATGGGTGCGAATTCCCTTCGGCCTTACCAACGCATCTGCTGCATTCCAACGCAGTATGGAAGAAATGCTGGCTCCCCTTCGGGATGAGTGCTGCATCCCATACTTGGATGACATCTTGTGCTACGCCAAGACTTTTGAGGAACATGTGGAAGGGCTGAGGAAAGTCTTGAGAGCTCTACAGAAATACGGAGTCAAACTCCGGCCGACAAAATGTGACCTATTTAAAAGAGAAGTGAGGTATGTTGGGCGTTTAGTGTCAGCTGAAGGAGTACGCATTGATCCAAAAGATCTCGAGGCAGTGTACGCCCTGAAAAAGGAGACACCTGCCACAGTGGGAGATGTGAGGAGGATCGCTGGGTTCCTGAGTTACTATCGCTCATATATCCAGGTTTTCTCGAGAATAGCAAAACCCATCTATGAGCTTTTGCAACCCAAGAAAACCAAAGAGGACACTCTTCTGGGGAAGGTTACAGGACAGAAGGGGAAAGGTGCACAGTTACCATCCAAAACACCAGTTGAGTGGGCCGAGAAGCACCAGGGTGCCCTGTGTAAGTTGATTGATATGTTGGTAAACCCTCCTGTACTTGCCTACCCGGATTTTGAGCTTCCCTTTGTCCTTCATACAGACGCATCTGATAAAGGACTTGGAGCCATTCTCTACCAACATCAGAATGGGAAGCTCAGAGTGATTGGATACGGCTCCCGAACACTGACACCGGCTGAGCTTGAGTTTCTCGCCCTCAAATGGGCTGTCTGCGAGAAGTTCAGGGATTACTTGTTCTATGCCCCGTATTTTACCATCTACACAGACAACAATCCCTTAACTTATGTCATGAGTACCGCCAAGTTGAATGCGGTTGGCTTCAGATGGGTGGGAGAGCTATCAGATTTCAGGTTTGATATAAGGTACAGACCTGGCAAAGTAAATGTTGACGCAGACACCCTGTCGAGGAGTCCCCTTGACATTGACAGATACGTCACTGAATGTACAAAAGAGCTCTCCAAAGAAGCTGTTGCCACTACTTGGGAGGGATGTGGAGCAGGCAAGCATGGAGATGTTGCATGGATCGCTGCTCTGGCTCTAGCACAAGGTTACCAGCTTGAACCAGTAATCCAAGAAATGGTCACGCCCATCAATTTGGATGAACGACAAAGGGCTCAAAGAGCAGACCCTGCGATAGGTGAGATCATGAAAATGAAAGACTCAGATCAAAAGCTGACAGATGACATGAGACGGAATGTGAGAGGTCCTGCAAGGAAAATGATGCATGAGTGGACAAAGCTGAGCTTAGAAGACTGAGTTCTGTATCGTAAGACTGCAGAAAAGCGCCAACTAGTCTTACCAGCTAGCTTCAAATCCCTGGTCCTGAAACATCTGCATGATGACATGGGGCATGTCGGGGTAGAAAGAGTTCTCAGCCTGGCGAGGCAACGGTTCTACTGGCCATACATGAGGCGAGACATCGAAGCCTATGTCACCCGGCAGTGCCGTGCATCAAACAGAAGAAACCGGTGACACATGTCCGAGCTCCCATGTCCAGCATTTCCACAAGCTCACCAATGGAATTGGTTTCAGTCGATTACCTCCACTTAGAGCCTAGACCACTTTACTAGGTATGCCCAGGCCTATCCAACCCACAACAAGAGTGGCAAAACTGCAGCTGAAAGGATTTTCAGTGATTATATCCCCAGATTTGGCTACCCTTTAAGGCTGCACAATGATCAGGGGCGGGAGTTCGAGAACGAGCTTTTCCGGACTCTACAACAGTTGAGCAATGTGGGGCACTCTCGAACAACCCCGTACCACCCTCAGGGCAACCCAGCTGAACGCTTTAATTGTACCATCTTGCAGATGCTGAGGACCCTGAGTGGAGAAAAAAAAGAAAGATGGAGAGAGTATCTCCCACAGATGGTTCATGCATACAATTGCACGCGCCATGAAGCAACGGGTTACTCACCATTCTTTCTGCTTTTTGGTCGACATCCACGAATGCCAGTAGACTTCCTGTTCAAGTTGGTTACTGATGGAGAGCCACAAACTGCAAGAGGTTATGCTGAGAAATGGAAAGAACGAATGACTGAAGCTTACAGGATTGCGTCTGGAAACAGCCAAAAGTCAAGTGATCGTGGGAAAAAACACTATGACTGGCACTTGAAAGGAGTGGTACTCCAACCTGGAGACAGAGTGCTAGTGCGGAACCTGACTGAGAGGGGTGGTCCTGGCAAGTTAAGGTCCTACTGGGAGAACACCATTTATGTGGTGAAGGAACAGATCAATGACAGCCCAGTGTACAGAGTGACCTCAGAGGCAAAGGGGAAGAAAGTGCGTGTTCTGCATCGCAATCTATTGCATCTTGTCAATGAGCTTCCTGTGGACTTGCCTGCTGTAAATAAGGGGGACAGGCCATCCGCCGTCAAGAAAAAGAAACCAAAACCAACTCAAAGAGAGACAGAGTTTCAACCCCACTCTGACACAAGCTCCGATGAGGATGAGAGTTCAATGTATTATGAGTTGAGGTATGATTTGAGGAGTGGAAACAAAGAGGATGCTCTACATACCTGTAACCATACTGTTGGACCCTCAAGGGGAACAGCTGAGTTCAGCAGAGTGGTCAACTGTGGAGCACCCCAGCCAACAGAAGCAACAGTATTGGGGAACCAGAAGCAACAGATAAATTGAGGGAAACAGGAACGGAACAAAATGGTGGACACCAAAGCACTGAACTTGACAACGACATGGGAGAGGAGGAACATGACAGGGTACGGGAATCAGGAGTCACTGAAGTGCCTTTCTCAGTCGACGAAGGAGAAGTTGGACTGCCGCTTTCAGAAAGGGCACAGTATACACCTAACGGGACCCCGCCGACTAATGAATCAGTTCTAAGAAGGTCTACTAGAGAACGACGGCCTGTTACACATTTCACATATGAGACCCTTGGCCAGCCCTCTCTCCGGGTGCATCCATCAGTCAGTTGTGCTGAAGTGCACGAGTCACCAAACACAACACACTACACCATGCCACCATATCCCCTGTTACCTTACTTCCCCCTAGTGCCATATCGCATTCCAACATCTCACTGTGCACACCCAGGCACCTTCCCTGTGTATTATAACTGCCCAATCTATACATGTTAGTACACAAGAAATGTGGGTATGTGGGAAGGGGATGTGATTTGAGTTGTTTGAGTAATGAGTATAATGAGTTTTAAAGGGTAAGAGGTTAAATGTCAGAAGCCATTTTCTTTTTTGTTGGAGAGTGTGTGACGCCCACAAGTGTATGGTCACAATTGTAATTTTTTTGTGAATTGTTTTGATGTAAAAGACCTGATTTTATGGTGGTATTGCACTTTTCATTTAGAGTTATGGACAATGTAATTGCGTGGCATTGCCACAAGGGGGAGATAGTAGTGAGTGCGATAGGCCGTTGCAACGCTTCTCTGCCTCAGACGAGGAAGAGCCTGCAGACCGAACGCAACTGATGTCTCCTGTCTCTGCTTTTCTGTTAAAAAAACAGGTCAGTAGTTCAAGTTTGCTCGCTGTAATGTACATATAAAGGCAAGAAACCTTTTTCTGTCTTAGTTTAAAGACCGCGAATGTTGTGTGAGAGTGTGTTTTCACCTATTGAGAGAAAGCTAACTTTACCGCCATTTGTAATGGAAGCCGCCATTTCACTCGTAGTCTAAATAGGTAGCTGGTCTTATTACCTGTTTTATTTTGTGACAAATCCAGCTCTTAGACAATTCTTGTATCCTGACATTATTGGAAGTTACAGTTGATTAGGACCTACCCAGTTCTTATGTGTGAAATGTAAATAGTCTGATGTATGCTGTTTGTGGATGATTGTAAACTGTTTGTGAGCAATGGAAGAATATTTTTGTTTATTGGTTAAAAATGTAATATATTGTTGAATCTGTTAAAGTATAAAGACAGTATAACTGCGACATAAGCAGGTTAATTGCAGTGTTAATGGTGCTGCACAGAAATATTTTTGATGCTAAAATGCAGTAGGATTGGTTACAGATTTACTGTAAAGGACACTCATACAATGATTATTTTGTAAGTTTATTCTTGCAAAAGTGCAAGGTAACCAAAAAGGGGTTGAGCTATGGACCTAATTGAATGTGTTTGTGTTGTTAAAAGAGAAAGGTGTGTGTCTAAATGAAAAGAAAAGGACGTTGTTAAATTCTGTTAATAAATCAGACGAGGAAGAGCCTGCAGACCGAACACAACTGATGTCTCCTGTTTCTGCTTTTCTGTTAAAAAAACAGTTCAAAAACAGACCCCATCGAAGGCCTGTAACACTAACTACACAGAGTCACTGACTCCAAAACTGCCTCTCTACCTGTAAAGTATTTCATTATTTTCAGTTGCATTTGCATATGAAAGGAATAGTGAGCGCAGAACCCAAATCCAGGATAAAGAGGTTCAGTGAATGTGGTGTTGAAGGTGTGGAGGTGGATCAGAGAGTCAGAGGAGACTCTGTAGAAGGACAGAGTGCCAGCAGGACAGTCCACATATACTGCTGCTCTGTTAGAGACAGAGGAGGAGGAGGAGGATGTATTTTGTTTATTGTGCCACACAGAGGAATAATGATCAGAGCAGAAAAGACTCCAGGACTGATCATTTCCACCAAACACACACTCATCACTCCTTCCTTTCCTTTTGATTCCTCTGTAACTCACTGATATCCAAGCCCTCCTCGTCCACTCGACCTCCCAGTAACAGCGACCAGTCAGACCATCTCTACACAGCAGCTGTTCACAAACATCAAATCTGTCTGGATGATCAGGATATGACTGAACCTCCTCCACATGTGTCACCTTCCTGTTGTTGTCGACAGTTGGAGGTTTGTGTTCACTGTGTTTGTGTCGATTGTGAGTTGACAGGAATCTCATGGAGAGAACAAACACAATCCAGCTGCAGTTATTGATCCATCATCTGTTCATTGATTGACACTTTGATGATGACTCCTGACATCAGAATGATGAAGATGGTTGAATGTGTGCTGCTTTGTTTTCATGAATCCCATTAAAAACACACTTACACTTCCTCAGACCTGGTCTCAACCATCGGACTCCAGCAGGCTCCACCCTGAAAGGAGGAGGGGGGTCAGAGCAGCACAGTCAGCATGCACACATGGACATTACATGGCTCTCATACACACACTGTTACACACTGATAAAGGAACAGTCCAACATTTTGACACATAAATGTTTAAACTTCAAAAGAGCAAAACTCATAATCACATCACATTTAATCTCCTTTATTAAGCACGATGTCCAGGGAGCATTGACATGTGCCACAGTCAAGGTTCAACACACTGTGACATTCATGCTGTCAGGGAGTGGGTGCATATTAAATGTAAAGACTGGGACTGGCTACAAAAACTGAGTCAGTACAGGTAGAGTGCAGCAGCCAGTGCATCACATATTTTGAGCTAATGCAGCGGTCATCACACCACATACTGCTTTCTATGTAAAGGAGCCTACATTCTCAGATTAGGGCTGTTTGTGACCATAAAGTCTGTCTCACAAGGGCAGCCACTGGTCCAGGCGAGGAGGCCTCCACAGTGGGATGTCTGAGGGTGCAGACATGGGTGAAGTTAGGACCAGGGGCCAGTGGACCTGTGTAACTCTGGAGATAGGAGTTATTGTTTCACTCCACCAAAAGCTGGAGAGAAAGATGTTTATTAATAATCCTTCTAATTAATAAATGCTCTGTAGAGCAAATTTGTTGAAGGTAAACAAACATAAATGATGGAAACAGCATCAAACAATCACAACGCTGCACTCTTGCAGGAGGAGGTTGTGATTTGATGCATGTGATGAGTATATTTATTTCTTATTCTCCTAACAGGAAAATTATCTTTTATTTTTGTATTGTCGCTCTCTATACACAGTTCACGCGATTGCAAAGTGAAAGCAAAAAACAAGCGCAAATTCAAACACGATTTCAATATGTCACATATTGACAGTGGCTCACCGATGCCAATGACATAATTACCCAGCTACATTTCTGAAAGAATGCAAAAGCATTGACATATATTTTTCCTTCCTACGATAGCCCGACGGGCAGGGCAGAGACAGATTTTGGTAGCCCAACTGGAAAAATCGCTAGCCGGGCTAGCGATTTTGCGAGCCCTGTATCTGATTGAGGAATCCCTCATCTTTGGAAAAGAGAGTTTATTACAGAGAAATGTCTCTTTCCAAAATAAAAGCTATACTATACGCTTCTTCTGGGCTATATTCTCAGCAGCATATTAAACATATCAGGTCCCCATAAGGACACTCATGTGTTAACGGCTGTCTAAATGACTCGGGTAAAGTTTGTAGCATGCCTGCTTGTTGTTTTTGTCTGCTTCCACTTGTCTTTGCACTAGGATGATGTCGGAGTAAATGTGCAGTCATATTCGTTGTGTTTCCACTAGTGCTGTCAGCGTTAATCTGAAATGAGGTTAACGCCACAACACGGCAAATCTCCGTTAACGAGCTACCGCGGATCGCCCCGTGCGTGGGGCTGGACGGCCAACACGTTAACGAGCTAACTGCGCTAACGCACTAGTTCCCACCCTTGCAATTGAGCACTGCGTGGCACATCCAACATACTGTTTTACTTTAGTCCATGACGCGCTTACCTTCAGGGTCATACATCACATGAAAACCAAAATAGTTCCAAACGCCAGATCTGAATGAGGGTGGGGGAGGTTCAATTTGCCATGTTGCAACGAGAGCTTAGCTTCTGTCTTGCTAGCTTGCCCTGCGCTCAGTGAATCTGTGTTCGACTACTCCGCCTAGGCTGCACTGTCGAGCGCAGATCCACTGAGCGTTGAACACAAACAGCACCGTCAGAAGGAAAGTTGATAAAATAAATAAAAAATTTTGTATTGTTCGATACATATGCGTATCGAACCGAAAGCACTGTATGGAACGATTCAATATCGATACGAGTATCGTTGCACCCCTATTCTGTACATACACTAAAATCAATTTTAAATGAAACAACTCAGATGTGTTTGAAGTGCAGACTTTCAGCTTTAATTCAGGGGGTTGAACAAAGAAAATGCAGAAAAATGTGAGGAACTAAAGCATGTTTAACACAATCCCTTCATTTCAGGGGAAATGTAGAGGAAAAATTAGAAAAATTAAATAACTTAATTAAATTAATTAAATAATAAGATTGTCAGCTGATAACCAGCTTCATGCGACCGCTTTAAGAAGTCCTGCCATTGATTAATTCTTCGATCTTATATATGATCAACCTATCTCTAATAATCGGCTATGTACCACAGGCCTTCATGGTGGCTGCAGTTAAACCTTTATTCAAAAAGCCATCTCTAGACCCAGCAGTCTTAGCTAATTATAGGCCAATCTCCAACCTTCCTTTCATATCAAAAATCCTTGAAAGAGTAGTTGTCAAACAGCTAACAGATCATCTGCAGAGGAATGGTTTATTTGAAGAGTTTCAGTCAGGTTTCAGAGTTCATCACAGCACAGAAACAGCTTTAGTGAAGGTTACAAATGATCTTCTTATGGCCTCTGACAGTGGACTCATCTCTGTGCTTGTCCTTCTTGACCTCAGTGCAGCATTTGATACTGTTGACCATAATATCCTATTAGAGCGATTAGAACATGCTGTAGGTATTACAGGTATTGCACTGCAGTGGTTTGTATCATATCTATCTAATAGACTCCAATTTGTGCATGTAAATGGAGAGTCCTCTTCACACACTGAGGTTAATTATGGAGTTCCACAGGGTTCAGTGCTAGGACCAATTCTGTTTACATTATACATGCTTCCCCTAGGCAGCATCATTAGAAGACATAGCATACATTTTCACTGCTATGCAGATGACACCTAGCTCTATCTGTCCATGAAGCCAGATAACACACACCAATTAGTTAAACTGCAGGAATGTCTTAAAGACATAAAGACTTGGATGGCCACTAACTTTCTGCTTCTTAACTCAGATAAAACTGAGGTCATTGTACTCGGCGCTGAAAAGCTTAGAAATATGGTATCTAAGCAGATTCTTACTCTGGATGGCATTACCTTGGCCTCCAGTAACACTGTGAGGAACCTTGGAGTCATTTTTGACCAGGATATGTCCTTCAACGCACATATTAAACAAATATGTAAGACTGCGTTCTTCCATTTGCGCAACATCTCTAAAATTAGAAATATCCTGTCTCAGAGTGACGCTGAAAAACTAGTTCATGCATTTATTACTTCCAGGCTGGACTACTGCAATTCATTGTTATCAGGATGTCCAAAAAACTCACTGAAAAGCCTTCAGCTAATCCAAAGTGCTGCAGCAAGAGTACTGACAGGGACTAGAAAGAGAGAGCATATTTCTCCTGTTTTGGCTTCCCTTCATTGGCTTCCTGTTAAATCCAGAATTGAATTCAAAATCCTGCTCCTCACATACAAGGTCTTAAATAATCCCCATCTTATCTTAATGACCTTGTAGTACCATATCACCCTATTACAGCACTTCGCTCCCGCTCTGCAGGCCTACTTGTTGTTCCTAGAGTATTTAAAAGTAGAATGGGAGGGAGAGCCTTCAGTTTTCAGGCCCCTCTTCTGTGGAACCAGCTTCCAGTTTGGATTCAGGAGACAGACACTATCTCTACTTTTAAGATTAGGCTTAAAACTTTCCTTTTTGCTAAAGCATATAGTTAGGGCTGGACCAGGTGACCCTGAATCCTCCCTTAGTTATGTCTGTGAAGGTTCTCAGTCATCCAGGTCATCGTAGTCAAAGGAGCTTGCAAAGAAAAGCGTCTGGACTTCTTTAAGTTACTTGAAGACGTTTCACCTCTCATCCGAGAGGCTTCTTCAGTTCTAAGGTCAAATGGTGGGGAGTCCCAGATATAACCCTAGTGGGAGTGTCCCCCCACAGAGGGACAAAAGGACCCCCTGATGATCCTCTAATCGCCTGAGCCAAGGTGTGGAACTGGGTGTGGGTCCCAATCAGCCAGAGTTTCGGGTGAGTTCATTGTGAAACCTGGCCCCACCTTATCATGCGAATTCCTGAGGTCAGATGGCCCAGGGTGTGAGTGGGCGTTAAGGCGTCTGGGAAGGGATCTCAAAACTGGATTATAGATGGCAGAGAGTTGGTGTCGTAAACCACCGCCTCTGTTCAAAGATGGTCGCTCACAGTGGACATAGATGGCTTCTTTCACTCCTCTTTCAAACCATCTGTCCTCTCTGTCCAAAATGTGAACATTGGCATCCTCGAAAGAGTGTCCTTTATCCTTAAGATGCAGATGGACCGCTGAGTCTTGTCCTGTGGAGGTCGCTCTTCTGTGTTGTGCCATGCGCTTGTGAAGTGGCTGTTTGGTCTCTCCAATGTAGAGGTCTGGGCATTCCTCGCTGCACTGTACGGCATACACCACATTGTTAAGTCTGTGTTTTGGCGTTTTGTCTTTCGGGACCACACTCAGACAAAAACTGGTTCACCCGAAAGACAAAACGCCAAAACACAGACTTAACAATGTGGTGTATGCCGTACAGTGCAGCGAGGAATGCCCAGACCTCTACATTGGAGAGACCAAACAGCCACTTCACAAGCGCATGGCACAACACAGAAGAGCGACCTCCACAGGACAAGACTCAGCGGTCCATCTGCATCTTAAGGATAAAGGACACTCTTTCGAGGATGCCAATGTTCACATTTTGGACAGAGAGGACAGATGGTTTGAAAGAGGAGTGAAAGAAGCCATCTATGTCCACTGTGAGCGACCATCTTTGAACAGAGGCGGTGGTTTACGACACCAACTCTCTGCCATCTATAATCCAGTTTTGAGATCCCTTCCCAGACGCCTTAACGCCCACTCACACCCTGGGCCATCTGACCTCAGGAATTCGCATGATAAGGTGGGGCCAGGTTTCACAATGAACTCACCCGAAACTCTGGCTGATTGGGACCCACACCCAGTTCCACACCTTGGCTCAGGCGATTAGAGGATCATCAGGGGGTCCTTTTGTCCCTCTGTGGGGGGACACTCCCACTAGGGTTATATCTGGGACTCCCCACCATTTGACCTTAGAACTGAAGAAGCCTCTCGGATGAGAGGTGAAACGTCTTCAAGTAACTTAAAGAAGTCCAGACGCTTTTCTTTGCAAGCTCCTTTGACTCCCTTAGTTATGCTGCAATAGACGTAGGCTGCCGGGGGATTCCCATGATGCATTGAGTTTTTCCTTTCCAGTCACCTTTCTCACTCACTATGTGTTAATAGACCTCTCTGTATTGAATCATATCTGTTATTAACCTCTGTCTCTCTTCCACAGCATGTCTTTTATCCTGTCTTCCTTCTCTCACCCCAACCGGTCGCAGCAGATGGCCGCCCCTCCCTGAGCCTGATTCTTCTGGAGGTTTCTTCCTGTTAAAAGGGAGTTTTTCCTTCCCACTGTCGCCAAAGTGCTGCTCATAGGGGGTCATATGATTGTTGGGTTTTTCTCTGTATCTATGAAGCGCCTTGAGGCGACTTTTGTTGTGATTTGGCGCTATATAAATAAAATTGAATTGAATTGAATTGACACACAGGCAGCACGGTGGCACGGTGGTTAGCACTGTTGCCGCACAGCAAGAAGGTCCTGAGTTCAATTCCAACATCAGGCCGGGGTCTTTCTGTGTGGAGTTTGCATGTTCTCCCCGTGTTTGCGTGGGTTCCCTCCGGGTACTCCGGCTTCCTCCCACCGTCCAAAGACATGCAGCTTGTGGGGATAGGTTAATTGGAAAATCCAAATTGCCATTAGGTGTGAATGTGCGAGTGAATGTGAGTGTGAATGGTTGTCTGTCTCTGTGTGTTAGCCCTGCGACAGACTGGCGACCTGTCCAGGGTGTACCCCGCCTCTCGCCCTATGACAGCTGGGATAGGCTCCAGTGCCCCCCGCGACCCTGAAAAGGATAAGCGGAAGCGAATGGATGGATGGATGGATGGATGGATGAATTGAATTGAATTGAATTATCCTGGTCCCAGTGTTAGGGTCAGTGAATCCAGTTAACAGAAAGATATCCTGGATATACTTGACTGACTTTTTAGACTCAAGATTAATAATCATAACAAAAATTATAGTCTAACATCCAGAAATCTGCACGATGTGTTTCATTATGTCTAACAAGCCTTGTACAGTTAAAGCTAACAGTTACTACATGACTGAAACACCAACATTATCTTTTTTATTAAAACATGCGTATTAGGGCTGGGTATCGTCACTCATTTCTAGAATCGATTCGATCCACGATTCCATTCAATTTGATTCAATTTGAATCTGGGAAATTTTGCCTCAGACAGTCAGAATATTATCATTCAGATCATGCATCAGTACATTTCTATATTTTTATATCTATAAAAAGAAATCTGACACTTGCGAGACTTTATCAAAGGTGTGAGCATCACAGCCTTTGTGTCAAAGTAGCTGAGGATAAAACACAGAAAAACATGAAGGTTTTCCTGGCCTGGGATTTTATACAAATATTCTGCCGTATATCAAAAATGAAAGAAAACCATTAAGCAACATGCGAACATGACCTGATGCTGCTGACATGAAGCAGAGCAAAGTTACAGAGGTTTTATTACAGACACAGCTGAGCGTTTTGCAATTTTGCATCATTTTAAAAAGTTTACATTTGTTCAGTATTGAACGGCAGAAATGAGGCTTTGTTTTCGGAAGTAAGTAAAAGAAAAAAAAACAGCGGCCGACAGGCTGTAAGAACAGTAGACTTGTGCGTAACAAGTAAGCGAATAATGCAGAAAACAGATTTTTAGACGGGAAACTGTTCTTGAAGTACAGAGAGAGAGAGAGAGAGAGAGCTGTGCATGAAGTATGGTTTTATCGTGGTGGCAGCAAAACAATCAGAGTGAAGTCATGACGATGTTTATGTAAAGCGTAGTTTGGATCTTCTTTTGCTGCTGGTTCGGTCAATATTGTTTGGAGAGAGATCAAACCTGCAGCTTCAGAATCAGTGAAAAAAGGGCGTAAACACAAAGCGCCGACCCGCCGAAACATCAGAATCAGCGAGCTGTCGGCTTTCAGCTCGTGTCCGTGCAGTCAGGTGAGAAAGTCACATCGCACTGATTCTGATGCGTTGGCAGCTCCGCGCTTTGTGTTTACGTCTTTGTGCAGAATCCGTTTTCCTGCTCTCATTTACTGTTTTAGCTGTTTGGTGGTTGTTGAAATTTTGGGAGGTTTAACCTGAGATTCTGGCGTTTTGGCCAAAATAAATTTATATTAAAAAATCGATTCAGGATTTTAATGAATCGATATCACGTTATCCAAGCCAGAATCGATTTTAATCGATAAATCGATAATCAAAACCCACCCCTGATGCATATACACGGGTCACACTGCTTATTGAACCCCCCCCCCCAGAAGATCAGATCTGAATCAGACAGTTTAGAAAAAATATCCTCATATGTGGCTCTCATTATTCTCAGAAACAAAAATCTGGTAAAAAAAAAAAAAAAATCTGGTAATTCTTTGTTTTTACATTCATCAGGTCCCAATCAGCCCAAATATCAAAGAGAAATTAAAAATGAATGCCACGGAGGAGTTCGGGTCTTAGGAGGTTAAAGATGATGCCACTACATTCTTGTCTAGAAGATATTAAAGTGTATTTGGTGACACACAAGAAAGGGTAAAGTTTAAGTATAGTTTGGGTCCACACATGTCCAAACCCTGGTGTGTAGGCCTACTTAGCTTTGAGAAATTGTCATGGGACCGGGGTCTGGGTGACCCAGGGCCTGTAAGAAGTTATGGACATGTGTGTTTTTGGTGCTGTTGTCTCCTGTTTCCATGTTTGTGCATCTAGGTGTGTGTGTGGGGGTGTGTCAGCCAGGAGCCTGCCCACACCTGTGGAGGAGAATTACTCACACCTGCAGCTGATCAAGCCTCGTCAGAGGAGCTACTTAGGAGTGTGGTGGAGCTCTCTCCGATGCTGGATCATTGCGTAACTTCACGTTAGTCTCTTGGCAAGTTAGTTAAGGTTAGTCTGCCGCATTGTGGCGTTGCTGACGGCTGCCTCTTCTTTATTCCCCAGGAGGAGTGTGGAGACGAGAGGGCAGCGAGCACGGGGTGCTCAGACACTGAGGAGCGGAGACAATGAACACTAACACTGGCAAGAGGACATGTCAGAGTCGGGAACGCACTAGAGATTTATTGTTGTTTGGAATATTTTGCATCACTGTAAATAAATGGACTGACCTCATCAAAGAGTCCAGCATTTGGGTCCTCCTTACCCTCATCATAGTCTGCCACGCAGGCCGTGACAGAAAAGCCCACTAAAAGAACACCCACCAGACCAAAGCAATGGTTTTGACTTGATCAGCTTTAACCCCGCCCCCTGACTTTGATGGGTGAAGCTGACAAATAA
The DNA here is from genome assembly GCF_056152115.1 of Neolamprologus brichardi. Lineage (NCBI taxonomy): Eukaryota > Metazoa > Chordata > Actinopteri > Cichliformes > Cichlidae > Neolamprologus > Neolamprologus brichardi. The sequence continues at coordinate 33,609,562 of NC_142124.1, forward strand.
AATGTGTTTATGAAAACCGATGCAGGGCCAGGAGTACCAATGTGAATTAAATAAATACATCATTAAAAAATTCATTAAATGTGTCAGTAAAATAATTAAAATAGAAAACAAACCAATAATTGATTAAATATGTAATTAACTACTTTGAATTGTATATAAACAAATAATGAAACATTTTAAATGTAATTAATGGATAATTCATTATTAATATATTTCTTTAATTAATTATGTACATTTTTTTAAATTAATTACTGAAATAGTTAATTCATTAGTGATGTCTTTATTTAATACAACCATAAAATTATTGTCTAGTTTACATAAAATCAATTTAGGACATCATTATTAAAGGTTAAATTATGATAATGAATACATGCAACTATAACTGATGACATTTACATAAAAAGGAGGATTTCTTAAGCTAAAGCCAAAGTGCTGACTCATTTGGCATGTTACTCTCAAATGTTTTCCCTAATAACATTAACATAATTACACTTTAGCCACAAGAGGGCAGCAGCATTAATATAAGTCGCATGTATATAAAGGTACAGTGATTATATTACAGTGATTTTGACAAAAACAAAACAGAAGATGATGGCAGTGTTTTTTTCCATGACACGATAATTACGCACACCCCACTTTGCAGTTATTTATTTGTAAAAAATGTCTGGAATCATGTATGATTTTCGTTCCACTTCTCACGTGTTCACCACTTTGTGTTGGTCTTTCACGTGGAATTCCAATAAAATTGATTCATGTTTGTGGCTGTAATGTGACAAAATGTGGGAAAGTTCAAGGGGGCCGAAAACTTTTGCAAGCCACTGTAAAGTTCACTATCAGTAGCATCATAGCACCCACCCAGCTGTATAGAAACTCCGTCATGCTAGCTAGCACGCAGTACGAGTTATTGTAACTGACTGTAAAAAGTCAGCACAAGGAAAATAAACTCCACCTAAACTTGGTTTATATCTGACCCAGATAGACTGCAGGTCATAACTTCTTACCTGAAGTTCAGTTCACCTGACACTCGGACCGGCGGCCGCCTCGGGTCTCTGCTCCTCCTACCTCCCCTTTCCCTCATCCACCTGCTGCCTCTGTGGAAGCTCCGTCATGGCCACCACCAAACAACTGACTTATTTTTACACATCGACCAGCATCCGGCCAATCCACCACCTTTCATTGTTTATACCGTTACAAAAAAATAAAAAAACATCATCGGCTCATAAAAATGAAAAATCACCATCGGTATGCCCGATGGCCAGTCCAGCTATGGGCGTGCCATCAGTTTATCCTTCACGTGGCAATTGTAACACGCGTGCCCAGGGTTGCCGACCCGTGCTCTAAAGCATCTCATTTGGATTCCTGAGATCAAATATATTTTCCTTTGGGTTTGTTTTCTTTCCATTTGTGGCTTTAATGTAGTGTTACATCCTGTTTGTTTGCTTCCATCTGTATACATGTCCAGGTTCACTGTTATGTTTCTATTCTTACATTGCTGTGTGATCACTGTTCCCTCTGCTAACTGATTTGACCTTTTGTATCGTACACTGAAACACAGATCCACCTCCTGCATTTCTCCCTCTGAACCACTAGATGTCTCTGTTATCTAAATGAAGACGTGCAGCACAGCAACCACAGCAGCGCTCAGATCACACGTGTCCTGTTATTATGTATAAAAGCATGAAACAGGTGAGACAGGTGGGATCAATATTAATGTTGTGGAAATATATGAAAAAGCAACAGAAGAGACAAAACATTTCGTGTTTCTAGAAAGATTTTTCAGCTCATAGCTGCTCACAGACTGTATTTACAAGTGACAAACTGAAACTCTACAGTACATTTACAGTATATATCAAATATATTCTGTATTCAAATCTATTGAGTGATGTTTGAAAGTCTTTCCAGGTGAGTTTGATCCAGGAGGGTCTGAAGCCAGAGTCAGACAGAGACTGTGCAGAGACTGTAGAAGGACAGAGCAGCAGCAGAGCAGTCCAGATACACTGATGATCCTCTGTCAGATCCAGAGGGACACACAGGGATGATGCTGGACTCTACATTGTGTCTGACAGTGGAGCTGTTCTCAGAGCAGTTCACTCTGCAGCACTGACAGTCATCTGCACTTCATTCCTCTGTCAGTCACTGCTGGATGAAGCTCTCCTCTCCACTTCCCAGTAACATGTCCCAGTCAGAGCATCTCTACACACAAGCTGCTGCTGCTTCAACCTCTCTGGATCATCAGGACACAGCTGCTCCTCTCTCAGCACACACACCGTCCTGTTTACCATCATCAGTCCTTCAACCTGCAGAGAGAAGAAGGAAGAGCAGAGGAGATAAACGAGTGTTTCCAGAGACTCTTCATCAGCTGTCAGTCAGTGATGCAGCACATCCAGTATAAAGAGCAGCAGGGACTTCAGTGCTGGGACTGTACTAGGACTCATTGTTGCTTCACTTTCTCTAATCTTTGGATTTTTATTGAAGTTGATGGAAATGTTTTTCCCTCCTAGTTCGAGTTTGGACTTTCATTCATTAGAAGAACCTTGGTGTGTCCACTCTGAGCTCTGTAGGAACCCCAACAACAAGCCCAACAATGCAGATGGATGGTTCCAGCTGTTAACTGGAGGAATTCCATCCAAACATCTGTTCTCACTAAATTCTTCCACACCTATAGACTGTGTTCTTCACTGCTTTTAACTTGGAAATGAATGCAGTCATTGATCTGCGTGCTGCTTTGTTCAGAGAGCTGATTGACTGTTGACAGTGTTTGATCAGAGCGTGTCAGCCGTTACTATGGTGACCATAAAGGTGACAAAAAGGCAGAAACAGGAAGTGTTTGTGTCCAATCCTGAAGCCTGTCACCATTCTCCTCTCACAGCTTCACTGAGAAGCTGCAGCTTTACAGGAAACACTGGATCTTTGTTTCATACTGACTGTGTTTAGTACAATACTGCTGACAACACCACCCACTCACTCCATCACTCTACTGACCTCAGAGTCTGCAGTCTGTAGTCTGGACTCTGCTGAAGATCAGACAGCTGCTTCACATCTGAACGCCACAGGTTGTTGTTTCTACTCAGGTCCAGCTCTCTCAGATGGGAGGGGTTGGACTTCAGTGCTGCTGCCAGATAATCACAGCTGATCGTTGACAAACCACAGCTCATCAATCTGTATAAAGAATGAAAGATGTAAGTTTATTAGACAAAGTGCTTAAAATCATTCAGTGTTTCATCATCTGTTCAGAGCTGAAGAAGGTTCAGAATGTAGAATTTTAGAAAATGGAAACTCCAAGGAGCTGAAGCCAACAGGAAGCAGCTTCAAACAAACACAACAAGAGAAAAAACTCTGAATGTTTCACATTAAAGTCGTACATTTCTCATAAAAACAGGACAAAGACTTCAAAAAGTCGTGTTTTTCCTTCCAGGAACCACAAGGCTTCACTTTTAAAGGTGAAGTGTGAAAGAATTCAATTCAATTTTATTTATATAGCGCCAAATCACAACAAAAGTCGCCTCAAGGCGCTTCATAGATACAGAGAAAAACCCAACAATCATATGACCCCCTATGAGCAATCACTTTGGCGACAGTGGGAAGGAAATCTCCCTTTTAACAGGAAGAAACCTCCGGCAGAACAAGGCTCAGGGAGGGGCGGGGCCATCTGCTGTGATTGGTTGGGGTGAGAGAAGGAAGGCAGGATAAAGACATGCTGTGGAAGAGAGACAGAGGTTAATAACAGATATGATTCAATGCAGAGAGGTCTGTTAACACATAGTAAGTGAGAAAGGTGACTGGAAAGGAAAAACTCAATGCATCATGGGAATCCCCCGGCAGCCTACATCTATTGCAGCATAACTAAGGGAGGATTCAGGGTCACCTGGTCCAGCCCTAACTATATGCTTTAGCAAAAAGGAAAGTTTTAAGCCTGATCTTAAAAGTAGAGATAGTGTCTGTCTCCCGAATCCAAACTGGAAGCTGGTTCCACAGAAGAGGGGCCTGAAAACTGAAGGCTCTCCCTCCCATTCTACTTTTAAATACTCTAGGAACAACAAGTAGGCCTGCAGAGCGAGAGCGAAGTGCTCTAATAGGGTGATATGGTACTACAAGGTCATTAAGATAAGATGGGGCCTGATTATTTAAGACCTTGTATGTGAGGAGCAGGATTTTGAATTCAATTCTGGATTTAACAGGAAGCCAATGAAGGGAAGCCAAAACAGGAGAAATATGCTCTCTCTTTCTAGTCCCTGTCAGTACTCTTGCTGCAGCATTTTGGATTAACTGAAGGCTTTTCAGTGAGTTTTTTGGACATCCTGATAATAATGAATTGCAGTAGTCCAGCCTGGAAGTAATAAATGCATGAACTAGTTTTTCAGCGTCACTCTGAGACAGGATATTTCTAATTTTAGAGATGTTGCGAAAATGGAAGAACGCAGTCTTACATATTTGTTTAATATGTGCGTTGAAGGACATATCCTGGTCAAAAATGACTCCAAGGTTCCTCACAGTGTTACTGGAGGCCAAGGTAATGCCATCCAGAGTAAGAATCTGGTTAGATACCATATTTCTAAGCTTTTCAGCGCCGAGTACAATGACCTCAGTTTTATCGGAGTTAAGAAGCAGAAAGTTAGTGGCCGGATCCTGGGCCGGATTATCTAGCACACACTCTGACCACAGGCCCAGGGGCCACGCACAGCTGGGCTCCATCCAAGAGACAAGAAACAAACCAACACAATAAGAAAAATCACCAGGTGATCTTCTTACATCTTCAAGACAATCATAGTAAAAACATGAGCATATTTGTTTCTTGATAAAATGATGTGACAGGTAGAACAGAGTAACGTGGTGGTGTTACAGCCTTTCTCCCCTCTGCTGCCAAGGCTGTTAGTCTCTCCCAAACTCAGCTACAGGACTTCCACATGAATGAAAGCAGCAGAAGTGGCTTTACAAATGAAAGAGGAAGAGGAGAAGAAGAGGAGAGGGAGGCCACCCTGACCATCACTCCAGCTGAAAACATCACACTTCCATTAAAGTTGGTGAGAAAATGTTGAGCAGGATGAGCTGCTGGCTAATCTGGAGGCTGTAGCAGCAGCTAACAGTCACCGTGGATTTGCACTCATGAAAACGCTCTGGCTGCTTCATTTCTCATCTCATATCAGAGACTTTAAAGCTTCACTGAAGCTGTACTGTGATGCTTCCATATTCCAGTGAGGCCTCCATAATGATTTCAGCTGTTCTGTACACACTGTGTGCCCTGTATGGCTCAAAGTCTCTGCAGCCTGTTTTTATCTGCTATCATCAGATCTTCATCATCCTCATTCACATCCCTCACACACTCTACAGCCTCATCAGCACTGACTTCATCTTCACTGACTGATGGAGCACAACATGAACCTGTGGAGGCTGAAACACTGTCCTGGTAAACATCTCCCCCTCACCACTCCACTTCTGTCAGCCTTTAAATGAACCCTGCTCAAGTCTGTCACTTCTGTTTGGAGCCAAAAGGAAAAACCGTTGTTCAGTCATTTGGAAAGACTCAACATTTCTGAAAGCACTCAAACTTCTTCACATTTGTCTTCAGACACATCCTGAATATTTAGGAACTAAAGAAAGTTTCAAACATCAATCAAAGACCTGAAATATAGAAAAACAACAACAGTCAGTGAACTCACCTCAGAGTCTCCAGTCGACAGTTTGGACTCTCCAGTCCAGCACACAGAAGCTTCACACCTGAATCCTGCAGGTTGTTGTAACTCATGTCCAGCTCTGTCAGATGGGAGGGGTTGGACTTCAGAGCTGAGGCCACAACTTCATAGTGAGTCTCTGAGAGTCCACACCAAGTCAGTCTGTGATGATAGAAAATATAAAATGTGTTATTATAAAAGCAGAAAATCAGCATTATAAACACAGACTGAATGTACATGAACACAAAACAGAGTGAGGACATAATCTGATGAATCTGCTCTTCACATCTGTGCTTCAGCTCCTCTTACTGTGTTTGACATGACACAACGATTGAGTCTCTCTCAGACCTGCAGACTTTTAATGAGAATCTTTGTTTGGCTTTAATCTGCAGATGAAGGAGGAAGATGGTGTCACATTTAGGCTTCCATAATGTCCACAGTCTGTCACTGAGATCTGATCCAGAGTCAGAGTGAAGACACACATTTGGACTGTTTCCTGTTTTGAATCCAGAACATTTTGAATGAGTTCAGCTCAGTGAAGAGTTCCAGCTGGAAAGATGATCTCTGTTTGCTACTGCTGTCAGGTACGACCGTTCACGTCCACACGCAGGAAAAATCTGCTGACTGTTACCAAACGGAGCAGAAATCTCATCACTGGACAATAATGATGAATGAACTCAGAGCTGCTGATATCAGATCTGATTTCAGGGGAACTAAACACAGAAATGATTGGCTCATTTTAGCTTTCTGAGCCATTATCTGCTGGTGTGTCGCTAGTTGGCAGAAAATGATTTGTATTCCTGTTCAGGGCTTCAGTGTTTATGAGTCCAGATCCAGGTGACAGCAAGTCAAAATGATGTTACCTGTCTGTGTCCAGCAGCAGCCTGTATTCACTTTGAATATTGTTATCACCTGACATGGATCAGTTTGTCTTTGATTGGTTTGTAAATGTCACTGTTTCCATTGGACCTGAGTGATGGTACAAAGACAGAGAGGGAGAGAAAGGAGAGAGAGAATGGAGACTCTCTCTTGGTGGCGCTGTCACTTGGTGTTCGCTCGCTCTGCGGTAGAGTATCACCTCCTGTTCCTGCTCAAACACAGTGGTGTTTCTGAGTAGCTTATTTGCTTAGCAATTTAATTAACAACTTTTAAATAGATTCTTTTTTCAGAGTATAATCTTCACGTGCTTCATCCGAAGCACACTTTCTGTGTACTCACTACCTAATTTATAGCCAAAGTATTTACTCACTGTCTCTGTAATGTTTTGCTAGCTTAGCTTAGCTCGTAGCCGACTCGTTAGCACCATGGCTACTTCACCTGTCCCTCCTGCACTTTCTTGCTCATTGTGTCAGATGTTTAGTTACTCCTCGGCCTCCTTTAGCAGTAATGATATCTGTAACAAATGTAGCATATTTGCAACTCTGGAGGCCATGATTACAGAATTGGAGACTCGGCTTCGCACCCTTCATTCACCCGTAGCTAGCCAGGCCCCTGTAACTGGTGCAGCCAAAGATAGCATAGGCCCCGCTAGCTGTTCCCCGGCAGACCCCAAGCAGCTGGGGAAAGAGGGCAGCTGGGTGACTGTGAGGAGGAAGCATAGTCCTAAACAGAAGCCCCAGGTACACCACCACCTTAGAAACAGGTTCATGTGTCTAACCGTTTTTCCCCACTCGGCGACACACCCGCCGGGGGTCAAACTCTGGTAATTGGTGATTCTGTTCCTAGACATGTGAAGCTAGAGACACCGGCAACCATAGTCAATTGTCTTCCAGGGGCCAGAGCAGGCGACATTGAAGGAAATTTAAAACTGCTGGCTAAGGGTAAACGTAAATTCAGTAAAATCATAATTCACGTCGGCAGTAATGACACCCGGTTACGCCAATCGGAGGTCACTAAAATCAATATTGAATCAACTTTGCCAAAACAATGTCGGACTCTGTAGTTTTCTCTGGTCCCCTCCCCAATCAGACCAGGAGTGACATGTTTAGCCGCATGTTCTCCTTAAATTGCTGGCTGTCTGAGTGGTGTCCCAGGAACGATGTGGGCTTCATAGATAATTGGCAAACCTTCTGGAGGAAACCTGGTCTTGTTAGGAGAGACGGCATCCATCCCACTTTGGATGGAGCAGCTCTCATTTCTAGAAATATGGACAAATTTATTAAACCCCCCAAAATATGACTATCCAGAGTTGGGACCAGGAAGCAGAGTTGCAGTCTTACACGCCTCTCTGCAGCTTCTCCCCTCCTGCTACCCGCCAAAAACCCATCTCCATAGAGACTGTGTCAGCTTCCAAAAAGACAAAAAACAAACTAAAAACCAGCAACAAACAACTTAAACATAAACAATTACAAAGAAAGAACAATACAGTATCCACATCTGAACCAAAGAGTAAAACAGTGAAATGTGGGTTATTAAATATTAGGACTCTCTCCTCCAAGTCTCTGTTAGTACATGACTTAATAATTGATCAACAAATTGATTTACTCTGCCTTACAGAAACCTGGTTGCAGCAGGATGATTATGTTAGTTTAAATGAATCAACACCCCTGAGTCATTCTAACTACCAGAAATCTCAAAGCACAGGCCGAGGGGGAGGTGTGGCAGCAATTTTTCACACCAGTCTATTAATTAATGAAAGACCAAGACAGACTTTTAATTCATTTGAAAGCCTGATGCTTAACATTGTCCACCCCAGCTGTAAAACTCAGAAACCAGTCTTACTTGTTATCATCTATCGTCCACCTGGGCCTTACACAGAGTTTCTGTCTGATTTCTCAGACTTTATATCTAATTTAGTTCTGAGTTCAGATAAAATAATTATTGTGGGTGATTTTAACATCCATGTAGATGCTAAAAATGACAGCCTCAACATGGCATTTAATCTGTTATTAGACTCAATTGGTTTCTCTCAAAATGTAAAAGAACCCACCCACAACTTTAATCACACTCTAGATCTTGTTTTAAAATATGGCATAGAAACTGAACATTTAACAGTGTTTCCTGAAAACCCTCTCCTGTCTGATCATTTCCTGATAACATTTACATTTACAATAATTGATTACACAGCAGTGGAGAGTAGACTTTATCAAAGTAGATGTCTTTCTGAAAGCGCTGTAACTAAGTTTAAGAATATAATCCACCCACTGTTATCATCGTCAATTCCCTGTACCAACATAGAGCAGAGCAGCTATCTGAACGCTACTCCAACAGAGCATCTTGTTAATAATTTCACCTCCTCACTACATACGACTCTGGATACTGTAGCTCCAGTGAAAACTAAGGTCTATTTGAATTGGGACAGCCTTCGGCGTGCCGCTGTGACGTAATCGGCCTTGAAATGCAGCCTTTAAGGCTGCAGACCCTGAATTGGGATACAGCCCATGTTTCTGATCTCCCAGTGAGTAGCAGCTGACTCAGACAACGTCTCACAAGTCATGGCTGCGTCCTCTTCTCCATCCTCCAACAACTGAAGGAGCTCCTGACGAAGCACCTCAGTTCCATACACTAACAAAAAAAAAATAAAGAAACTCTTCCACAAAGTGAAAAACACTCTAGGCAGTATGTTTCTTAGGACTGCACAAAAGCCCTGCCTAACTCAACTATAACAACAAATATAAAAGTAAACTATATCACAATATATAAAAGAAGGTAAAGTACCTTTTGTTGGGTTGACACTGGCAACATAACTAGGTTGCGGCTGCGGACACTGGGGGGAAAAAGGAGATTGAAGAATATTTACTTACTGAAATTCTGTGGTGAAAACAAGTTGTGAGATAAAATCAATGGTTGTGAGAACACTGACCCCATGGCATGCAACTAGTACTTCGACTGGATGATGGTCTTTGAGGAATAAAATCTCCCTGTCTGTCAAGTTTTTTCCAGCGCACTGGTCTTGGCTGAGGTTCACTCTGTGCATCATTCTACGCCAGGGGTGGGCAACTCCAGGCCTTGAGGGCCAGTGTCCTGCAGGTTTTAGATCTCACCTTGGGTCAACACACCTGAATCACATGATTAGTTTGTTACCAGGCCCCTGGAGAACTTCAGGACATGTTGAGGAGCTAATTTAGCCATTTAAATCAGCTGTGTTGGTTCAAGGACACATCTAAAACCTGCAGGGTCATCGGCCCTCGTGGACTGAGATTGCCCACCCCTGTTCTACGCAATTAACGAGGAAAAAATGCAACACCTAAAATACAGTCCATGATGTCACAACTTATATATACACATATATAAAATTAAAAAAAAAAAAAAATATATATATATATATATATATATAGCAGATTTTGCGCTAAGAGTTCTGCTAGCTCTTTACAAACTGATGATGCTAACGTTAATTGCTAATGTTAACCAGAGCGCAAAGACTGAAGATCATTTGAATTGCATTAGTTATGTGTTTATGTCACTGAGTTCTGCAAAAATCTCTTTCCTCTTTAGTTTGAAAATGAGTGATTCAGAGGATCCCAAGCTAGAGGAAGAGCTTCAAGCTGCTGACAAACTCCTTCAAGACATGCAGGTGCCACATTTTTTTTTAAATTTAATGTAGTGGAAACAATTGTTAAAGAGGGAACACACTTGTCTAATTTATTGTACGTAGTAAACGTTATATTATTTGATATATATATATATATATATATATATATATAACTCCCCCGAAGCCGGTTACCAAGATTACGTGAAGTACCCTCAGAAGGTCTGCTACAGGATGTTAATGCAGCACTACGGACAATACCTACAACCACGATTACCGACACTAACAAGCTGATCTACAATACGGCAGCAGTGATCAGTGAGTTGCTTGGCTACAAGTTGAACAGCCACACGGGGCAGTACCCTCCATGGAGAAGGAGGCTAGAGGGCACGATCAAAGTAGCACAGAGGGAGGTTAGCCAACTAACGGAGTTGCAGAAAGGTGCCTAAGAAGTACAGCAAGCTGTCCATACCTGAGGCCTTGGAAACTGCCAAGCAAAGACTCACAGCCTTGGCCAGCCGCTTGAGGAGGTACACCAGAGAGATAGAAGGCAGGAGAATAAACCAGCTGTTCTCCACAGAACCAGCAATGGTGTACTCTCAGTGGCAAGGGAACAATAATAAGAGAACAGCACCACCAAGGCTGGAGACGGAGCAATACTGGAAGAGCATATGGGAGAAGGACGCAACCCATAACGGCAATGCTCAGTGGCTAGTGGATCTGAGGGCAGACCATAGCGACCTCCCTGAACAGGGTCCAGTAACCATCACAGTGGCAGATATCCAAGAAAGGGTCTCCAGTATGAAGAGTTGGACAGCACCAGGGCCCGACATGGTTAGCTTCCATTGGTATTAGTCACACCCCCCTTGCCTGGTTTACCTCCTATCTCTCAGATCGCACTCAGTTTATCCAACTTAAATCCCATTCTTCAACTCTCTATCCTGTTTCTGCTGGTGTGCCCCAGGGTTCAGTATTGGGGCCTCTTTTATTCATTATTTATATGCTTCCTCTTGGTTATATATTCCGAAAATATAATATAAACTTTCACTGTTATGCCGATGACACCCAGCTCTACCTTTCTTCTAAACCCAATTCATCCCTCCCACCTACCTCCCTCTCAAAATGTCTTATTGAGATTAGATCCTGGTTCTCCTCCAATTTCCTCAAACTCAACAGTAATAAAACTGAAGTTTTATTTGTTGGCACACCATCTATCCTAACCAAATCCCACAGCTTTTCCATTAACATTGAAAATTCTCCCACCCTTCCCTCCCCTCAGGTTAAGAGTTTGGGTGTCATACTTGATAATACTCTCTCATTCCAGTCTCACATTAATTACATAACCCGGTCTGCTTACTTCCACTTACGTAATATTAACCGACTACGCCCCTTCCTTACTCCCCATGCTGCTGCCATCCTTGTCCATAGTCTTATTACATCCCGTATTGATTACTGTAATTCCCTCCTATTTGGTCTCCCTAAAAAGTCCCTTCATAAACTCCAACTTCTTCAAAATTCTGCAGCTCGGATCATAACCCGTACTCCGTTAAGTGCTCATATTACCCCAGTTCTTCAGCAGCTTCACTGGTTGCCCATAGAAGCCAGGATAAACTTTAAAATCTTACTTCTCACGTTCAAATGTATCCATAAATCTGCTCCTTCATATTTGTGTGACCTGCTCCATATCACCACTGTTTCCCGCCCTCTCAGATCATCATCTGCTACTCATCTTATCGTTCCGTCCTCACACCTTATCACTATGGGGAGCAGAGCTTTCAGTCGCTCTGCTCCCCGGCTCTGGAACTCTCTTCCTCCTGCACTAAGAAATATTGACACCCTTTCCGTATTTAAGACACAGCTCAAAACACACCTGTTTAGACTGGCTTATTTGCTTTAATGCTGATTTTATCTGTTGTCACGCTCTGTTTTGTAATTTTAACTTATTTTATGTATTTTATGACTATTGTTCCTTTTATTAATTGTGTTTTTTGTAAGGTGACCTTGGGTTTCTGAAAGGCGCCCTCAAATAAAATGTAAATAATAAAATAAATGTATTATGGTTCACGCCTACTGGCTAAAGAAGCTGACTGCACTCCATGAGCGTCTGGCAGCACAAATGAACCAGCTGCTAGTTAACGAGGGACACCCGGAATGGCTAACCGAAGGTCGGACGGTCCTGATCCCCAAGGACCCCAAGAAGGGACCAGTCCCCTCCAACTACCGACCAATAACCTGCCTCAGTACTACATGGAAGCTCCTGTCAGGCATCATATCGGCTAAGATGAACAGGCACATGGGTCAATACATGAGCAGGACACAGAAAGGAATTGGCAAGAATACCAGAGGTGCAAAACACCAGCTACTGGTAGACAGAACAGTCAGCCGAGACTGCAAGACCAGACTGACCAACCTGTGCACTGCCTGGATTGATTACAAGAAGGCCTATGACTCAATGCCCCACAGCTGGATACTGGAATGCCTAGAATTGTACAAGATCAATGGGACCCTAAGAGCCTTCATCAGGAACTCAATGGGGATGTGGCGTACAACACTAGAGGCCAACTCCAAGCCCATAGCACAAGTCACCATCAAGTGCGGGATCTACCAAGGAGATGCTCTGTCCCCACTGCTGTTCTGCATAGGCCTGAACCCCCTCATTAACAAGACTGGCTACGGATACCGACTATGGAACGGAGCAGTTGTCAGCCACCTCCTGTACATGGATGACATCAAGCTGTATGCCAAGAGTGAACGAGACATCGATTCACTGATCCACACTACCAGGCTATACAGCAATGACATTGGAATGTCGTTCGGGCTGGAGAAGTGTAGTCGGATGGTAACAAAGAGAGGGAAGGTAGTCAGAACTGAGGGGACTGAACTACCAGAAGGCAACATTGCAGACATAGAGGACAGTTACAAGTACCTGGGGATCCCGCAGGCGAATGGGAACCATGAAGAGGCCGCTAGGAAAGCTGCAACCACCAACTACCTGCAGAGGGTCAGGCAAGTCCTGAGGAGTCAGTTGAACGGTAAGAACAAGATCCGGGCCATCAACACATACGCCCTGCCCGTGATCAGGTACCCTGCTGGGGTAATAGGCTGGCCAAAGGAGGAGATAGAAGCCACTGACATAAAGACAAGAAAGCTCCTTACCATGCATGGAGGGTTTCACCCCAAGTCCAGCACCCTGAGGCTGTACGCTAAGCGGAAGGAAGGGGGCCGGGGACTGGTGAGTGTCAGCACCACAGTCCAGGATGAGACAACGAACATCCAAGAATACATCACGAAGATGGCCCCAACTGACAGCGTGCTCAGTGAATACCTCAGGCAGCAGAAACCCAAGAAAGAGGAGGGAGACGAGGAACCATCATGGAAGGACAGGCCCCTGCACGGTATGTACCACCGGCAGATAGAGGAGGTGGCTGATATCCAGAAATCCTACCAGTGGCTGGACAAAGCTGGACTGAAAGATAGCACAGAGGCACTAATCATGGCAGCACAAGAACAAGCTCTGAGTACAAGATCCATAGAGGCTGGGGTCTATCACACCAGGCAAGACCCCAGGTGCAGGCTGTGTAAAGATGCCCCAGAGACAATCCAGCACATAACAGCAGGTTGCAAGATGCTAGCAGGCAAGGCATACATGGAACACCATAACCAAGTGGTGTATATAACCATAGTGTACAGGAACATCTGTGCCGAGTATAACCTGGAAGTCCCGAGGTCAAAATGGGAAATGCCCCCAAGGGTGGTGGAGAATGACCGAGCTAAGATCCTGTGGGACTTCCAGATACAAACGGACAAAATGGTGGTGGCTAACCAACCGGACATAGTGGTGGTAGACAAACAGAAGAAGACTGCTGTAGTGATCGATGTAGCGGTTCCGAAGGAACACGAGAAGCTGGAGAAATACCAAAGGCTCAGAGAAGAGTTCGACAGGATGTGGAGGGTGAAGGTAACGGTGGTCCCCGTGGTAATCGGAGCACTAGGTGCGGTGACTCCCAAGCTAGGCGAGTGGCTCCAGCAGATCCCGGGACTAACATCGGAGATCTCTGTCCAGAAGAGCGCAGTCCTGGGAACAGCTAAGATACTGCGCAGGACCCTCAAGCTCCCAGGCCTCTGGTAGAGGACCCGAGCTTGAAGGATAAACCGCCCGCAGGGGCGTGCTGGGTGGTTTTTTTTTTTATATCAAATAATATAACGTTTACTACGTACAATAAATTAGACAAGTGTGTTCCCTCTTTAACAATTGTTTCCACTACATCACATTAAAAAAAAATGTCACCTGCATGTCTTGAAGGAGTTTGTCAGCAGCTTGAAGCTCTTCCTCTAGCTCGGGATCCTCTGAATCACTCATTTTCAAACTAAAGAGGAAAGAGATTTTTGCAGAACTCAGTGACATAAACACATAACTAACGCAATTCAAATGATTTTCAGTCTTGGCGCTCTGGTTAACGTTAGCAATTAACGTTAGCATCATCAGTTTGTAAAGAGCTAGCAGAACTCTTAGCACAAAAACTGCTTTACACACCATGTGAGGCCATTTTGCAACACACAAGTTCTTTAATGTTTGTAAGAGATTTAATCCATCGTTGGATTAAATGGCTAATGCTGCAGTAGCCACGTGTAGTCGTTACCGTACTCTACCCAGCAAGCATGATGACGGTAGCTGTAGCCATTTTTAAATTACTTAAATCGTTTCCGAGTTCAGTCACCTCTGTTTGTTTGAAGCTTTTATGAAAAACAAACTTTGAAACACACATCAAGCTATTATTCTAAATACATGACTACTTTGTAGTCATGTATTTTTTACATACCTGCATTAGAATTAATCAATTCCGCCTCCTTTTTCTTATTCTTATAAACGGGTCTCTCCGTTCTCCCATCATCCTTTGCTTACACATGTTGCGTCTGATTGGTTGGTACGGTGGCCCCTAGAGACAAAGCACGTACAAACTCCAAAACACTTGCAAATTCCAAAACACATGCAAACTCCAAAGCACATGCAAATCCCAAAACACAACGGAAGTGCTCCAGGACGCTAGGGGCAGTGTTGAGCTTTTGTTACCTAGTAACTACACAAGCCAGGAAGTACCAATGACCGGATTTGGGCTTTATCCCAATTCAGGGTCTGCAGCCTTAAAGGCCGCATTTTAAGGCTGATTACGTCACAGCGACACGACGAAGGATGTCCAAATTAAAAGGCTGCTCGAAATGTGGCCCTCAAATGCGTCCTTAATTTACCTGAATTTTAAGGATGGGTCGGTGTAGCCTTCATGGCCCAACATATCCCAGATTTCATAGCGCGGCGGTGGTCCTGCAGCTTATCACACATTTGATTTCCATGTGTGACAACTGCAAGTGTCCAGAGTGAGGACAGACTGAGGGACCCACTGCTGCACATCATCTGTGAGGCTTTGCACCCCTGATGATCCACCAGGAAAAACTCAGCAGTGTGTGAGGAAGAGGAGGAGGAAGAGCCAGCAGCAGCTGACAGATGGAGAGAATAGACAGACTGTTCCCTGTTTGTGAAGGACTGCTAGAAAAGTTTAAAATAACTAATTGTCTGTCCTGAATCAGTCTTATTAGGTAATGTTCAAATAATTGTATCATTCCAGTGTTTTCAGTGTGGGAGAAAGTACTCAGGGCCTTGAAGTTACACACTATGAAAGGCAGCAACAAGTTTAATGTTCAAAAACCTAAAGTATGTATCAGCAGCAGAATGGAGCTAAAAATAAATGTTTGTTTCAGTTCTATGAAGCTTTGAGTATTTTGGATTAGTAGCACTGCTGTCTTTGTTGCATCATATTGCTGTAATTGTTTATATGCTTTATATATTCTGAGCTAAGTTGATCTATAGTGTTACATCATATTCTATAAGGATGTTATGTGTTTGTATACTTTCTGCCCAGTTTGACCCATTTAGCAGAAGTCAGCCTGTTTAAGGCTCTGATATCTATTCTGTATGACTTAAAGCAGTTATGACATGGTCTGATTTTCTCACCCAATAAAGGAATATTTCACATATCAGTCTACTCTTCATTTTATCAGAAACAGTTATCACAGCTTGTACATTTTCTATTTATAAATATATGTCAGCAATGAGCCAAATTTAGTAATGCCAACATACTGAAGGAACAACATTTGTCTCTTATATATGATACACCTATATATGCACTGTCAAAGATACTTGTCTTTGAGTGAAGATTTAAGGTGATAAGACATATAAATAACTGCAACTTGAATCTTTACTGAAGCTCAGTATTTGACACAGAGTTCATGTTCACTGCTGTAATAGCTAATAATGATTAATATAATAACTATAATATTGGCCATATTATATTGTGGCATGCAGAGGAATCTTTACAAAGAAGCTCACAGAGCGAGATTGAGCTTGTTATTCGACCCCAAGCTGGTAGGGGGAGCTTGGGGTTGCTTGTGCTACAATGTGCCTCAAGGTTCAACAACAGCACAACAGAAGTCACTCATGGTACAGCACTCTCTCTACAAAACAACAACTGTCAGTGACTCTGCACCACAGCGTAAACACAACATTCAAGATAACAGTTAAAAGTAACGTAACCATAAACAATAAAACAAGAACATCTAAACAGCAGCACATATCCCAAGGCATGATGGGAGAGAACTAGCTGTTCCCCCAACATGCCACACAGCCCCCACCTGAGTGGTTAGCTGTCCCCAGCAACTGGCATGTCCATAGCAAAGTCTCTGAGGTGTTGGGGAAGGCGACGGCTTCGTTGAGGACGTTCCGTGGCCCCCCCCCCCCCCCCCCCCCCCGCCGCTTCTGAGGCCAGGTTGGGGGCCTGCAGTTGAAGCTGGGACCCTGACTCCTCCCTGGATGGACTCAAGGGCTGATAGGGTGCCAGGCGATCACGATGGAGTACAACCACCCTGTTCCGTTTGACCAGCTGCACTCTGTAGACCACGTCGGACAGCCTCTCGAGAACAGTGCAGGGTCCAACCCACTGGCTCATCAGTTTGGGAGAAAGCCCTTTCTTCCTCTCCGGGCTGTAGACCCACACATGCTGACCAGCCGAAAGTCCTTCCCCCTTGCAGCGGGTATCATAAGCTCGCTTCTGCCGGGAGCCTGCATCTCGGAGAGCCTGCCTGGTCAACTGATGCACCTCTCGGAGCCGGGCGAGGAGGTTGTGGAGGTAGTCCAACCCGGGGTCCCCACACACTTTCTGCTCGGGGGGGTGGGGGATCCAAACACCAAGTCCACTGGGGTACAAAGCTCATGACCGAACATCAAGGCCGCTGGAGTGCACTTAGTAGATTACTGGACTGCAGAACGGTAGGCCATTTGGACCAGGGGAAGGTGTTGATCCCAGTCACGCTGCTGGCGGGAGGTCAGGATAGCAAGCTGGGTGGCCAGGGTGCGGTTGAAGCATTCCACCAACCCATCGCTTTGGGGATGCAGTGGTGTCGTCCGGGTCTTCCTGATACCCAGCCGCTGGCAGACCTCCTTGAACACCGCAGCCTCAAAATTCCGGCCCTGGTCACTGTGCAGTTCCTCTGGTACCCCGAACCGGCAGAACATCTCGTTGACCAGACGCTCAGCAGTGGTAACAGCACTCTGGTCAGGGACTGCATAGGCCTCAGGCCACTTAGTGAAGTAGTTCATGGCAACCAGGACGTAGCGGTTGCCCTGGTCAGTGGTGGGGAAGGGTCCCAGGATGTCCACACCAACCCGCTCCATGGGAGCCCCCACCCACAGAGTCATTCTCAGGTCCGCCCTGTGGTGACACGATCACTGAAGTCATGCCCTCCCGGTCCTCCAAGCGTTGGCAGTACCTGCACTGCTTTTCCTCACAAGGGCGTCGGGAGAGGGCATCTGCATTGGTGTGGAGGCGTCCCGCCCAGTGACGAACCTCAAAGTGGTAATCATGCAATGTCTCCAACCACCGGGCTAGCTGTCCCTGCGGTTCTTTAAAGCTGAGAAGCCAAGTGAGGGACGCATGGTCTGTGCGCAGGAGGAACTTCTTCCCATAGAGGTAGGGTCTGAAATGGCGGAGACCCAAGATCATGGCCAGCAACTCTTGACGCGTGACACAATAGTTCCTCTCTGGTCTGCTGAGGGAATGGCTGTAGTAGGAGATGACCCGCTCCCCCTCAGGGCCTTCCTGCGACAGTACAGCCCCCACCCCTGTGTTGCTGGCATCGGTGTCCACAACAAAAGGGAGCTGCATGTCTGGGCAGGCTAGCACCGGTGCCTCAACCAGTGCAGATCAGAGCCGATCAAATGCCACGGCACTGTCCTCACTCCAGTGGAACTCCCGGCCCTTCTATGTGAGCCAGTACAGGGGGCTTGCAATGGTAGCAAAGTCCTTGACGAAACGCCAGTAGTATGATGCCAGGCCAAGGAAGCTCCGCAACTCAGCAGAGTTGCCCGGAATGGGCCAGTCTTTCACAGCGGCCACCTTCGCAGGGTCAGTGGAAACCCCTGCTCCGCTCACAACGTGACCCAAGAAGGTCGTCTCCTTTCGGAAGAGGTGGCACTTTTTGGGGTGGAGGCGAAGGCCAGCCTGGTGGATAGCATGGAAAACAGCAGTCAGGATAGCCAAGGCTTTCTCGAAGTCTGTCGAGTGGACGAGGAGGTCATCCAGGTAGACCACACAGCGGTCGCGGGGGATATCAACCAGAACCCTCTCCATTAGGCGCTCAAATGTGGCTGGGGCATTGCAGAGGCCGAAGGGCATCACCTTAAACTGCCACAGTCCCTGGCCAATGGAGAAAGCAGTCTTTGGGCGGGCCTCTGGCGTCAGCTCCACCTGCCAGTAGCCACTGCGCAAATCGAGGGAACTGAACCAGCAGGACCCAGCTATGTCGTCGAGGGCATCGTCAATGGTAGGAGTCCTTGCGTGTGATGCTGTTGAGTAGACGATAGTCGACACAAAACCGCCAGGTACCATCCTTTTTCCGAACCAGTACAGCCGGGGCTGCCCAGGGGCTGTTTGAGGGTTCGATGATGCTGCCTCTGCCATTTCCCTGATCTTCTGCTCTGCTGCGGCACGCTTGGCAAGGGGAAGGCGACGAGGGCGGAGGCGAATGGGCCGTGCATCCCCGGTGTCAATGTCATGTTGTACCAGGCTGGTTTGCGTGCAGTCCTCATCCTTGGCTGCAAAGAAGTCGAGTATCTCTCGCAGCTGCCGTCGCTGATCATCCTGGAGACCCTTGCAGCTCCTCTGGTATAGGTCCTCGACAGCTTGCTTGGTCTCTGTAGACAATTGCGGTACTGCTGGTGAAGGGGAGGCCCCTTCCCCCGCCAGTGGCGACAGGTCCTCAGGCTTCCTGACGCTGGCTGAAAAAGTAGAGGCAGGCAGCGGGACTTCCTTTGTGGTGTGGAGCTTCACAGCCTCCGTGCCCAGGTAAAGGATTGCTCGGGACACATCCACTGTGGCCTCCCATTTGGCTAGCAGGTCCAGGCCAATGATGCATTGGTCCTGGATGCTGGCTAGCCAGAGCTGGTGGTCCACAGTGCAGTTAGCAACAGTCACTGGGAGGGATCTTTCCCCCTTAACTTTGGCACACTCCCCCGTGACTGTGGTTATGTGGAGCTGAGTAGGCTGCCAACCCTGCGGTATTGGGCCATCAGTACCAGGGAGGACTCCGGCCTGTACCAAGGAAAGCGTGGATCCAGTGTCTATCAGGGCTTTACAGGTGGTGCCGGCAAGGTCACAGTCCAGATACAGTCCCCGTGTCTGGCCGAGCCGGCCAACCCGCAAGTGTGATTCGGAGGACAGAGTGGTGGCAGGGGGCAGTTCCTCCGTTGTGCCACCCCGCCTTAGTTTAACGGCAGCTGGGGTGCCAGGCTTTGTGGGCTTGGTGCTGGACAGTAGGGTGCGATGTGGCCTGGTTCTCCGCACCGATGGCAGTTAACCCTGGATTGGCCTCCTGCTCGCTTATTCCCTCGCCGAGATCGCCAGGGTGGTGTGTTGGTGGTTTGTCGGGCCTCCTCCTCCTGGTCGCTCCTTTCGTAGTCCGTTTGGCGCACTTGGTGACTTATGCCAGTGCTGCGTGCACCTGGGCTGAGCACATGCTCCACTCTTTCGGCCTCAGTTAGAGCTTCCGCCAGGGTTTCTGGTGCATGCAGACGGATGTGCTCTTGTAGTTGTTTTGGCTAGAGACCCTGGACAAAAGCCTGGAGAGCAAGTTCTTCTTGTGCTGCAGCATCAAAAGCAGGGTACCCTCTACGTGCATAAAGACGTAGGTCGGCAGCATAGGCACCCAGACTCTCCTCTTGTCTCCGTGGGCGGCTAGCAAGTTTATCTCGGGCATCATCTGCATGTGTACGGAGGCCAAACCTGCTCTGCATTGCTCTGGCAACAGCAGGCCAACTTAAACGCTCTTCTGGCTGAAGATCTGTGAGGATCTGCAGGGCCCTGCCTTCCAAGGCGAGGGCGACTTGGACAGCTGTCTCCTCTGTTGACCATCCGTTTAGCTGAGCAGCCAGCTGTACCTGGATAAGGTAGGTCTCTGGAGGTGCCTCCCCATTATAGCGTGGCAGCTTCATGCTCCCCCAGACAGGAGCCCCTAATGGCAGCGGCGGCTGCACTTGGTCCTGTAGACAGTTGGTGTTGTCCCCCTCGGCTGCCAGCAATGAGGGTGTGCTGCTCCCAGGCATCACCATGAGTGGAGGCTGGGTGGCTGCTCGTGGTCTTGGAGCCTGCAGCATGCCTTGGCGGCTCCGACAGCTCCCCAGTGGGCGGGGGTGTGAAGCTCCATCTGGTAAGCCCCACAGATCTTCCCCTGGCTGGCTTGCTGCTGCCCGGGGCTCTCCCCGCTTCTTCAATCGTGCTCCATTCACCGCTTCCAGGCGAGTGATAAGCTCCTCAATCTTCCTCAGCTCCTCTTCCAGAATAGTGGCCATGCTCTTGGAATCCCACCTCTGACACCAATGTAGCATGCAGAAGAATCTTTACAAAGAAGCTCACAGAGCGAGATTGAGCTTGTTATTCAACCCCAAGCTGGTAGGGGGAGCTCTTTAATAAAACACTTGCTTGTGCTACAATGTGCCTCAAGGTTCAACAACAGCACAACAGAAGTCACTCATGGTACAGCACTCTCTCTACAAAACAACAACTGTCAGTGACTCTGCACCACAGCGTAAACACAACATTCAAGATAACAGTTAAAAGTAACGTAACCATAAACAATAAAACAAGAACATCTAAACAGCAGCACATATCCCAAGGCATAATGGGAGAGAACTAGCTGTTCCCCCAACATGCCACACAGCCCCCACCTGAGTGGTTAGCTGTCCCCAGCAACTGGCATGTCCATAGCAAAGTCTCTGAGGTGTTGGGGAAGGCGACGGCTTCGTTGAGGACGTTCCGTGGACCCCCCCCCCCCGCCGCTTCTGAGGCCAGGTTGGGGGCCTGCAGTTGAAGCTGGGACCCTGACTCCTCCCTGGATGGACTCAAGGGCTGATAGGGTGCCAGGCGATCACGATGGAGTACGACCACCCTGTTCCGTTTGACCAGCCGCACTCTGTAGACCACGTCGGACAGCCTCTCGAGAACAGTGCAGGGTCCAACCCACTGGCTCATCAGTTTGGGAGAAAGCCCTTTCTTCCTCTCCGGGCTGTAGACCCACACATGCTGACCAGCCGAAAGTCCTTCCCCCTTGCAGCGGGTATCATAAGCTCGCTTCTGCCGGGAGCCTGCATCTCGGAGAGCCTGCCTGGTCAACTGATGCACCTCTCGGAGCCGGGCGAGGAGGTTGTGGAGGTAGTCCAACCCGGGGTCCCCGCACACTTTCTGCTCGGGGGGGTGGGGGATCCAAACACCAAGTCCACTGGGGTACAAAGCTCATGACCGAACATCAAGGCCGCTGGAGTGCACTTAGTAGATTACTGGACTGCAGAACGGTAGGCCATTTGGACCAGGGGAAGGTGTTGATCCCAGTCACGCTGCTGGCGGGAGGTCAGGATAGCAAGCTGGGTGGCCAGGGTGCGGTTGAAGCATTCCACCAACCCATCGCTTTGGGGATGCAGTGGTGTCGTCCGGGTCTTCCTGATACCCAGCCGCTGGCAGACCTCCTTGAACACCGCAGCCTCAAAATTCCGGCCCTGGTCACTGTGCAGTTCCTCTGGTACCCCGAACCGGCAGAACATCTCGTTGACCAGACGCTCAGCAGTGGTAACAGCACTCTGGTCAGGGACTGCATAGGCCTCAGGCCACTTAGTGAAGTAGTTCATGGCAACCAGGACGTAGCGGTTGCCCTGGTCAGTGGTGGGGAAGGGTCCCAGGATGTCCACACCAACCCGCTCCATGGGAGCCCCCACCCACAGAGTCATTCTCAGGTCCGCCCTGTGGTGACACGATCACTGAAGTCATGCCCTCCCGGTCCTCCAAGCGTTGGCAGTACCTGCACTGCTTTTCCTCACAAGGGCGTCGGGAGAGGGCATCTGCATTGGTGTGGAGGCGTCCCGCCCAGTGACGAACCTCAAAGTGGTAATCATGCAATGTCTCCAACCACCGGGCTAGCTGTCCCTGCGGTTCTTTAAAGCTGAGAAGCCAAGTGAGGGACGCATGGTCTGTGCGCAGGAGGAGTTTTGGAGTTTGCAAGTGTTTTGGAGTTTGCATGTGTTTTGGAGTTTGCAAGTGTTTTGGAGTTTGAAAGTGTTTTGGAGTTTGCAAGTGTTTTGGAGTTTGCAAGTGTTTTGGAGTTTGCAAGTGTTTTGGAGTTTGCATGTGTTTTGGAGTTTGCAAGTGTTTTGGAGTTTGCATGTGTTTTGGAGTTTGTACGTGCTTTGTCTCTAGGGGTCACCGTAGGTTGGAGACGAACGCATCCAAAACTAACAGGAATGGTGAATAAAACTATAAATGTGTTTTACGTGTGAAATAAAAATAATAACCCCAACCAAGGTTTATGTACGTTATTATACATGCTTCCCTTAGGCAGCATCATTAGAAGACATAGCATGCATTTTCACTGCTATGCAGATGACACCCAGCTCTATCTGTCTATGAAGCCAGATAACACACACCAATTAGTTGAACTGCAGGAATGTCTTAAAGACATAAAGACCTGGATGGCCGCTAACTTTCTGCTTCTTAATTCAGATAAAACTGAGGTTATTGTACTCGGCGCTGAAAAGCTTAGAAATATGGTATCTAACCAGATTCTTACTCTGGATGGCATTACCTTGGCCTCCAGTAACACTGTGAGGAACCTTGGAGTCATTTTTGACCAGGATATGTCCTTCAACGCACATATTAAACAAATATGTAAGACTGCGTTCTTCCATTTGCGCAACATCTCTAAAATTAGAAATATCCTGTCTCAGAGTGATGCTGAAAAACTAGTTCATGCATTTATTACTTCCAGGCTGGACGACTGCAATTCATTATTATCAGGATGTCCAAAAAACTCACTGAAAAGCCTTCAGCTAATCCAAAATGCTGCAGCAACAGTACTGACAGGGACTAGAAAGAGAGAGCATATTTCTCCTGTTTTGGCTTCCCTTCATTGGCTTCCTGTTAAATCCAGAATTAGATTCAAAATCCTGCTCCTCACATACAAGGTCTTAAATAATCAGGCCCCATCTTATCTTAATGATCTTGTAGTACCATATCACCCTATTAGAGCACTTCACTCTCGCTCTGCAGGCCTACTTGTTGTTCCTAGAGTATTTAAAAGTAGAATGGGAGGCAGAGCCTTCAGTTTTCAGGCCCCTCTTCTGTGGAACCAGCTTCCAGTTTGGATTCAGGAGACAGACACTATCTCTACTTTTAAGATTAGGCTTCAAACTTTCCTTTTTGCTAAAGCATATAGTTAGGGCTGGACCAGGTGACCCTGAATCCTCCCTTAGTTATGCTGCAATAGACGTAGGCTGCCGGGGGATTCCCATGATGCATTGAGTTTTTCCTTTCCAGTCACCTTTCTCACTCACTATGTATTAATAGACTTCTCTGCATTGAATCATATCTGTTATTAACCTCTGTCTCTCTTCCACAGCATCTCTTTTATCCTGTCTTCCTTCTCTCACCCCAACCGTTCACAGCAGATGGCCGCCCCTCCCTGAGCCTGGTTCTGCCGGAGGTTTCTTCCTGTTAAAAGGGAGTTTTTCCTTCCCACTGTCGCCAAAGTGCTTGTTCATAGGGGGTCATATGATTGTTGGGGTTTTCTCTGTATCTATGAAGCGCCTTGAGGCGACTTTTGTTGTGATTTGGCGCTATATAAATAAAATTGAATTGAATTGAATTGAATTAAATCTGCGCACTTTAAGATCGTGAATCAATTTGGAAAACACTGTGGGATGGCCAGAAGATGAAGCGATTTTATTGTTGAATTATCAGTGACACTTTCATGTGTTTTTGTTGAGAAACGTTAACGATGTCATTAAAAGAAAGCTTTGAATTAGGGAGAAAAACACGTCGGGGGAGAGGGTCCCCGGTTCTCCAGTTAGATTTTGCTTCATGTTTCGCCGTGACGGGGTTATTATTGGAGTAAATGGATGGCTGGAGCCTCTGCTCGAAGCGTGTCTTATTGCCGCGAGCGGGTTCATATTGGAATGAATTGACAACCCACAGCGTCTCATAAAAAGCATGAGTCTCAGCATGAGAAGTTAAGGGACGTGACAAATCATCAGTATTTTACGCGTCGGGAGTGAGAACGAGTTGTTTATACACTTTCCTCAGACAGGCACGAATATTTTCACACTTTTTTCTTTTGTTTAAACACTCTTAAAGTTCAAACTTTGGTAGAAACAGAAGTCCAGTATTATACAATGAAACTGTGCAAAACGTTTCGTCGGCATTGTTGTGTTTGTTGGGGAGAAAACTTACAAACATACAGTGCAGCACTTCAGAGTTACACTGCTAGCGATCGAAGATTTATATTAATTCGACAAACTAAACTCATTCTGTACTGTACAGCAGCGGTCTCCAACCTTTTTTGCACCACTGTCCAGTTTAATGTCAGACAATATTTTCACGGAGCGGCCTTTAAGGTGTCGCAGATAAATACAACAAAATAAAATGATACAGATGTAAGGCAGTGACTGGAATAGGTCACAAGGTGTCGCTGTTGAGCTGCATATACATTGTAAATTTTAGCAATTTTGACCATTTGTCCTCTGCAGGACACCGTAGTTCAGATTTCTCGTTCGCGCGGGCGACATCTTGGTTCAGTGTTTACTGTGATTTGCAAAGGTAAGCACTGTCAGTGGTGTACTGCATTGGTTTTTTGTTTAAAAATAAGTGTTCCACTGTGCAAAATGGCGGTTTGCTAAGCATATATTTTGTTTACTGAGAGGTTCATGTGCTGTCTGATGAGAGTATGAGCAGTTTGTGTGCATGTTCCATTTTGTAATATCTGCCGCAATTTCGGGCTACATTCCCGCTTGTTAGCAGAGCACTCATTCGGGCAAAGTAATGCAAGATGAAGCATTAGCTTTTCAGCTACAATTTGCTGGTAGTCCAGCTATGTTAGTTTTGTGTCATACACATTCCTGAGACCGAGGAATTTTGTAAAGACATGATTATTTTTTCTTAATGTGTGTTTTATATATTTGTTGTTGGCTTTTACTATGTTGATAATCACGCAGTGTTTACTGTGATTTGCAAAGAGCCAGCAGCAGAGTTGGAGTGGTGTTTGCCCCAGCATCTGAATAAACGGCGCGGTCCGAGCCACAAATTGAACGCCTGTGTCCGACTGGTCTCTCTACTGTGCACCCCAATCCAACACAAACTTACACAACGCAGAGTCCGGGGTGTAGGGAGGCCCCTGCACTGGTTGGGTTACACAGACAAAGACAAAAACTGTGGTATTTTGTAAATCACTGTGTGATTGTGTAACTTTATTAGCAGCGTCCTCCTGAAATGCACCAACAATACTGAGAGTAACATCCTCCTCTCTGCTTCTAAATGCTCTCTGGTCGCTATGGTAACGCGTAAATAGTTCTTTCACAATACGACACACGACCACAACACGGGAAAAGACCCAGGGAACCCGACTTAACGATTAAAAACCCTGAAAACCATACACTTCACACCCGAGCCTCAACTCTCGCGGCGCGGTACCAAACGGGCCCGGGTGTTGAAGACACGGCACTAGATTGATTGACAATGGTCTACAGCAAAAAGAACGCACAACACAATGTGCTGTTAAAGAAAAAAAAAATCAGCGAAACAGCGAGTCCACGAAAGGTGAACAGCGTT
This sequence comes from Neolamprologus brichardi, assembly GCF_056152115.1. Lineage (NCBI taxonomy): Eukaryota > Metazoa > Chordata > Actinopteri > Cichliformes > Cichlidae > Neolamprologus > Neolamprologus brichardi. The sequence goes on from NC_142124.1 coordinate 33,635,889, forward strand.
ACAGTGAGGGACTACTGTACAATAATTTCCAGTAGCACTGCTGATATATGAAATGGTGAGTTTTGAGGTTGTCTTCAAACAAGTGCATTGTACTAGAAAATGGTGTTTGAAGGATTACAAATGTAAAAAGTAATGACTATTTTATATTTATGAAACAACTTTATGCAGAAAAAGTAGCAAAGAAACAAAAACAAAAACAACCAAAAACATAACACATGGACACTTTTGGCCACAAACAAGCTGAAGGGATGGTGATTTTTTTAATGAACCCAGATTGTTAAAAAAACAATTAGAATCAAATTTATTTATCAGCAGCATCAATAGTAACAAAAATACAATTTAATTTTCGCTGTCAAAGTCGATTTAACTGAAATTACGTGTTTCCGGTTACTGTGGAGGTCGCAATATGGCGCTTTCCGGTGGCTGCAGCCAGATGCTTTTTTTTAAATTTTTTTTTTTATTAGTAATATTAACATACAAAGAAAATGCACCATATATTACACATTCAGAGAATAAACATTCCTTACATATTAGCAACTTTCTTACATAGGAAAAAGAAAATATAAAGATGGGGTCACATAATTTAACAGATTATTAACTCACTAAATCAAAATCTTCCACAAAGGAAACAAAAAAAGCAGCTTTTTTCTTTTGAACTAAGGTCAAAGATTTAACCAACAGGTTTAAGTCGTTTTTCCAGTAAGCTAGTGTTGGTTTGGTCTTAAAAAAACGACATTTATGTATAAATTGCTTGCACAAGATTAATAACACATTAACACCATAATTAGCTTTCTTTTCTTTCAAAAACACTCCAAACATTATCATATTTAAGGTAAATGGGGTCATTTGAATCCCACTGGAATAAAGCCAGGTATGAAAATCCAACCAAAATATTTGTATAAAATTGCACAAAAAGAATAGATGGTCCAAATCCTCCTGTTCTGTTTCACAAAATACACAATTACCACTTTCTATTTTGAATCTATCACCAAGGAGTCTATTTGTCGGGTAAATTTTATTCAAAATTTTAAATTGGACTTCTTTCCCTTTAGGAGGGATAGGGAAGGTGATATAATCAGTTCTTATTTTTTCAATTTCTTCCCTTTGGAAATCTTTTAATATGTAATTACGTCTAAGTAAATTTGGAGAATAAAGACTCCTTAATGAAGATCTTAGAAACTTATTATTGCATTTAACATCACAAAATCAAATACCATCTATATATAATTGCCTTAACTTGGGGGAGATGTCAGAATATATTATATCATTTACAACTAGGTTTTTAAGTGACAATGGAATGGATTTTATAACCCGATTAAATTTACTTTTAGAACATTGGATATTAAACTTTTGGCAAAAATCTTGATGTCCTAGAACATGTCCTTCCTCATCTACAAAATGGGCAATTGCCCAAACACCTTTTGATAACCAATCTTGAATAAAAATAGATTTTCTGTTCATCAGTATATATCTATTGTTCCAAATTGGGCTATTATGTGGAGTGAAATTATGTTTAAATAACATTTTCCAATAAAGAAGGACCTGTTTATGGAATTCGGAGAGTTTAACAGGTAGCTGAGTAATTTCAAAGTCACACTTTAGGAGAAAATCAATACCCCCCAGTGTGTTAAAGACCTTACTTGGTATAAAAAACCAAATGGAGTGTGGATTATTTAGGAAGGATTTTAACCATTTAAGTTTCAAAACAACATTCATTATATCAAAGTCAATTGCGTTTCCACCACCTTCAATGTATGGTTTAACCAAATCATCTTTAGATATATAATGGCACTTATTCCTCCAAATAAAATTAAAATTCAAGCTATTAATTGTTTTAATAACTTTATTTGATATTGATAAAGAGTAAGCTGGATATATAAATCTAGATAAACTATCCATTTTGGTTAATAATATTGTAACGATGGTTAAATGTTATTTTACAGTGACATGTTGGTTATCTCTGCACACTGTTGTTATTTCTTTAAGATACATGTTTGGTTGTGCTGCAGGAAAAAGGGAGTTAATGTGTGCAGGAAGGGGAGGGGGGTCCTTGTTGTTGCGGGACTGTGCGGGGCTGAAGTGAGGTGCAGTACGTGGGCACTCTCCCCGGAGTTAACGGCCCGTTTGCCTGTGTTACAGAATAAACGGACAAACTGAGATCCAAACGTCTGGTTCTTGTGAACGTTACACTGGTGTCAGAAGTGAAGAAAGAAAAAAAAAAACCCGAAAACGCCCGACACCCTGTTGCTGGCAACACTGACCGTCACGAGACACGAGGATGTTGCCGGGCAAGATTAAGAAGGAGACGGAGGAGAGGGAGGAGAGGGAGGTTCGTCCGCACTCGCCTGCCCATAGAGTGAGGGAAACGGCGCTGCGGCTGTCTGCTGAAGCTGGATTTTCTCCAGGTTTGACTAGGCTCGGGAACTTTTCGCACAGCGGCCGCGATTCCGGCGGGAAGGAGTCGACCTCGCTTGGCGCACCGTCACGTGATGTAAACAAACATGGCGGCGCCCAGCAAGCTGCGGCGAATATAAAAACGCCTAAGTTCAGCGGCAAGACGCCATGGGAAGTGTTTATTGCACAGTTTGAGCTGTTAGCTGTTGCAGCTGGCTGGTCTGAGGAACATAAAGCTCTCCAATTGGCTTTGTGCCTGTGTGAGGATGCAGCTGCATGCCTGCTGCTGCTGACCGAGGAGCAAAGGGGAGATTATAATGCTCTGGTTGGGGCACTTCAGAGACGCTTCGGGCAGTATAACCAACCAGTGCTGCTGAGGTCGGAGTTCCACAACAGACGCAGATTGCCAGGAGAGCCCCTTCGCATTTTGGCCCATGAAGTCGAGTGTCTTTGCCGGAGGGCGTATGACAGCATGCCACCATCAGTGCAGGCGGAGTTAGCTCGGGACCAGTTCCTGCAGGCCCTGAGCCCTAAAGAGCTCCGTATGCAAACTCAGCTTGCTCGACCGGCCACACTCAGTGCAGCCCTGGAGCTAGCCTTGGAGAGGGAGATGCTTGCAGGATCCTCTGGGGGCGCTGATGACACACATGTGGTGAGGGCTATGTCAGCACCTGTGGAGCAGATGGAGATGCCAGCGGGCCTGTGCAGTTTGGTTCAGACGGCTTCTCTGCAGTCGCCTTTCCCTCGGGCTGGCCCACGCCGCCGACCACAGAGCTGCTGGGGATGTGGACAAGTCGGACACCTCATCAGGCAGTGCCCCAAGCTTGCAGCGGTTCAGGGAAACGCACACGGGCCCGTGTAGGTGGGAGTACACGGGCCAGGGAGAACAACATCCCCACACCACCGCCATTTCCGCCCGGTGCGGTCATCGCTGTGGGCTAGACCCAGGTTGGCGACTTTTGCCATGTTCCAGTGATGATTGCGGGGGTGTCCTGTACGGCCCTTCTGGACACGGGGTCCAATGCAACGCTGGTCCAACCCAATGTTGTCCCAGCCGGAGCTGCTGTGAAACCAACTAATGTGCGACTTAAGACTGTGACCGGTGATCTGGCCCCAATTAGAGGGAGGGGAGTGTTCCAGTTTAAGGTGGGGGACCTCGGTGTTCCTTACGCTGCCTGGGTGGCTGACGTGCAGGACGCCTGCATCCTTGGACTGGATTTTTTGCGAGCCATTGGTGGTGTACTGGACTTAGGCAAAGGCTTCCTCGTACTCCCTGATGGGAAGAAGGTGCAGCTTATTCCTCCCCCGGTCTGCCCAGCATCTGCCGCGGCGTCCACCTCCACCTCGGAGACCCCTGCAGACCCGCCAGCAGAACAGCAAGCGGGAGAGGAGGAGACGCTGTCAGCAGTGAGGAGCATCTGGTCAAAGAACTGTGAGGGGCTGACTCCACAGCAGCAAGAGAGTCTATGGCAGGTACTAAGAGAGTTTAGTGACATTTTTGCCCTGAAAGAAAGTGATGTTGGCTTGACACATTTGGTAGAGCACGTCATTGAGACCGGGGATGCCCAGCCTATTAAAGTGCGCCCCCGCCGCCTGCCCCTGGCTCATCAGGAGGCTGCTGACAGAGAGTTGTGTGAAATGATGAAGGCGGGCATCATAGAGCCATCTGATAGCCCGTGGGCCTCCGCTGTGGTGATGGTGCCTAAGAAAAAAAGCCCAAGGATGCGTTTCTGTGTGGACTACAGACCACTCAACAAAGTGACAAAAAAGGAGTCTTACCCCCTTCCCAGGATTGATGAGTCTCTCGATTTAGTAGCCGGATCCTCCTGGTTCTCCACCCTGGACCTGCGGAGTGGCTACTGGCAGGTGCCACTGTCCCCTGAATCCAGACCGAAGACAGCCTTCTGCACTAACAGGGGACTATGGCAGTTCAAAGTCCTGAGCTTTGGTCTTTGCAACGCTCCTGCTACCTTCGAGAGGCTTATGGACAGTGTGCTGGCTGGCGTCCCACGGCAACGGTGTCTGGTCTACCTGGATGATCTTCTAGTACACGGGAGCTCCTTTGATGCTGCCCTGGATGCCCTGAGACAAGTGTTGGGGAGGGTGGCGGCTGCAGGCCTGAAGCTGCACCCCGACAAGTGCCACTTCATGAGGAGAGGGGTAGAGTTTCTGGGCCACAAGCTGGGTCATGAGGGCATCAGCACTTTGGAGGAAAAAATTCACACCATTACTGAGTGGCCCACACCAGCAGACCAGAAACAGCTCAAAAGCTTCCTAGGACTGGCGTCTTATTACAGGAGGTTTGTGAAGGGCTTTTCCTCTATAGCCGCACCACTCTTCCGCCTGCTGCAGAAGGACCGTGACTTCATCTGGACCCAGGACTGTCAGCAGGCATTCAACACCCTCCGCAGATCGCTGACAGAGTCCCCAGTCCTCGCCCCCCCTGACCCCACCCTGCCTTTTGTCCTGGACACTGACGCAAGTAATGTGGGGCTGGGAGCTGTGTTGTCGCAGGTTGGGCCGGAAGGTGAGAAGGTGGTGGCGTACTTCAGCCGGGTCCTGAACAGGAGTGAGCGGCGCTACTGTGTCACACGACGAGAGCTGCTGGCCGTGGTGGCAGGGGTGAGACACTTTAAGTACTACCTGTGTGGCACATCATTTGTTATCAGAACCGATCATGCCGCCCTCCAGTGGCTGATGTCTTTCAGGGAGCCAGAAGGACAGGTGGCTCGCTGGCTGGAGGAGCTCCAAGCCTTCAATTTCACTGTGGAGCACAGAGCAGGGACGCACCATTCTAACGCAGACGCCCTCTCTCGCCGCCCATGTGCTGCAGCTGGCTGCCGTTACTGTGAGAAGCGAGAGGAGATAGAGCGGGAACTCGCAACAATAGACGGAGCAACACAGCTTGCCTGCAGGGCTCTTCTGGTGGTGGATGCAGCGGAGTGGAGGGCACGGCAGGAACAAGACACTGACCTGCTGCCAGTCCTGCAGTGGCTGGAGAGGGAGGAGCAACCCCTTTGGGATGAGGTCACTGGGTTTTCCGTCTGTACCAGGGGGCTGTGGGCCAAGTTTGCAGCTCTCAGGCTGAAGGAGGGGGTGTTGGAGCGGGCCTGGAAGGATCCTGCCACAGGGGAGGAGAGGTGGCAGGTTGTGGTGCCAAGGTCGCTGAGGTCAGCTGTGCTGGAAGCCTGCCATGGGAGCACTGGCTCCGGCCACTTTGGGATCTCCAAGACCCTCCGCCGCCTCCGCCAGGGCTACTACTGGGGTCAGCAGCGGAGGGATGTGGAGGACTTTTGCCGCAGCTGTGATGCATGTTCCTCGCACAAAGGGCCACAGGACCAGTCCCGGGCTCAGCTTCAGCAGCAACCAGCAGGAGCTCCAATGGAGCGAGTAGCTGTGGACGTCATGGGCCCATTTCCTCGTACAGACAGAGGAAACCGCTTTGTCCTTGTGGCCATGGACTATTTTACCAAGTGGCCGGAAGCATATGCCATCCCAGATCAGGAGGCTGAGACTGTCGCTGATGTATTAGTGGAGGGGATGTTCAGCCGCTTTGGAACAGCAGAGACCCTCCACAGTGACCAGGGGCGTAACTTTGAGTCCAAGGTATTTGCTGCCATGTGTGAACGCCTTGGGATTAAGAAGACCCGCACCACCCCACTTCACCCCCAAAGCGATGGACTGGTGGAAAGGTTTAACAGGACGCTGGCCCAGCAGCTAGCCATCCTTACCTCAGAACACCAACGGGACTGGGACTACCATCTTCCCCTTATCCTCATGGCCTACAGGTCGGCAGTGCAAGACTCCACCCGATGTACGCCTGCCCTGCTCATGTTAGGGAGAGAGCTGAGAACTCCTGCAGAGTTGGCTTTTGGGAAGCCCCCGGACGCGCCAGAGGCACCACCAGGCCGGGACTACGCAAGGAAGCTGCAGGACCGGCTGGATTCTGCACATTCCTACGCCCGGGAGCAGCTGGCGAAGGCAGGCCTGCGCCAAAAGAGGAATTATGACATCACCACTAAGGGGAGGCACTTCCGTGCTGGGGAGCTGGTGTGGAGAGAAAGAAAGGACGGTGTCCTAAACTGGATTGCAGCTGGGTGGGGCCCTGCAGCGTCCTGGAGCGAGTGGGGGAAGTTGTTTACAGGGTGCAGTTGCCTCCTAGAGGGAGGAAAGTGGCGCTGCACAGAGACCGGATGGCCCCCTATAGAGGGCAGTCCCTCCCCTCCTTCCCTGAGGGACGTGTACAGAGCTCCCATGACCCTGCACAGAGGGACCCCCGGCCAGAGCTGCGTTCCCCTCCCGTGGACCCTTCACCTCAAAGCCCCGAAGCTCCGTGTACACCCCAGGGGCTCAGGAGGTCAACGAGAGAACGCAGGTTACCACCCCGCCTCAGAGACTGTGTTGTTCCCTCGGGGACGAGGAACTTATTGCTGGGGGGGCAGTGTAACGATGGTTAAATGTTATTTTACAGTGACATGTTGGTTATCTCTGCACACTGTTGTTATTTCTTTAAGATACATGTTTGGTTGTGCTGCAGGAAAAAGGGAGTTAATGTGTGCAGGAAGGGGAGGGGGGTCCTTGTTGTTGCGGGACTGTGCGGGGCTGAAGTGAGGTGCAGTACGTGGGCACTCTCCCCGGAGTTAACGGCCCGTTTGCCTGTGTTACCGAATAAACGGACAAACTGAGATCCAAACGTCTGGTTCTTGTGAACGTTACAATATTCTTCCAAAAATTGTGATGTCTCTTTGTAACCACTTATTTAGGATTGTCTTACATTTGTCAACATTATCTGAAATATTTACTTTTTCTAAGACTTTGTGATCTTTTGAAATTGTGATGCCCAAATATTTTACCTCCTTCTTCACCTTTATACCGTACAGTAATTGTGAATGACACTCCTTTAATGCCAATAGTTCACATTTATTTAAATTGAACTTGAAGCCTGAAGCTTTTAAGAATGTAGTGATTATTTGTTTTACCAGGGGAATCTGATGTTCATTTTTTAAGAAAAGAGTAGTGTCATCCGCAAGTTGACTAATTATTAAAAAATTATCCATAATCTCAATTCCGGCAACGCTGCTGTTTTTAATTAGAATTGCAGCATCTCCACAACCATTATGAATAACAACGGAGAGCTTCCACACCCTTGCCTAATGGCTGCAGCCAGATGCTCTTGTGCCATCAATGTGGATTGTCAAGACTGAGAGACCTCTTCCCTCTGACCCCTCCCCAAACCCTCAAACCCGCCTACCCACCTCGACATACAAACTCTGTGTGGCTTCACGTGTTCTGTTGATGTTTACATGATCGAAATAACTTGAACACAAACACAAACAAACAAAGAGGAAGACCGCACCGGAAGGACAAAACTACAAGTCCCAGCATCCTCTGTGTTTAGGGAGCAGCAGTGAAAGTGAAAGTATTGAGCCTCCGTTCAGAGCAGCAGCAGCAGGAAGGTGGTGAGTGTTAACATGAATATGTTTCTTCTTATGACATAAAATAATTCCACGCTGTTCGTGTCTGTGGGTGAAATGTGAGGCCGGTCGGCTCCTCTGAGCGCTGGTTTCCTGTAAGTAGAGAGGAAGTGAGTTTAGCTGAGCCTCCGTTTAGCTGAGAGAGCAGGAGGAGAGTGAGAGCTGTGCTGAGGCAGGGTGAGTGTTAACACCGCTCTGACGTTACTGTCTCTGTGGCGGGAACAACAGGCTCCGTCAGTGGAGGCAAAAATAATCAGACTTTGGTTTTTCAAAGGAAACAACTTTATGTCGGAAGTTCCCGCATGCTCATTGGATAACGATGTGTCAATCTCAAGTTATTAGCCAATGAGCGTGCGAATTCACAGAAAGACCCGCCTTTATCACGGGACTTTAAAAACTACAATGGCGACAGAAACTCCGTGAGTGGAGTTCAGGGTGACGTTATGAAACTGTGACGTTTGAGCCACTTCCTGTTCTCAGTCCCAGCGTCCTGATCACCGAGGTTTCTGTTGCTCTGATATCTGATATTGATTATATTGGTAAACAGGCTGTAGCATAAACATCAGGTCTGTTCTGAAAACTGGCTTTATTTTTTCAAGGTAAGGGAATATCTGTGGTGTGATACCGCGGGCTCATGGGCTAAGGACTTGGATTGACAAGTCAAGCGCAGATGATTGTGTTGTTTCTTATAAAGGCTTGTGTGTGTGTGTCCTTGTGTCAGTGGAACTGAATCAGTGTGTTAGAGAAAGTGCTCCTCTGCTGTGCCGTCATCGTGTGGATGCTTCTTTTAAAGTTGGAACTCGTGTTTTTATGATCTGCTTCATTTCATTGAACCTTTATTTCTAACCATGAAGTCCCTTTGAGGTTACAGCCTCCTGGTTAGGTTTAGGCTGTTATTGTGCTTCAGGCTGAAATATGAGGAGTAAGGAGTGGGGCTGGTTCGCCCTCATGACCCTCACCATAACACATACGTCACAGGACAGTGTTTACCACAGAAACTCCATGAAATGATCAATGAGAACTTTAGAAACCCGTCAGTGTGATGCTTCCAGTACAACAGCACCTCTGAATGTGTGTGTTTGCCTCTCAGACTAACTCCACCCTGACATCAAGAAGATGGAGGAAAAGGATGGAGCAGGATCTGCAGCATCCAGCTGTGTGTTTGTGAGGAGTGACCGGTCCAAAGAAACACCTCCAGTGTTCAGTAATGAACCTGCAGCAACAAAGTAAGAGAGCTGCTGACTCATTTATTCAGTGTAAATAATGATTTTTGATGCAATGGGAGAAGAAAAATGACAAAAACAGTTTTAAAAATAAGGATTAAAATATTACAAACTATATTTTTGAGTTTCCTGATGTAGTACAAAAATATATGAACATAACTGTATATAGGACAGATATTTTACGCAGGAGGGGCAGCACCAAAAAACAAACAGACTATTTTTAAGCTGACTGAGGTAGTGAGTCAACATGTCACACTGGGTCAAAGGTCAGGGAGTAAAAGTGTGTTTTAAAGGAGGTTTAAAAGCAGCGAGTGAAGGAGCCTGTCGAGGTAAATCGTCCCATAACTGATCAAATTGAGTTGGTGGACCTCTGTGTGAAATCAAGCATCTGGTTCACAGAGAGGATAACCCTCAAATGGGCTGTACAACATTATATAGTGAGACAAAAACAGAGATTATCGTAGCCATCGCTCTCTCGCATGGACGTGGCAGTCTCGCTGTCTGCTGCGAATCCTCCCCGTACCTCCGTGACCTCGTCTGGTATCTGCTCCCTCCTCTGTAAGAGACAGTAAAGGAAAACACGTCTCTGCCTAGTCTTGAAAATCTAATCTTATCATCCATTGTTCTTCTAGGGCCTCTTCTTCTCGTGGCCTCAGCTAACTGCTAATATTTAAATGGCTAACATTAACATGTGTGCCAGCCAGGTTAACATTTATGATGAACTATGATTAATTAACTGATGTTGAAACTGGAGCTTTACTGACCTCTGAAATTCCTCCTAAAGTGTTGTTCAGTGTTGTGACAGTCAGCTGCTTCAGCTGCTGCTGGGATGGGCTGTGGCAAAGAGAACAGAGAAAATCTAAATCAGAGTTTTTCTCTGAATTAAAAGCAAGAAAACAACAATATATTCTACATGGTGAAACTGATGGTTTCTGGTGTTTGCGTCTGTTTTTCTGTATTTATGCAGATAAAGTGTAAACTCAGATGAATCATACCATCAAATGTTAAAGGAAAATATCAGGATGAGTGTCTGTGAGCTGAGAAGGACGTGAAGCGAGCAGTTTATCCCAGAGCTGAAGCTGCTCTGTGTGCAGAGATGAGCTCAGATTCCTGCTGTGATTGATCAACAGTCACAGAAATGTAGACTTGTAGTTATTACTGCAGTATGGTCACAGCAGATACTCATAAACATGTATTATGAGGATGGATGATTAAGTTTCTCACTCTCTCCTTTAAATCTCAGTTTTTTTCTTCTTCACAGTTTATCTGTTAATTTCTTAATGAACAACACTGAAAGAGTTTCTGTTCTATTTCCCCTTGAACATCACCTTATTAGGGCGGCATTAGGAAATAGCCCCCCTCCAAAGAATGAATAAATGAATGATGATAATAATAAAATGATTAAAAAGCAGAGCTCAGAGTGGTAGAATGGTCAAACATGGATCCACGGGTGGTTCAGCTGCATTTGGTGACGTGACTAAAGCAAATCTTTCAAATAATCCCACCATCAACGGGATGTTGTCTCCTTTACTACGGTTACTTTACTTGGTCACCGTGTGAATTTCTTTGAAATGAACCAAATTCTTTTATTTGTTGGTTGTTGCATATTTAACCTCTACAGTCAGGAAAGGAGGAGATGAGGCCTCAACAATGTTGGGTTGTAGCTGTGCTTCAGGTTAGAGTGAGTGTCCATGGAATAAATGTAAGTCAGTCAACTGGAAGGTCACTTGGTGTTCGCTCGCTCTGTGGTATAGTATCACTTCCTGTTCCTGCTCAAACACAGTGGTGTTCTGAGTAGCTTATTTGCTTAGCAGTTTAATTAACAACTTTTAAATACATTTTTTTTTTCACAGTATAATCTTCACGTGCTTCATCCGAAGCACACTTTCTGTGTACTCACTACCTAATTTATAGCCAAAGTATTCACTCACTGTCTCTGTACTGTTTCGCTAGCTTAGCTCGTAGCCGACCCGTTAGCACCATGGCTACTTCACCTGTCCCTTCTGCACTTTCTTGCTCATTGTGTCAGATGTTTAGTTACTCCTCGGCCTCCTTTAGCAGTAATGATATCTGTAACAAATGTAGCATATTTGCAGCTCTGGAGGCCAGGATTACTGAACTGGAGACTCGGCTTTGCACCCTTCTCTCACCCTTAGCTAGCCAGGCCCCTGTAGCTGGTGCAGCCGAAGATAGCGTAGGCCCCGCTAGCTGTTCCCCGGCAAATCCCAAGCAGCTGCGGAAAGAAGGCGGCTGGGTAACGGTGAGGAGGAAGCATAGTCCTAAACAGAAGCCCCAGGTACACCACCAACCCATTCATGTGTCTAACCGTTTTTCCCCACTCGGTGACACACCCGCTGGGGGTCAAACTCTGGTAATTGGTGATTCTGTTCTCAGACATGTGAAGCTAGAGACACCGGCAACCATAGTCAATTGTCTTCCAGGGGCCAGAGCAGGCGACATTGAAGGAAATTTAAAACTGCTGGCTAAGGGTAAACGTAAATTCAGTAAAATCATAATTCACGTCGGCAGTAATGACACCCGGTTACGCCAATTGGAGGTCACTAAAATCAATATTGAATCGGTGTGTAACTTTGCCAAAACAATGTCGGACTCTGTAGTTTTCTCTGGTCCCCTCCCCAATCAGACCAGGAGTGACATGTTTAGCCGCATGTTGTCCTTAAATTGCTGGCTGTCTGAGTGGTGTCCCAGAAATGATGTGGGCTTCATAGATAATTGGCAAACCTTCTGGAGGAAACCTGGTCTTGTTAGGAGAGATGGCATCCATCCCACTTTGGATGGAGCAGGTCTCATTTCTAGAAATATCGACAAATTTATTAAACCCCTCAAAACATGACTATCCAGAGTTGGGACCAGGAAGCAGAGTTGCAGTCTTACACGCCTCTCTGCAGCTTCTCTCCTCCTGCTACCCCCCCAAAAACCCATCTCCATAGAGACTGTGTCTGCTTCCAAAAAGACAAAAAACAAACTAAAAACCAGCAACAAACAACTTAAACATTTACAAAGAAAGAACAATACAGTATCCACATCTGAACCAAAGAGTAAAACAGTGAAATGTGGGTTATTAAATATTAGGTCTCTCTCTTCCAAGTCTCTGTTAGTACATGACTTAATAATTGATCAACAAATTGATTTACTCTGCCTTACAGAAACCTGGTTGCAGCAGGATGATTATGTTAGTTTAAATGAATCAACACCCCCGAGTCATTCTAACTACCAGAAATCTCGAAGCACAGGTCGAGGGGGCGGTTTGGCAGCAATTTTTCACACCAGTCTATTAATTAATGAAAGACCAAGACAGACTTTTAATTCATTTGAAAGCCTGATGCTTAACATTGTCCACCCCAGCTGTGAAACTCAGAAACCAGTCTTACTTGTTATCATCTATCGTCCACCTGGGCCTTACACAGAGTTTCTGTCTGATTTCTCAGACTTTATATCTAACTTAGTTCTGAGTTCAGATAAAATAATTATTGTGGGTGATTTTAACATCCATGTTGATGCTAAAAATGACAGCCTCAACATGGCATTTAATCTGTTGTTAGACTCAATTGGTTTCTCTCAAAATGTAAAAGCCACCACTTTAATCACACTCTAGATCTTGTTTTAACATATGGCATAGAAACTGAACATTTAACAGTGTTTCCTGAAAACCCTCTCCTGTCTGATCATTTCTTGATAACATTTACATTTACAATAATTGATTACGCAGCAGTGGAGAGTGGACTTTATCAAAGTAGATGTCTTTCTGAAAGCGCTGTAACTAAGTTTAAGAATATAATCCAGCCACTGTTATCATCGTCAATGCCCTGTACCAACACAGAGCAGAGCAGCTATCTGAACGCTACCCCAACAGAGGTCGATTATCTTGTTAATAATTTCACCTCCTCACTACGTACGACTCTGGATACTGTAGCTCCAGTGAAAACTAAGGTCTCTAATCAGAAGTACCTGACCCCGTGGTATATTTCTCAAACACGTACCCTAAAGCAGATGACTCGTAATCTGGAGAGGAAATGGCGTGTCACAAATTTAGAGGATCATCATTTAGCCTGGAGAAATAGTTTGTTGCTTTATAAGAAAGCCCTCCGCAAAGCCAGAACATCTTACTACTCATCACTGATTGAAGAAAATAAGAACAACCCCAGGTTTCTCTTCAGCACTGTAGCCAGGCTGACAAAAAGTCAGAGCTCTTTTGAGCCAACCATCCCTTTAACGTTAACCTCTGATGACTTCATGAACTTCTTCACAAATAAAATTTTTATCATTAGAGAAAAAATTACCAATAATCATCCCACAGATGTAATATTATCTACAGCTACTCTTAGTACCATTGATGTTAAGTTAGACTCTTTTTCTCCAATCGATCTTTCTGAGTTAACTTCAATAATTACTTCCTCCAAACCATCAACGTGTCTTTTAGACCCCATTCCTACAAAACTGCTCAAAGAAGTCCTGCCATTGATTAATTCTTCGATCTTATATATGATCAACCTATCTCTAATAATCGGCTATGTACCACAGGCCTTCAAGGTGGCTGCAGTTAAACCTTTACTCAAAAAGCCATCTCTAGACCCAGCAGTCTTAGCTAATTATAGGCCAATCTCCAACCTTCCTTTCATATCAAAAATCCTTGAAAGAGTAGTTGTCAAACAGCTAACAGATCATCTGCAGAGGAATGGTTTATTTGAAGAGTTTCAGTCAGGTTTCAGAGTTCATCACAGCACAGAAACAGCTTTAGTGAAGGTTACAAATGATCTTCTTATGGCCTCTGACAGTGGACTCATCTCTGTGCTTGTCCTTCTTGACCTTAGTGCAGCATTCGATACTGTTGACCATAATATCCTATTAGAGCGATTAGAACATGCTGTAGGTATTACAGGTACTGCACTGCAGTGGTTTGTATCATATCTATCTAATAGACTCCAATTTGTGCATGTAAATGGAGAGTCCTCTTCACACACTGAGGTTAATTATGGAGTTCCACAGGGTTCAGTGCTAGGACCAATTCTGTTTACATTATACATGCTTCCCCTAGGCAGCATCATTAGAAGACATAGCATACATTTTCACTGCTATGCAGATGACACCCAGCTCTATCTGTCTATGCAGCCAGATAACACACACCAATTAGTTAAACTGCAGGAATGTCTTAAAGACATAAAGACCTGGATGGCCACTAACTTTCTGCTTCTTAACTCAGATAAAACTGAGGTCATTGTACTCGGCGCTGAAAAGCTTAGAAATATGGTATCTAACCAGATTCTTACTCTGGATGGCATTACCTTGGCCTCCAGTAACACTGTGAGGAACCTTGGAGTCATTTTTGACCAGGATATGTCCTTCAACGCACATATTAAACAAATATGTAAGACTGCGTTCTTCCATTTGCGCAACATCTCTAAAATTAGAAATATCCTGTCTCAGAGTGATGCTGAAAAACTAGTTCATGCATTTATTACTTCCAGGCTGGACTTCTGCAATTCATTATTATCAGGATGTCCAACAAACTCACTGAAAAGCCTTCAGTTAATCCAAAATGCTGCAGCAAGAGTACTGACAGGGACTAGAAAGAGAGAGCATATTTCTCCTGTTTTGGCTTCCCTTCATTGGCTTCCTGTTAAATCCAGAATTGAATTCAAAATCCTGCTCCTCACATACAAGGTCTTAAATAATCAGGCCCCATCTTATCTTAATGACCTTGTAGTAACATATAACCCTATTAGAGCACTTCGCTCCCACTCTGCAGGCCTACTTGTTGTTCCTAGAGTATTTAAAAGTAGAATGGGAGGGAGAGCCTTCAGTTGTCAGGCCCCTCTTTTGTGGAACCAGCTTCCAGTTTGGATTCGGGAGACAGACACTATCTCTACTTTTAAGATTAGGCTTAAAACTTTCCTTTTTGCTAAAGCATATAGTTAGGGCTGGACCAGGTGACCCTGAATCCTCCCTTAGTTATGCTGCAATAGATGTAGGCTGCCGGGGGATTCCCATGATGCATTGAGTTTGTCCTTTCCATTCACCTTTCTCACTCACTATGTGTTAACAGACCTCTCTGTATTGAATCATATCTGTTATTAATCTCTGTCTCTCTTCCACAGCATCTCTTTTATCCTGTCTTCCTTCTCTCACCCCAACCGGTCGCAGCAGATGGCCGCCCCTCCCTGAGCCTGGTTCTGCCGGAGGTTTCTTCCTGTTAAAAGGGAGTTTTTCCTTCCCACTGTCGCCAAAGTGCTTGCTCATAGGGGGTCATATGATTGTTGGGCTTTTCTCTGTATCTATGAAGCGCCTTGAGGCGACATTTGTTGTGATTTGGCGCTATATAAATAAAATTAAATTGAATTGAATTGAATTGAATCGGAAACATGACTGTGTTCAAACTTTTTTTTCCTTTTTATAATGAGTCTAATCAAAGGTGGACAGAAGTATCTCCACTTTGACTTCTCTGTGTCACCATCAGAGCTTCTGCACAGTGTCATCAAATCTGGATGTTTGTCACTAACAGTCAATGATTTTAGTGATAAAGAAATGTGTTCACAGAGGGAGGAAGAGGAAGAGGAGTGGTGTTTGTGAGGACGAGCAGCTGTCCTGCTGTGATTTGTGTCAGGACGTCCTGAAGGATCCACTCTCTACCAGCTGTGGACACTGGTTCTGCAGACAGTGCATCTCCTCATACTGGGACCAGTCTGCTTCATCAGGAGACTCGACCTGTCCCCAGTGTGGAGAAAGATCCACAACCACAGCTGGACTGCAGACAGCCAGTCAGAGCAGCTGTGTACAAAGTAAGACTGAACATCTGTCTGCTGATGGACTCATTTCTGAAAACTGGACTTCTTGTGTTGTTCAGACATTGAAGAGTTTTCTTTCTCTTTAGTCTCATTGTTTTTCTTTCTTTCAGCAGATGTTGGTCTGCAGGAGGTTTTAGATGAACATATGATCAGTCTGAGGAGGAGATGTGAACGTGTGACTGAAGGAAGTGATGAAACAGGAAGTGATGAAACAGGAAGTAGAACCCTCCTCAACACCATCTACACTGAGCTCTACATCACAGAGGGACAGAGTGAAGAGGTTCATACCCAACATGAGGTGAGGCAGCTGGAGACAGCTTCCAAGATGGACGCCCTCCATGATGCTCCAATCAGGTGCCAGGACATCTTTAAAGCCTTACCTGACCAACAGAGACCCATCAGAGTGGTTCTGACCAACGGCGTGGCTGGTGTTGGAAAAACCTTCTCAGTGCAGAAGTTCACTCTGGACTGGGCAGAGGGCTTGGAGAACCAACATGTCAGTGTGGTGGTTCTGCTTTCATTCAGGGAGCTGAACCTGATCAGAGATGAGCAGTACAGTCTTCTGGAGCTGCTCCATGTTTTCCATCCAACATTACAGAAGGTCACAGCAGAGAAGCTGGCTGTCTCTCAGCTTTTGTTCATCTTTGACGGCCTGGATGAAAGCAGACTTTCATTGGATTTCACCAACAGGAAGCTGCTGTCTGATGTCACACAGAAGTCATCAGTCAGCCAGCTGCTGACAAACCTCATCCAGGGGAATCTGCTTCCCTCGGCTCTCGTCTGGATAACTTCCCGACCTGCAGCAGCCAATCAGATCCCTCCTACATGTGTTGACAGGCTAACAGAAGTACGAGGCTTCACTGACGCCCAGAAGGAGGAGTACTTCAGGAGGAGATTCAGTGATGAAGAGCTGTCCAGTAGAATCATCTCCCACATGAAGACATCCAGGAGCCTCCACATCATGTGTAGTATCCCAGTCTTCTGCTGGATCACTGCTACAGTTCTGGAGCACATGTTGACTACAGAGCAGAGAGGAGAGCTGCCCAAGACCCTGACTGACATGTACTCACACTTCCTGCTGGTTCAGACAAAGAGGAAGAAGAACAAGTACCACGAGGGACATGAGACGAGTCCACAGGAGCTGACGGAGGCTGACAGGGAAGTTCTTCTGAATCTGGGGAGGCTGGCGTTTGAACATCTGGAGAAAGGAAACATCATGTTCTACCAAGAAGACCTGGAGCAGTGTGGTCTGGATGTGACCGAGGCCTCGGTGTACTCAGGAGTTTGTACAGAGATCTTCAAAAGAGAGTGTGTGATCTTCCAGAAACCAGTCTACTGCTTTGTTCATCTGAGCATTCAGGAGTTTCTGGCTGCAGTCTACATGTTCCACTGTCACACCAACAGGAAGACAGAGGTGGTAGAAGGTTTTATAGGGAATTTCCGAGACAAATACAAAAACAGATCTTTTTTTAAGAACATGTTCGAGTCTTACAGCTTCCCATCAATGGATGCCTTTTTGGCTAAAGTCATGGAGAAATCCCTCCTGAGTAAAAATGGCCACCTGGACCTTTTTGTTCGCTTCCTTCATGGCCTCTGTCTGGAGTCCAACCAGAGACTCTTAGTAGGTCTGCTGGGTCAGACAGAGAACGGTCCAGAAACCATCCAGACAGTCATCAACAACCTGAAGAAGATGAACAGTGATGAAATCTCTCCTGACAGAAGCATCAACATCTTCCACTGTCTGATGGAGATGAACGACCTCTCAGTACATCAGGAGATCCAAGAGTTCCTGAAGTCAGAGAACAGATCAGAGAGACTCTCTGAGATCCAGTGCTCAGCTCTGGCCTTCATGCTGCAGATGTCAGAGGAGGTTCTGGATGAGTTGGACCTGCAGAAGTACAAAACATCAGTGCAGGGACGACAGAGACTGATTCCACCAGTGAGGAACTGCAGAAAGGCTGGGTGAGTCCAGATGTGATCATTAACATCATTGATCAGTGTAGGTTAGTAGTTTAATGTTGAAAATAAAATCAGATTGTAACCACAAAGTGTTTGTGTCCGTACGCTGCAACCTTCCACACCATCCTTTATCGTACAGACTCAGCAGCAGCTCCATGGATCCCAAATCCAAGAGTGGAGAACAGATTTGAAGTGTGTCACATCCATGCAGTCACAGCTGTTTCCACCATGTTTCCACTGATATTGATCCTGTTCAATGACACGTTTCATATCAGTGAATATGTTCTTCAGGACGTCCACTGACATGTTTAAGTGTCCTGCTGGAAATCACTCAAATCATCCATGAAATCCATGAAAAATCCTTTTAGTGTTTCTAACTTCCCCCTCTGTCCTCTCTCTCTCTCCATCCTCCTCACTGCTGCTTTCACTGATAATCACACAAACATCGTATTCAGCTACAAAATAACAATAATATCATCTGATGATCATTATTATAAGAGCAGCATCCATATTTGGTATCAGAGTAACACACTGATGGTTATGTGCAGTCATCATCAGTGACTGTGGCTCAAACAGAAGCTCTCTGATTGGTTGCTGACCTTGGTCACCTGTCCACTCTCACCTGTGTGTGTTTGCTCTCTCTTTGCTGTCTCCATCCTCTCTCTCCTTTCTCTCCCTCTCTGTCTTTGTACCGTCACTCAGGTCCAATGGAAACAGTGACATTTACAAACCAATCAAAGACAAACTGATCCATGTCAGGTGATAACAATATTCAAAGTGAATACAGGCTGCTGCTGGACACAGACAGGTGACATCATTTTGACTTGCTGTCACCTGGATCTGGACTCATAAACACTGAAGCCCTGAACAGGAATACAAATCATTTTCTGCCAACTAGCGACACACCAGCAGATAATGGCTCAGAAAGCTAAAATGAGCCAATCATTTCTGTGTTTAGTTCCTGAAATCAGATCTGATATCAGCAGCTCTGAGTTCATTCATCATTATTGTCCAGTGATGAGATTTCTGCTCCGTTTGGTAACAGTCAGCAGGTTTTTCCTGCGTGTGGACGTGAACAGTCGTACCTGACAGCAGGTAGCAAACAGAGATCATCTTTCCAGCTGGAACTCTTCACTGAGCTGAACTCATTCAAAATGTTCTGGAGTCAAAACAGGAAACAGTCCAAATGTGTGTCTTCACTCTGACTCTGGATCAGATCTCAGTGACAGACTGTGGACATTATGGAAGCCTAAATGTGACACCATCTTCCTCCTTCATCTGCAGATTAAAGCCAAACAAAGATTCTCATTAAAAGTCTGCAGGTCTGAGAGAGACTCAATCGTTGTGTCATGTCAAACACAGTAAGAGGAGCTGAAGCACAGATGTGAAGAGCAGATTCATCAGATTATGACCTCACTCTGTTTTGTCTTCATATACATTCAGTCTGTGTTTATAATGCAGATTTTCTGCTTTTATAATAACACATTTTATATTTTCTATCATCACAGACTGACTCTGTGTCGACTCTCAGAGACTTACTGTGAAGTTGTGGCCTCAGCTCTGAAGTCCAACCCCTCCCATCTGACAGAGCTGGACATGAGTGAGAACCTCAACCTACAGGATTCAGGTGTGAAGCTTCTGTGTGGTGGACTGGAGAGTCCAAACTGTCGACTGGAGACTCTGGGGTGAGTTCACTGACTGTGGCTGTTGTTGTTTTTCTATATTTCAGGTCTTTGATTGATGTTTGAAACTTTCTTTAGTTCCTAAATGTTCAGGATGTGTCTGAAGACAAATGTGAAGAAGTTTGAGTGCTTTCAGAAATGTTGTCTTTCCAAACGACTGAACAACAGTTTTTCCTTTTGGCTCCAAACAGAAGTGACAGACTTGAGCAGGGTTCATTTAAAGGCTGACAGAAGTGGAGTGGTGACGGGGAGATGTTTGACAGGACAGTGTTTCAGCCTCCACAGGTTCATGTTGTGCTCCATCAGTCAGTGAAGATGAAGTCAGTGCTGATGAGGCTGTAGAGTGTGTGAGGGATGTGAATGAGGATGATGAAGATCTGATGATAGCAGATAAAAACAGGCTGCAGAGACTTTGAGCCATACAGGGCACACAGTGTGTACAGAACAGCTGAAATCATTATGGAGGCCTCACTGGAATATGGAAGCATCACAGCACAGCTTCAGTGAAGCTTTAAAGTCTCTGATATGAGATGAGAAATGAAGCAGCCAGAGCTTTTTCATGAGTGGAAATCCACGGTGACTGTGAGCTGCTGCTACAGCCTCCAGATTAGCCAGCAGCTCATCCTGCTCAACATTTTCTCACCAACTTTAATGGAAGTGTGATGTTTTCAGCTGGAGTGATGGTCAGGGTGGCCTCCCTCTCCTCTTCTTCTCCTCTTCCTCTTTCATTTGTAAAGCCACTTCTGCTGCTTTCATTCATGTGGAAGTCCTGTAGCTGAGTTTGGGAGAGACTAACAGCCTCGGCAGCAGAGGGGAGAAAGGCTGTAACACCACCACTTTACTCTGTTCTACCTGTCACATCATTTTATCAGGAAACAAATAAGCTCATGTTTTTACTATGTTTGTCTTGAAGATGTAAGAAGATCACATGGTGCTTTTTCTTATTGTGTTGGTTTGTTTCCTGTCTCTTGGATGGAGCCCAGCTGTGCGTGGCCCCTGGGCCTGTGGTCAGAGTGTGTGCTGGATAATCCGGCCCAGGATGAGGCCAAACTGACATGGGATGAAATGTCTGTCACATAATTGAGCTTAGTGTAGTTTCATTTCTGCACAATTTAAAAACAACCCAAACTTTGTTCTGTCTTTTCTATGTTATACTGTAGACTTTCTTTGATACTGTGTCCAAAAGGAGCAGCTTTTACTTTGAAGGGGAGCCGTCTCTGTTTCCTCTTCAGGTTGGATGATGGAAGCAAATGAGTGTGTGATGTTCTTTCAGTGTTGCACTTTGTAGACGCTCCCTGAGCACTGGTCTCACAGCCAGCTGCACATAGAGACCAGTGTTGTTAGTCCAGGTCAGAAGATGACTTGTTGGAATGAAAATGAGCTTGTAGTTTGTCTGCTTTAATAATGTGACTGGAAAAAGTCAAAGTGTTGGACTTCAAATATGTCCATTTCTTTCACACTTCACCTTTAAAAGTGAAGCCTTGTGTTTCCTGGAAGGAAAAACACGACTTTTTCAAGTCTTTGTCCTGTTTTTATGAGAAATGTACGACTTTAATGTGAAACATTCAGAGTTTTTTCTCTTGTTGTGTTTGTTTGAAGCTGCTTCCTGTTGGCTTCAGCTGTTTGGAGTTTCCATTTTCTAAACTTCTACATTCTGAACCTTCTTCAGCTCTGAACAGATGATGAAACACTGAATGATTTCAAGCACTTTGTCTGATAAACTTACATCTTTCATTCTTTATACAGATTGAGGAGCTGTGGTTTGTCAGAGATCAGCTGTGATTATCTGGCAGCAGCACTGAAGTCCAACCCCTCCCATCTGAGACAGCTGGACCTGAGAGGAAACAACAAGCTGCAGGATTCAGGAGTGAAGCATCTGTGTGGTTTCCTGGAGAGTCCAGGATGTAAACTTGAAACTCTGAGGTCAGTCAGCATGTTTTAGTTGTGCTGAGATGAATATGATGTGAAAGTTGTGCTGACACTAAACTGCAGACATCAGGCTGATATTATACTGATCCACACTGAGGATCTTCATGGTAAAGTCTGTTTTCTTCTTCTCTGGTTTAGTCCATTGACTGCAGCAGAACAATGTTCACATTTCAAACAGGGATACTCAACGTACGGCCCGCGGCCCACACGCGGCCTGCCCACCTTTCCTGATTCAGAGAGAGGGGACCCTGATTAACTGTGTAGCTTCTTCCTCACAGTTCTAAGTATCAGACACAACAATGAATAATCCACAGCTGACTGTCTTTAGCAGGTCAAAGGTCACGGCACACAGCAGACAGTGGGAAATATTATAATCCTGATCATTTATCAGCACATATCCATATGTATAAAAACAAAGCTGACACTGTGAGACTTGATCAGAGGTGTGATCATCACAGCAGAGGCCTTTGTGTCAAAGTCACTGAGGATCAAACAGAAACACATGAAGCAGATTTTCCTCTTCTGGCTTTTTATAGCAGATAACCTTCAAAATATTCTGCAGTCGATCAAAAACTGAAGCAAACCATGAATCAATATGTGAACATGAGCTGATGCTGCTGAAGTGAAGCAAAGTTACAGAGGTTTGATTACAGACACAGCTGAGAGTTTGTAATCTGTCATCATTTTAAAAGGTTTAAATTTCTTCAGTATTGAACAGCAGAAATGAGGCTTTGCTTTCAGAGGCCGACAGCAGTGAACACAACAGCAGACTGGTGCGTAATAAGCAGTGAATGATGCAGAAAACAGATTTTTGAAGGTAAACTGTTCTTGAAGTACACTGAGAGAGAGAGAGCTGTGCAGGAAGTAAACGTCAAAGTCAGAGAGAATTCATGACGATGTTCATCAAACGTGAAGCGTAGTTTGGATCTTCTTTTGCTGCTGGTTCAGTCAGTGTAACAGTTGTTATGTTAGTATTTGACCACTAGGCGGAGCTCTTGTAATGATAATGTAATTAACGCATTTTATTTTGTATGTTTTATTTTTGTGTTGAGCATGTTAACATTTTCCTTTTTTGCCTACCGGATTGGTGTACAGTTAATTTGATACATGGAAAATAACCGGTTAATTTTGTAAGTTTAAGGTAAGGGCAGAGGTCACTTCCTGTTTTGGGAAGTAAGGTCAGAAAAGGCTGCTCATGGTGATGGTCTAGCCGTGTAAAGTCAAGCTAAGAAAGAAGAAATAAGTCCTAAGTTCCAATTACACGGGTTTGTCTACTTGCAGGCCAAAGTGGTATGTTTGTTTATATTTTGTGAATTTTATATTGTAATATGTTTAATGCTGAAATATAATTTTCTTGTACATTTGTATTCACCAGTTCTACGGTGTACCTGTGTACGTTAAAGAAGCGCAGTAAACATCAGTAAAGAAGAACTCTCGTGTGTCTCGTGTGTGTGTACAAGCCGGCATAGTCAGTTTTGGTTGGAGACAGATGAAACCTGCAGCTTCAGGATCTGTGAGCTGTCCACTTTCAGCCCCGACGGCGTGTCCGTGTACGTGCCGTCGAGTGAACGATCCACGCTCTGTGTTTCCATCTTTGTGTGTTTAGCTGCTCTCATTTACTGTTTTATCTGTTTGGTTGTTGTTGAAATACTTTTGGGAGCTTTAACCTGAGATTCTGGCAAAATACATTTATATTAAACATCGATTCAGGATTCAATCAACATCGTTTTATTCAAATTAAAACCATTTAAATAGGAAAATCCATTTTTTTACACCCGCCTCTAATGCTGGGTAATGTCAGCTGGTCCATGTGCAGCTGGCTGTGAGGCTCAGGGAGCGTCTACAAAGTGCAACACTGAAAGAACATCATCCATAAATATTGAGTAATAACTGGACTCTCATACAGCGAGACTCAAATGCCTTTAAACATCAGCTTATCCTGCTGATCCAAGTCCAACACTGAGTTTGTAAAAACATGTTTGTCAATCATTTTGTTTGGTTTCTGAGGAAAATGATTCAATAACTTGCTGCTAATACACAACATTTCATCATATTTCCTCATAACCCTCTTTTGTCTGACCATTTGATCCCATTTGAATTTGCAATAAAGGATCCACAGAGTTTGGTGACAATAATGACAGTAGATGTTTGTGTGATGGAAGCAAATGAGTGTGTGATGTTCTTTCAGTGTTGCACTTTGTAGACGCTCCCTGAGCACTGGTTTCACAGCCAGCTGCACATAGAGACCAGTGTTGTTAGTCCAGGTCAGAAGATGACTTGTTGGAATGAAAATGAGCTTGTAGTTTGTCTGCTTTAATAATGTGACTGGAAAAAGGTGTTGGACTTCAAATATGTCCATTTCTTTCACACTTCACCTTTCACCTTTCAAGTGAAGCCTTGTGGTTCCTGGAAGGAAAAACACGACTTTTTCAAGTCTTTGTCCTGTTTTTATGAGAAATGTACGACTTTAATGTGAAACATTCAGAGTTTTTTCTCTTGTTGTGTTTGTTTGAAGCTGCTTCCTGTTGGCTTCAGCTGTTTGGAGTTTCCATTTTCTAAACTTCTACATTCTGAACCTTCTTCAGCTCTGAACAGATGATGAAACACTGAATGATTTCAAGCACTTTGTCTAATAAACTTACATCTTTCATTCTTTATACAGATTGAGGGGCTGTGGTTTGTCAGAGATCAGCTGTGATTATCTGGCAGCAGCGCTGAAGTCCAACCCCTCCCATCTGAGACAGCTGAAGTTGAGCTACAACAACAACCTGCAGGATTCAGGAGTGAAGCATCTGTGTGGTTTCCTGGAGAGTCCAGGATGTAAACTTGAAACTCTGAGGTCAGTCAGCATGTTTTAGTTGTGCTGAGATGAATATGATGTGAAAGTTGTGCTGACACTAAACTGCAGACATCAGGCTGATATTATACTGATCCACACTGAGGATCTTCATGGTAAAGTCTGTTTTCTTCTTCTCTGGTTTAGTCCATTGACTGCAGCAGAACAATGTTCACATTTCAAACCTTCAAAGAAGAAGAAAAATCCTCCACTGGATAATTCACTGTGAAACTCTCCATCTCTTCATTCCACCTTAAAGTCTGTGTGACACTGAAATCCAAAGCAAAATGTGCGTTTGCTTTACAGACAGCAGTCCAACACAAACATACACACATCATCCAAAACACAGTCCAACATCCAAATCTCCTCCACTGCCAGCATGAATGATGGGAAAGAGAAGGAGGAACACTCTGACATTCAGGGTTAGAATGAGTTTCATGAAGCAGACTGTGAAGATCAAAGCTGCATTAGAAAGCTTACATGAATGAATGAGTGGACAGAAGTGGACAGAGATCATCTGAAGCACTTCAAAGGCTTTAAATCAGCACATTTCTCTTTATTCTTTATCAACTCTGTTAGTTTCTCTCAGTTTTCTGTGGAATGAAGCTAACAGCAGGCTAATAAGATGCTGACCAACAGGTTTCTGTTAAAGGTTGTAATTTGTATATGAAAAAGTGCTTTGGCTCAGCAGGGATCAGCTTACAGGTAGAATACAGCTGCTGGATGGGATTAGCATGTCATAGCTATCTACAAAACTGCTAACTGGGGGATTTCAGGCCATCTATGGATCATTTTTGCTAACTGTTTATTCAGCTTAGGCTCACAGGGCTGCAGCCTGTGCCCTAGCTGTCATAGGGCAAGAGGCGTGGTTCACCTGCACAGGTGAGCAGTCCATCACAGGGCCAACAGAGAGAGACAGAGAAGCACTCTCTCACATCCACACCTACAGCCAATTTAGAAGCACCAATGAACCTAAGCAGCATTTCATTGGACTGTGGGAGAACATCCAACCTCCACAGAAAGGCCAACAAGCTTCAACCTACAACCTTCTTGCTTTAAGGCACTAGTGCGAACCACTTTCCCCATTTCAGCCCAAATCCTGCATCTTCCTGTTTCTGACTCCAGGCCAGCTCCACTAACACTTTCTCATCAGACACTGCCACCTAGTGGATGAAGTCTTAGTTCCATTTGAAGCTTCAGATTCCAGTTAGTTCCTTTACAAAGAGGTGGAGGTGGTGGGGCCACAGCACCATCATCACTGAGTGCCATAGGACACTTAACCTTTGTTTCCATATGCTGGGAACTTCCTGTTGTTCCAAGGAGGACTGGAAAATGTGTGAAAATCTCCCAGTCAGTTCCTCACAGCACACTTCAATCATTTCCCTCCCACAGCATCAGGACCAGGGCTTTTTCTCTCTTTGGTCCCACTAAGAGATTTCCACACAAACACCTCATCAGTGGGACTCTCAGAGCTACCAGCCCTTTGCTACAATCACAAAGCTCTTCATTGAAATCAATGATATCAA
Organism: Neolamprologus brichardi; assembly: GCF_056152115.1. Lineage (NCBI taxonomy): Eukaryota > Metazoa > Chordata > Actinopteri > Cichliformes > Cichlidae > Neolamprologus > Neolamprologus brichardi. The sequence continues at coordinate 33,661,715 of NC_142124.1, forward strand.
AGCTGGAATCAAATGAGTCCAAGTCTTCTGCTGATTCAGCATCACATTCATCTTTGCTCCTTGTTCTGCATCCCCACCATGGACTTCATTCCTTTCCAAGCCAGCCTTGAGTGTCCTTTATTCAGCTCATCCTCTGCTTTACTTTTACACCTGATTTTAGCTGCTTTATCTCTCTTTCAACAAGTTTCTGTGCCTCAATCTTTTTCTTCTCTCCCTCATAACAAGACAGCTTCTTCTGCCTGAGAACATGTTGGAGTGATTTACTAATCCAGGGCTGCTTATTGGGGAAAATACTTCCTGTTTCCAAAGTAATCCCCATTTTTCCCAGAAAGAAATGTCAGTAGAAATCGATGATCTAAGTGAGAACATGAGCCTTTAAAAAGTCCCAGTGGGTGCAGTCAAAGCAGTCCCTCAGTCCCAGTATAGAGTCTCTGGTCCAGACTGGAACAACTGTGTGCCCAGTTTGAGCTCTCTTCAGTGCTGTGACCTGACAGACCCAGAGGGGCCATCACATCACATTTAGAAGCTCCCCTAATGGAGCCACAACACATGTCCAATACTTAGTCTGTCTTGTTGGACCAACTGGAAGAAATGATTCAAGGACTTAGTCACAGAACAGAGATTCAAATCTTCAAAATCCAACTGGCTGCATCAGGACATATAGTCTGAAGTTCTGCACAGTTTCCTGTTTGAAGCTGCTTCCTGTTGGCTTCAGCTGTTTGGAGTTTCCATTTTCTAAACTTCTACATTCTGAACCTTCTTCAGCTCTGAACAGATGATGAAACACTGAATGATTTCAAGCACTTTGTCTAATAAACTTACATCTTTCATTCTTTATACAGATTGATGAGCTGTGGTTTGTCAGAGATCAGCTGTGATTATCTGGCAGCAGCACTGAAGTCCAACCCCTCCCATCTGAGACAGCTGGACCTACAACTTAACAACCTGAAGGATCCAGATGTGAAGCAGCTGTCTGATCTTCAGCAGAGTCCAGACTACAGTCTGGAGACTCTGAGGTCAGTAGAGTGATGGAGTGAGTGGGTGGTGCTGTCAGCAGTATTGTACTAAACACAGTCAGTATGAAACAAAGATCCAGTGTTTCCTGTAAAGCTGCAGCTTCTCAGTGAAGCTGTGAGAGGAGAACGGTGACAGGCTTCAGGATTGGACACAAACACTTCCTGTTTCTGCCTTTTTGTCACCTTTATGGTCACCATAGAAACGGCTAACATGCTCTGATCAAACACTGTCAACAGCCAATCAGCTCTCTGAACAAAGCAGCACGCAGACCAATGACTGCATTCATTTCCAAGTTTAAAGCAGTGAAGAACACAGTCTGTAGGTGAGGAAGAATTTAGTGAGAGCAGATGTTTGGATGGAATTCCTCCAGTTAACAGCTGGAACGTCCATCTGGATTGTTGGGCTTGTTGTTGGGGTTCCTACAGAGCTCAGAGTGGACACACCAAGGTTCTTCTAATGAATGAAAGTCCAAACTCAAACTAGGAGGGAAAAACATTTCCATCAACTTCAATAAAAATCCAAAGATTAGAGAAAGTGAAGCAACAATGAGTCCTAGTCCAGTCCCAGCACTGAAGTCCCTGCTGCTCTTTATACTGGATGTGCTGCATCACTGACTGACAGCTGATGAAGAGTCTCTGGAAACACTCGTTTATCTCCTCTGCTCTTCCTCCTTCTCTCTGCAGGTGGTGATGATGGTAAACAGGACGGTGTGTGTGCTGAGAGAGGAGCAGCTGTGTCCTGATGATCCAGAGAGGTTGAAGCAGCAGCAGCTTGTGTGTAGAGACGCTCTGACTGGGCCATGTTACTGGGAGGTGGAGAGGAGAGCTTCATCCAGCAGTGACTGACAGAGGAATGAAGTGCAGATGACTGTCAGTGCTGCAGAGTGAACTGCTCTGAGAACAGCTCCACTGTCAGACACAATGTAGAGTCCAGCATCATCCCTGTGTGTCCCTCTGGATCTGACAGAGGATCATCAGTGTATCTGGACTGCTCTGCTGCTGCTCTGTCCTTCTACAGTCTCTGCACAGTCTCTGTCTGACTCTGGCTTCAGACCCTCCTGGATCAAACTCACCTGGAAAGACTTTCAAACATCACTCAATAGATTTGAATACAGAATATATTTGATATATACTGTAGATGTAATGTAGAGTTGCAGTTTGTCACTTGTAAATACAGTCTGTGAGCAGCTATGAGCTGAAAGATCTTTCTAGAAACACGAAATGTTTTGTCTCTTCTGTTGCTTTTTCATATATTTCCACAACATTAATATTGATCCCACCTGTCTCACCTGTTTCATGCTTTTATACATAATAACAGGACACGTGTGATCTGAGCGCTGCTGTGGTTGCTGTGCTGCACGTCTTCATTTAGATAACAGAGACATCTAGTGGTTCAGAGGGAGAACTGCAGGAGGTGGAGCTGTGTTTCAGCATGGAAAACTTTTTATTTTTATCTTTTAGGCGCAGATACAAATATGACAAGTATCAGTGTACGATACAAAAGGTCAAATCAGTTAGCAGAGGGAACAGTGATCACACAGCAATGTAAGAATAGAAACATAACAGTGAATCTGGACATGTATACAGATGGAAGCAAACAAACAGGATGTAACACTACATTAAAGCCACAAATGGAAAGAAAACAAACCCAAAGGAAAATATATTTGATCTCAGGAATCCAAATGAGATGCTTTAGAGCACGGGTCGGCAACCCTGGGCACGCGTGTTACAGCTGCCACGTGAAGGGTTAACTGATGGCACGCCCATAGCTGGACTGGCCATCGGGCATACCGATGGTGATTTTTCGTTTTTATGAGCCGATGATGTTTTTTTATTTCTTTGTAACGGTATAAACAATGAAAGGTGGTGGATTGGCCGGATGCTGGTCGATGTGTAAAAATAAGTCAGTTGTTTGGTGGTGGCTATGGCGTAGTGATGGGTCGTTCGCGAACGAAATGGCTCTTAGAGCCGGCTCTTTGACGTGAACGACGCGACCCGGCTCCTTATCGCGACCCGGCACGTGGGTTTTTTCTCTTTCTCTCACCCTCTCTCTCGCACTTTTTTTCCGCTTCACTCAGCACGCGAGCCTTGTGCTTTACGCTGGGCAGAGGGGGGAGGGGCGGTAGTTACACTCAGTAGCACAGGAGGGAGAGAGAGAGAGAGCCAGGGACAACAACATCACATTAGAAAGGTATAGTAATCATCCACAACTATTTTCGGTTGCAGATGATAAAGGATTCAGAAAGTTTATTCATGCAGGCCCATATGACAGAGAATGTGCATCTTCTTTTTGTTTTCATATTTTAATTTATATTTAATTGTGTTGTGGTTTGCAGTGTTTTGTGTTGTTTCACTTTCAATTTGTAAAAGGAAAAAGATGAAAATTTAAATAGTTAAAAGTTGAAATGTGAATAGTTGATTTTTGTATTATATGATTTACTTATTACATTTTATGTGGAGTGAATAAATAAAAGTATATTTACGGTGGCCCCTACAGACTAAGCACATACAAACTTCAAATCATGTACAAACTCAAAAACACGTACAAACTCCGAAGCACGTACAAACTCCGAAGCACGTAAAAACTCCGAAGCACGTAAAAACTCAAAGCACGTACAAAAGACAACAGAAGTGCTCCAGGATGCTGGGCGCAGTGTTGAGCTTTTGTTAGTGGCTACACAAGCCAGCAAGTACCAACGACCGGATTTGGTGTGTGGTAGTAACAGGTAAATAAACTTTTTTTTTTTTAATTATTTGAATATATGAGTGCCTGTGTATAAATACACAGGCACTCATATATATTCACAAACAAAATACACAAACAATACACACATGCTTTCATGCTTTCAATTGTGTAATTTAAGTGATCTAGTAGCTCTGCTTTGGAAGTTCAGTTCATGCTTGAAATGTGTTTTGGAGTTTGTACGTGTTTTGTCTCTAGGGGCCACCGCATATATTTATATATAAACATATATAAATAAAACCACTTTTTTTTACGTTAGTAATTCCTTTTGTGCATAATTTTATATTATTGTTAATAATAAATTAATTAAAGCAACAAAACAACCTGAAGAGCCGGTTCGGAGCCGAAAGAGCCGGCTCTTTTTAGTGAGCCGAACCGAAAGAGCCGGATCTCTAAAAAGAGCCGGAAATCCCATCACTACTATGGCGGAGCTTCCACAGAGGCAGCAGGTGGATGAGGGAAAGGGGAGGTAGGAGGAGCAGAGACCCGAGGCGGCCGCCTCGAGTGTCAAGTGAGCTGAACTTCAGGTAAGAAGTTATGACCTGCAGTCTATCTGGGTCAGATATAAACCAAGTTTAGGTGGAGTTTATTTTCCTTGTGCTGACTTTTTACAGTCAGTTACAATCAGTGTTGGGAAGGTTACTTTTAAAATGTATTCCATTACAGAATACAGAATACATGCCCCAAAATGTATTCTGTAACGTATTCCGTTACGTTACTCAATGAGAGTAACGTATTCTGAATACTTTGGATTACTTAATATATTATCATGCTGTTTACAACTACATGAATGTACTTTTGCTGTGATTTATTACTGTTACTAAAGGTCCGCGGCTCCGAACCGTAGTAAAGGGACCTCTGGCTAATACGGTGGGTTCTGTGTCGGGCTCGTAGCTGAAAACTAGCTTTACTTTGTTGTCTGGGTCAACTTTGCTAGCAGAGACAGAGAGAGGCGTTGAAAGGCTGCTCCAACAGAACTTATTGTTTTTGGAGGAAAACACGAACACGGTGTACAGTCGAGTCTTAATAGCTTACTTACAACTGGGCTCGTCAGGCACTCTTCTTGGCTGCAGTGGTTATTATTATATTTACATGCTTCCAGCTCCCGTTTTTGCTCGATGACAGCTCGTACTTTTCCTTTTTCTCCCTCCCTCGCTCACAGACACATAACGTGTACAGCAGTCCATTCTCCCTGCAGCACGGACTACACTGCCTATGATGCTACATTCTTTAGAGCTATACCTGTAGCATTCTGCCTATTAGCTTAGCACAACAACAACAGGCGCTCTCTCACCCAGGAAACACGCAGAGAGAGAGCGTCACCCTGTAACCATGGCAACCATAAAGCTGCTGCCTGGAACAACAGAACGTAGCTGTCAAACAAAACCCAAACAGTCCTGACCTGCGATAATATGAAACAGGGAAGTACCGCTGTGTAATCCATTTATTTCAACAAAGTAACTGTATTCTAAATACCACCTTTTTAAACGGTAACTGTAACGGAATACAGTTACTCATATTTTGTATTTTAAATACGTAACGGCGGTACATGTATTCCGTTACTCCCCAACACTGGTTACAATAACTCGTACTGCGTGCTAGCTAGCATGACGGAGTTTCTATACAGCTGGGTGGGTGCTATGATGCTACTGATAGTGAACTTTACAGTGGCTTGCAAAAGTATTCGGCCCCCTTGAACTTTCCCACATTTTGTCACATTACAGCCACAAACATGAATCAATTTTATTGGAATTCCACGTGAAAGACCAACACAAAGTGGTGAACACGTGAGAAGTGGAACGAAAATCATACATGATTCCAAACATTTTTTACAAATAAATAACTGCAAAGTGGGGTGTGCGTAATTATCGTGTCATGGAAAAACACACTGCCATCAACTTCTGTTTTGTTTTTGTCAAAATCACTGTAATATAATCACTGTACCTTTATATACATGCGACTTATATTAATGCTGCTGCCCTCTTGTGGCTAAAGTGTAATTATGTTATTGTTATTAGGGAAAACATTTGAGAGTAACATGCCAAATGAGTCAGCACTTTGGCTTTAGCTCAAGAAATCCTCATTTTTATGTCAATGTCATCAGTTATAGTTGCATGTATTCATTATCATAATTTAACCTTTAATAATGATGTCCTAAATTGATTTTATGTAAACTAGACGATAATTTTATGGTTGTATTAAATAAAGACATCACTAATGAATTAACTATTTCAGTAATTAATTAAAAAATGTACATAATTAATTAAAGAAATATATTAATAATGAATTATCCATTAATTTCATTTAAAATGTTTCATTATTTGTTTATATACAATTCAAATGAGTTAATTACATATTTAATCAATTATTGGTTTGTTTTCTATTTTAATTATTTTACTGACACATTTAATGAATTTTTTAATGATGTATTTATTTAATTCACGTTGCCACTCCTGGCCCTGCATCGGTTTTCATAAATACATTTTATTTGTCAGCTTTACCCATCAAAGTATAGCATACATTTTCACTGCTATGCAGATGACACCCAGCTCTATCTGTCCATAAAGCCAGATAACACACACCAATTAGTTAAACTGCAGGAATGTCTTAAAGACATAAAGACTTGGATGGCCACTAACTTTCTGCTTCTTAACTCAGATAAAACTGAGGTCATTGTACTCGGCGCTGAAAAGCTTAGAAATATGGTATCTAACCAGATTCTTACTCTGGATGGCATTACCTTGGCCTCCAGTAACACTGTGAGGAACCTTGGAGTCATTTTTGACCAGGATATGTCCTTCAACGCACATATTAAACAAATATGTAAGACTGCGTTCTTCCATTTGCGCAACATCTCTAAAATTAGAAATATCCTGTCTCAGAGTGACGCTGAAAAACTAGTTCATGCATTTATTACTTCCAGGCTGGACTACTGCAATTCATTATTATCAGGATGTCCAAAAAACTCACTGAAAAGCCTTCAGCTAATCCAAAATGCTGCAGCAAGAGTACTGACAGGGACTAGAAAGAGAGAGCATATTTCTCCTGTTTTGGCTTCCCTTCATTAGCTTCCTGTTAAATCCAGAATTGAATTCAAAATCCTGCTCCTCACATACAAGGTCTTAAATAATCAGGCCCCATCTTATCTTAATGACCTTGTAGTACCATATCACCCTATTAGAGCACTTCGCTCTCGCTCTGCAGGCCTACTTGTTGTTCCTAGAGTATTTAAAAGTAGAATGGGAGGGAGAGCCTTCAGTTTTCAGGCCCCTCTTCTGTGGAACCAGCTTCCAGTTTGGATTCGTGAGACAGACACTATCTCTACTTTCAAGATTAGGCTTCAAACTTTCCTTTTTGCTAAAGCATATGGTTAGGGCTGGACCAGGTGACCCTGAATCCTCCCTTAGTTATGCTGCAATAGACGTAGGCTGCCGGGGGATTCCCATGATGCATTGAGTTTTTCCTTTCCAGTCACCTTTCTCACTCACTATGTGTTAACAGACCTCTCTGTATTGAATCATATCTGTTATTAATCTCTGTCTCTCTTCCACAGCATGTCTTTATCCTGTCTTCCTTCTCTCACCCCAACCAATCACAGCAGATGGCCGCCCCTCCCTGAGCCTGGTTCTGCTGGAGGTTTCTTCCTGTTAAAAGGGAGTTTTTCCTTCCCACTGTCGCCAAAGTGCTTGCTCATAGGGGGTCATATGATTGTTGGGCTTTTCTCTGTATCTATGAAGCGCCTTGAGGCGACATTTGTTGTGATTTGGCGCTATATAAATAAAATTGAATTGAATTGAATTGAAAAGTCAGGGGGCGGGGTTAATGCTGATCAAGTCAAAACCATTGCTTTGGTCTGGTGGGCGTTCTTTTAGTGGGCTTTTCTGTCACGGCCTGTGTGGCAGACTATGATGAGGGGAAGGAGGACCCAAATGCTGGACTCTTTGATGAGGTCAGTGCATTTATTTACAGTGATGCAAAATATTCCAAACAACAATAAATCCCCAGTGCGTTCCCGACTCTGACATGTCCTCTTGCCAGTGTTAGTGTTCTTTGTCTCCGCTCCTCAGTGTCTGAGCACCCCGTGCTCGCTGCCCTCTCGTCTCCACACTCCTCCTGGGGAATAAAGAAGAGGCAGCCGTCAGCAACGCCACAATGCGGCAGACTAACCTTAACTAACTTGCCAAGAGACTAACGTGAAGTTACGCAATGATCCAGCATCGGAGAGAGCTCCACCACACTCCTAAGTAGCTCCTCTGACGAGGCTTGATCAGCTGCAGGTGTGAGTAATTCTCCTCCACAGGTGTGGCCAGGCTCCTGGCTGACACACCCACACACACACACCTAGATACACAAACATGGAAACAGGAGACAGCAGCACCAAAAACACACATGTCCATAACTTCTTACAGGCCCTGGGTCACCCAGACCCCGGTCCCATGACAATTTCTCAAAGCTAAGTAGGCCTACACACCAGGGTTTGGACATGTGTGGACCCAAACTATACTTAAACTTTACCCTTTCTTGTGTGTCACCAAATACACTTTAATATCTTCTAGACAAGAATGTAGTGGCATCATCTTTAACCTCCTAAGACCCGAACTCCTCCGTGGCATTCATTTTTAATTTCTCTTTGATATTTGGGCTGATTGGGACCTGATGAATGTAAAAACAAAGAATTACCAGATTTTTGTTTTTTTTTACCAAATTTTTGTTTCTGAGAGAAATGAGAGCCACATATGAGGATATTTGTCTAAAATTTCGATAGCACAGTGGCAGTATAACATCCTCGTAAGTGGATATCAGGCCCTTGTAGAGCAAAATTGAGTATTTTGGTCTAAACAACCCAAAATGTGATGTCCACATATGTGGACGCCAGGTCCTAGGAGGTTAAATATCTGCTCACTTTGTCAAAATGAACCTAATCATCTCTGATGAATTCAGTGATGTCTGCCAGCTCACCTGCAAGTGGTCGAGCTTATACCGCCGACAACGTGGCACACAACTTGTAAACCCCCTGCTGACGATCAGCTCTTGAGTTATTTATGTTAGTTTCAACTGTTCCTGCAAAAAGTAAGCACGTGTTACTGATAAAAAGTCCAATAGAAGCAAAGTCTAAACTTTGAAAACAAAAAACAAAGACCTGTCTGATTCAGATCTGATCTTTGGGGGGGGGTTTCAATAAGCAGTGTGACCCGTGTATATGCATCAGGGGTGGGTTTTGATTATCGATTTATCGATTAAAATCGATTCTGGCTTGGATAACGTGATATCGATTCATTAAAATCCTGAATCGATTTTTTAATATAAATTGATTTTGGCCAAAACGCCAGAATCTCAGGTTAAACCTCCCAAAATTTCAACAACCACCAAACAGCTAAAACAGTAAATGAGAGCAGGAACACGGATTCTGCACAAAGACGTAAACACAAAGCGCGGAGCCGCCAACGCATCAGAATCAGTGAGCTGTGACTTTCTCACCTGACTGCACGGACACGAGCTGAAAGCCGACAGCTCGCTGACTCTGATGTTTCGGCGGGTCGGCGCTTTGTGTTTACGCCCTTTTTGCGCCGATTCTAAAGCTGTTAGTTTATCTCTCTCCAAACAATATTGACCGAACCAGCAGCAAAAGAAGATCCAAACTACGCTTCACATAAACATCGTCATGACTTCACTCTGATTGTTTTGCTGCCACCAGGATAAAATCACACTTCATGCACAGCTCTCTCTCTCTCTCTCTCTCTCTCTGTACTTCAACAACAGTTTCCCGTCTAAAAATCTGTTTTCTGCATTATTCGCTTGCTTGTTATGCACAAGTCTACCGTTCTTACAGCCTGTCGGCCGCTGTTTTTTTTTCTTTTACTTACTTCTGAAAACAAAGCCTCATTTCTGCCGTTCAATACTGAACAAATTTAAACTTTTTAAAATGATGCAAAATTGCAAAATGTTCAGCTGTGTCTCTAATAAAACCTCTGTAACTTTGCTCTGCTTCATGTCAGCAGCATCAGGTCATGTTCATATGTTCATTAATGGTTTTCTTTCGTTTTTGATGTACTGCAGAATATTTGTATAAAATCCCAGGCCAGGAAAACCTTCATGTTTTTCTGTTTTATCTTCAGCTACTTTGACACAAAGGCTGTGATGCTCACACCTTTGATAAAGTCTCGCAAGTGTCAGATTTCTTTTTATAGATATAAAAATATAGAAATGTACTGATGCATGATCTGAATGATAATATTTCTGACTGTCTGAGGCAAAATTTCCCCGATTCAAATTGAATCAAATTGAATGGAATCGTGGATCGAATCGATTCTAGAAATGAGTGACGATACCCAGCCCTAATATGCATGTTTTAATAAAAGAGATAATGTTGGTGTTTCAGTCATGTAGTAACTGTTAGCTTTAACTGTACAAGGCTTGTTCAATTCAATTCAATTCAATTCAATTTTATTTATATAGCACCAAATCACAACAAATGTCGCCTCAAGTCGCTTCATAGATACAGAGAAAAGCCCAACAATCATATGACCCCCTATGAGCAAGCACTTTGGCGACAGTGGGAAGGAAAAACTCCCTTTTAACAGGAAGAAACCTCCGGCAGAACCAGGCTCAGGGAGGGGCGGCGCCATCTGCTGTGATTGGTTGGGGTGAGAGAAGGAAGACAGGATAAAAGACATGCTGTGGAAGAGAGACAGAGGTTAATAACAGATATGATTCAATACAGAGAGGTCTATTAACACATAGTGAGTGAGAAAGGTGACTGGAAAGGAAAAACTCAATGCATCATGGGAATCCCCCGGCAGCCTACATCTATTGCAGCATAACTAAGGGAGGATTCAGGGTCACCTGGTCCAGCCCTAACTATATGCTTTAGCAAAGAGGAAAGTTTGAAGCCTAATCTTAAAAGTAGAGATAGTGTCTGTCTCCTGAATCCAAACTGGAAGCTGGTTCCACAGAAGAGGGGCCTGAAAACTGAAGGCTCTGCCTCCCATTCTACTTTTAAATACTCTAGGAACAACAAGTAGGCCTGCAGAGCAAGAGCGAAGTGCTCTAATAGGGTGATATGGTACTACAAGGTCATTAAGATAAGATGGGGCCTGATTATTTAAGACCTTGTATGTGAGGAGCAGGATTTTGAATTCTGGATTTAACAGGAAGCCAAAACAGGAGAAATCTGCTCTCTCTTTCTAGTCCCTGTCAGGACTCTTGCTGCAGCATTTTGGATTAACTGAAGGCTTTTCAGTGAGTTTTTTGGACATCCTGATAATAATGAATTGCAGTAGTCCAGCCTGGAAGTAATAAATGCATGAACTAGTTTTTCAGCGTCACTCTGAGACAGGATATTTCTAATTTTAGAGATGTTGCGCAAATGGAAGAACGCAGTCTTACATATTTGTTTAATATGTGCGTTGAAGGACATGTCCTGGTCAAAAATGACTCCAAGGTTCCTCACAGTGTTACTGGAGGCCAAGGTAATGCCATCCAGAGTAAGAATCTGGTTAGATACCACATTTCTAAGCTTTTCAGCGCCGAGTACAATGACCTCAGTTTTATCTGAGTTAAGAAGCAGAAAGTTAGTGGCCATCCAAGTCTTTATGTCTTTAAGACATTCCTGCAGTTTAACTAATTGGTGTGTGTTATCTGGCTTCATGGACAGATAGAGCTGGGTGTCATCTGCATAGCAGTGAAAATGTATGCTATGTCTTCTAATGATGCTGCCTAGGGGAAGCATGTATAATGTAAACAGAATTGGTCCTAGCACTGAACCCTGTGGAACTCCATAATTAACCTCAGTGTGTGAAGAGGACTCTCCATTTACATGCACAAATTGGAGTCTATTAGATAGATATGATACAAACCACTGCAGTGCAATACCTGTAATTATGTTAGACATAATGAAACACATCGTGCAGATTTCTGGATGTTAGACTATAATTTTTGTTATGATTATTAATCTTGAGTCTAAAAAGTCAGTCAAGTATATCCAGGATATCTTTCTGTTAACTGGATTCACTGACCCTAACACTGGGACCAGGATAAGCGGTCGCATGAAGCTGGTTATCAGCTGACAATCTTATTATTTAATTAATTTAATTAAGTTATTTAATTTTTCTAATTTTTCCTCTACATTTCCCCTGAAATGAAGGGATTGTGTTAAACATGCTTTAGTTCCTCACATTTTTCTGCAGTTTCTTTGTTCAACCCCCTGAATTAAAGCTGAAAGTCTGCACTTCAAACACATCTGATTGTTTCATTTAAAATTGATTTTAGTGTATGTACAGAACCAAAATTAGAAATTAAGTTCTCTCTGTCCAGATATTTATGGACCTAACTGTATAATCTATACAGCACTTAAAAAATGCTATAAATAAAGAAGTCTGTGAAAATGTGGCGCTTCCAGGTCAATTTAAACTGAAGTGATATAATCTTCTCCCCACAGTTTGAGTTTGTATTGTCTCAGCTGCAGACAGACTATGATATAAATTTGGAGGTGCCAACCACTATTAATATTATTAGTTATAAAGGACACCTTCCTGCCTTTAGTCTTATTCATGATGATTATTAGTTGTCTTCTAATGTCCACAAGTCTGTATGATGTGTTTCATAGTTTCTAACAAGCCTTTTAAACTTAAGTTACTGCATTGCTTAAACATCAACATCTGCTTATTGAACAAAAACAAAACAACCAAAAGACCACACATCTGATTTTATTTTTATTTTAATAGACTTCCAAAAATTCTACCAGATAACTGGCCTCAGAATATAATTGAATAAACATTTTTAAAAACGATGAGCTAATCCTGTCTTGACAGGCTGAGCTCTTCAGTATCCACCAACAGCATCGTCATGCTGAGTCAGACGTTTCTGCTCCTGGTGGAAATACTCTTCCTCTTTCCACATTGTACCAAATGTTTTTAAATGTTAGTTTCAATTTAAAATGAAAGATTAAAAAAGTGTGACACATATAAACATCAGATAATTAAGACAAGCGAATGGTTCAGTTCCACATGTGCTCCGCTGACACATTAAACTTCAGTAAAATGATGCAGTTATGAAACAACTTTAATCTAAAACAAACTGATTTGCTCAGGAGCAAAAACAGTGAAGTAAGTGACTGTAAGTGAGTAAGCTGTGCTGGTGACTGGATATCAGATTTCCAGTCATTAGAGCAGATAAGTGGCAGAACTATATTACTGAGCTACACGTTTACTTATTTAATTGATGTCTGTCAATAAATCTATTTAATTTAAATGCAAATAGCCCAAATCCTTATTAAAGCATCAGGTTCACTTATAAAGTCTTCTGTAGTTATCTTAGTGTCCATCGCCCTTCCCAACATGGGAATAAAGCAGCTGTGAGAGAATTAAACATTAATGAATCAATGGTACGGAAGTGGAGGAAGCAAGAAGAATGAGCTGAGTAAAGTTTGACTTATGCAACATTTTTGTTTGGCTTAATGCGCCTTATAATCCAGTGAGCCTTATGGTCTGTAAAATATGGTGCGTTTGCAGTACCAATGTGCACAATATTGGAACTAAATTCTTTTATATTGACAAACAGCGGCCCACATTAAACTGTGACTGTCACCAGGTAATGTGGGCGTGTTTCCTGAATAAGCAGCAGGTGGTAAACAGCTGACAGGTGAACAGGATGCATGCAGGTAAACTCGAGGGCCCTTCGAGCTGATCGGTGGTGTCGTGAGGAGAATTTCAGCTCATTATTCATGTTACAGAAACACAGAGGTACGAGACCAGGCAGAAGACTTTCTGATTATTTGTTTTTAGTTCAAATAATTCCATTGTTGTCTAGTGATGGTGTGGTAAAGCTCTGTGAATGTGTCCAATTTTTCTGGCCAGTTGCTTCGCCCAAAGGCAGATCACACAAAGCCTCGTTTAACTGCTTATTATGAAGAACTGACATCTGCTGGTCATTTAATGTTCAGCAGCACTGCTGTGAGAATACCTGTAGGATACATACCAGTGGATATGTAAGCACATGCACAGCTGCAGGGCTAGAAGGGCCCAAATGAATTAAATAAATAGATTCTTAAATAATTAATTAAATGTGTCAATAATTGTTTAATTAAATATATTTAAAAATCAATCAATTTGAAATTCATTTATTGGAAATTAGATGGCATTAAATCAATGATGTATATATTTAATTTATTAAGTATTTTGAACTTAATTCATTAATGACATTTAATAAATTATTTAATGATGACTAATTGATTAATTATTGATGATTAATTAACCCTCCACATGATTTAACCTCTATAGAGATGATATTTTATCTAGATCGTGTTTTTTTCAAAGGTTCAGACCAGAAAGTTTAACATTATTATTTTTCTCATTATTGTCTCTTCAGATTGAGTGTCTGTAATCTCTCAGAGAGAAGCTGTGAAACTCTGTCTTCACTACTCAGCTCCCAGCCCTCTAGTTTGAGACAGCTTGACCTGAGTAACAATGACCTGAAGGACTCTGGAGTGAAAGTTTTGTCTTCTGGACTGAAAAGTCCATATTGTGAACTGGAAACACTCAGGTCAGAGTTCTTGAAATGTTCAGTAGATGAGGTTTAGAGGTTTACAATCTAAGGTTTAGATTGACTAATGGCTATTTTTAACTCCTGTTTTAGTCATGCCATTTCTTCATGATTTTTGGCTGCAATTTCCTGTTAGCATTTAGCTATTTTGCTATTCTCTAAGAGTATTTGTCATGTCTGCAGGCTGTCAGGCTGCCTGATCACAGAGGAAGGTTGCAAGTCTCTGGTCTCAGCTTTTAGCTCCAGTTCTTCCCATCTGAAAGAGCTGGACCGAGCTACAATAACCCAGGAGAGGCAGGAGTGAAGATGCTTGAGCAGCTAAGACTGGACACTCTGAGGTATGTAGATGGCCGTTACAGCCACAAACAGTGTCTGATAGATGAGGAAACTGGCTCTGTCTGATTACTTAATGCTGGAAACCAGTGTTATTTGAACAATCACACATATAGGAACATTTTTCCCATTTCTGGTCTAACTTAAACAGTAGATGTCTGTATGGGGTCTCAAAGGACAAAATCTCTGTCAGCAACAACGGTGCAGCCTGTTCAAACTGATCTCTGGAAAGGAACTGACATTTTCACTCTCTTTATTTATTATAAGTTTTATCTGTGTGCAGAGACCATGTCCAGGACATGTTTAGCCTGGCCCAGCATGAACTAGAATTAGGGGGAAGTTGTTTCCCCAGCTTAGAAAAACATATTATTAAAAGTAAATGGATTACTAGGTCACTCAACTTAACTGGCCACCTACTAAAATGGGCTATTTTGCACTGCTAGTTTGCTGCTTCTGAGCGTTTACTACTGAAACTTGTTTGTGCTAAAATATCAAATTGATCTTCTGGACTTTGTGATAATAGTTAGTGGAAAACAACAGAAAAATAGACTGCAGTCAAAGTGAACTTTGGTCCATCAACCTTAAAATTATAATTATAATAAGAAATAATCATTCCAACAGAAAGAAGAGATTAAGAAACAAAGGGATGGAGCTGGTGGAGGAAACCGGGTCACCGGTTGGGTGTTAGGCCCAGACTAGTGGGTGTTTTTGACTGTAAAGTGGATGTAGCGTTAACAACCACTGGTCCTGTTACCCTGCAGCCTGCACTGCAGGATATGTGTTGCAGCACTGAGAGCTCCAGAAAGAGCCTTCATGGTGGCCCTGCAGCCAACCAGCACTTCAGTCAAATGCTGTCAAAAGTGGTCCCAGAGACACTGTTAGCTGTAACCATCAATGACCAAGAATTGTGTCATTTAATTCAGGGTTTCCCTGTATTATTGTTTGATATCATTTCTGAATAAATAAATCAAGATGACGAGCCTTTACATGCACTTATGTTAGTATAAATATACAAAAATAAAAGATCATTTTCCTGTTAGGAGAATAAGAAATAAATATATTCATCACATGCATCAAATCACAACCTCCTCCTGCAAGAGTGCAGCATTGTGATTGGTTGATGCTGTTTCCATCATTTATGTTTGTTTACCTTCAACAAATTTGCTCTACAGAGCATTTATTAATTAGAAGGATTATTAATAAACATCTTTCTCTCCAGCTTTTGATGGAGTGAAACAATAACTCCTATCTCCAGAGGTCCACAGGTCCACTGGCACCTGGTCCTAACTTCACCCATGTCTGCACCCTCAGACATCCCACTGTGGAGGCCTCCTCACCTGGACCAGTGGCTGCCCTTGTGAGACAGACTTTATGGTCACAAACAGCCCTAATCTGAGAATGAAGGCTCCTTTACATAGAAAGCAGTATGTGGTGTGATGACCGCTGCATTAGCTCAAAATATGTGATGCACTGGCTGCTGCACTCTACCTGTACTGAATCAGTTTTTGTAGCCAGTCCCAGTCTTTACATTTAATATGCAGCCACTCCCTGACAGCATGAATGTCACAGTGTGTTGGACCTTGACTGTGGCACATGTCAATGCTCCCTGGACATCGTGCTTAATAAAGGAGATTAAATGTGATGTGATTATGAGTTTTGCTCTTTTGAAGTTGAAACATTTATGTGTCAAAATGTTGGACTGTTCCTTTATCAGTGTGTAACAGTGTGTGTATGAGAGCCATGTAATGTCCATGTGTGCATGCTGACTGTGCTGCTCTGACCCCCCTCCTCCTTTCAGGGTGGAGCCTGCTGGAGTCCGATGGTTGAGACCAGGTCTGAGGAAGTGTAAGTGTGTTTTTAATGGGATTCATGAAAACAAAGCAGCACACATTCAACCATCTTCATCATGTCAGGAGTCATCATCAAAGTGTCAATCAATGAACAGATGATGGATCAATAACTGCAGCTGGATTGTGTTTGTTCTCTCCATCAGATTCCTGTCAACTCACAATCGACACAAACACAGTGAACACAAAGCTCCAACTGTCTGACAACAACAGGAAGGTGACACATGTGGAGGAGGTTCAGTCATATCCTGATCATCCAGACAGATTTGATGTTTGTGAACAGCTGCTGTGTAGAGATGGTCTGACTGGTCGCTGTTACTGGGAGGTCGAGTGGACGAGGAGGGCTTGGATATCAGTGAGTTACAGAGGAATCAAAAGGAAAGGAAGGAGTGATGAGTGTGTGTTTGGTGGAAATGATCAGTCCTGGAGTCTTTTCTGCTCTGATCATTATTCCTCTGTGTGGCACAATAAACGAAATACATCCTCCTCCTCCTCCTCTGTCTCTAACAGAGCAGCAGTGTATGTGGACTGTCCTGCTGGCACTCTGTCCTTCTACAGAGTCTCCTCTGACTCTCTGATCCACCTTGTTGGATTATAATATTATTTTATGCCATGTTAGACCCCTAATTAAAGATTGTGAATTATTATGTAGTTTTAGTTTGCATTATTCTCCTGAATTAGAAGAAGGTGATAACTATTACATTTGTTAAACTGATCTGCATTACATTAGACTGCTGATTTATTGTGAATGAATGATATTGTTTTATGATGCATTATACTGCTGAGTTATAAGAAATACGGTTCCAGAAAGTCATCGCCTTATTTGTCTGGTTGGAAGAGAACAGAGCATACTGCCCCATCTCAGCAGGAGCAGATAAACAGGGAGCCAAGGTCGTAGCTTAGGCGCTGTGTGAGAGAAAGAATGTGAATGTTTAGGCTTTTATGATGAGGTGGGGGCCACTAGAGGCTATAAGAGTTTGATCAAGGCTCCACCATTTTGAGATCTGATGATGTCTGCTGTATGGTGTCCATCTCCCACGCGTGTGTTCATTAAATCATCGTTTGACTCAACCCGGCCGGACCAGTGTTGTTATTTTGGTTTTTCCTCTTGTATCCATCCCCAATATTTGAATCCGTAACACTAGCCAGAACTGGTGGTCCACAGTGCAGTTAGCAACAGTCACTGGGAGGGATCTTTTCCCCTTAACTTTGGCACGCTCCCCCGTGACTGTGGTGATGTGGAGCTGAGTAGGCTGCCAACCCTGCGGTATTGGGCCATCAGTACCAGGGAGGACTCCGGCCTGTACCAAGGAAAGCGTGGATCCAGTGTCTATCAGGGCTCTACAGGTGGTGCCGGCAAGGTCACAGTCCAGACACGGGGTGTCTGGCTGAGCCGGCCAACCCGCAAGTGTGATTCGGAGGACAGAGTGGTGGCAGGGGGCAGTTCCTCCGTTGTGCCACCCCGCCTTAGTTTAACGGCAGCTGGGGTGCCAGGCTTTGTGGGCTTGGTGCTGGACAGTAGCGTGCGATGTGGCCTGGTTCTCCGCACCAATGGCAGTTACCCCTGGATTGGCCTCCTGCTCGCCTATTCCCTCACCGAGATCACCAGGGTGGTGTGTTGGTGGTTTGGCGGGCCTCCTCCTCCTGTTCGCTCCTTTTGTAGTCCGTTTGGCGCACTATGTGACTTATGCCAGGGCTGCGTGCACCTGGGCTGAGCACATGCTCCACTCTTTCGGCTTTAGTTAGAGCTGCCGCCAGGGTTTCTGTGCTCTTGTAGTCGTTTTGGCTGGAGACCCCGGACAAAAGCCTGGAGAGCAAGCTCTTCTTGTGCTGCAGCATCAAAAGCAGGGTACCCTCTACGTGCATAAAGACGTAGGTCGGCAGCATAGGCACCCAGACTCTCCTCTTGTCTCCGTGGGCGGCTAGCAAGTTTATCTCGGGCATCATCTGCATGTGTACGGAGGCCAAACCTGCTCTGCATTGCTCTGGCAACACCAGGCCAACTTAAACGCTCTTCTGGCTGAAAATCTGTGAGGATCTGCAGGGCCCTGCCTTCCAAGGCGAGGGCGACTTGGACAGCTGTCTCCTCTGTTGACCATCCGTTTAGCTGAGCAGCCAGCTGTACCTGGATAAGGTAGGTCTCTGGAGGTGCCTCCCCATTATAGCATGGCAGCTTCATGCTCCCCCGGACAGGAGCCCCTGATGGCAGCGGCGGCTGCACTTGGTCCTGGAGACAGTTGGCGTTGTCACCCTCGGCTGCCAGCAATGAGGGTGTGCTGCTCCCAGGCATCACCATGAGTGGAGGCTGGGTGGCTGCTCGTGGTCTTGGAGCCTGCAGCATGCCTTGGCGGCTCCGACAGCTCCCCAGTGGGCGGGGGTGTGAAGCTCCATCTGGTAAGCCCCACAGATCTTCCCCTGGCTGGCTTGCTGCTGCCCGGGGCTCTCCCCGCTTCTTCAATTGTGCTCCATTCACCGCTTCCAGGCGAGTGATAAGCTCCTCAATCTTCCTCAGCTCCTCTTACTCTTTCAGAATAGTGGCTATGCTCTTGGAATCCCACTTCTGAAACCAATGTGGCATGCAGAGAAATCTTTACAAAGAAGCTCACAGAGCGAGATTGAGCTTGTTATTCAACCCCAAGCTGGTAGGGGGAGCTCTTTATTAAAACACTTGCTTGTGCTACAATGTGCCTCAAGGTTCAACAACAGCACAACAGAAGTCACTCATGGTACAGCACTCGCTCTACAAAACAACAACTGTCAGTGACTCTGCACCACAGCGTAAACACAACATTCAAGATAACAGTTAAAAGTAACGTAACCATAAACAATAAAACAAGAACATCTAAACAGCAGCACATGTCCCAAGGCATGATGGGAGAGAACTAGCTGTTCCCCCAACACGCCACACAGCCCCCACCTGAGTGGTTAGCTGTCCCCAGCAACCGACATGTCCATAGCAAAGTCTCTGAGGTGTTGGGGAAGGCGACGGCTTCATTGAGGACATTCCGTGGGCCCCCCAGCCGCCTCTGAGGCCAGGTTGGGGGCCTGCAGTTGAAGCTGGGACCCTGACTCCTCCCTGGATGGACTCAAGGGCTGATAGGGTGCCAGGCGATCATGATGCAGTACGACCACCCTGTTCCGTTTGACCAGCCGCACCCTGTAGACCACGTCAGACAGCCTCTCGAGAACAGTGCAGGGTCCAACCCACTGGCTCATCAGTTTGGGAGAAAGCCCTTTCTTCCTCTCCGGGCTGTAGACCCACACATGCTGACCGGCCGAAAGTCCTTCCCCCTTGCAGCGGGTATCATAAGCTCGCTTCTGCCGGGAGCCTGCATCTCGGAGAGCCTGCCTGGTCAACTGATGCACCTCTCGGAGCCGGGCGAGGAGGTTGTGGAGGTAGTCCAACCCGGGGTCCCCGCACACTTCCTGCTCGGGGGGGGGGGGGGGGGGGGATCCAAACACCAAGTCCACTGGGGTACAAAGCTCATGACCGAACATCAAGGCCGCTGGAGTGCACTTAGTAGATTCCTGGACTGCAGAACGGTAGGCCATTAGGACCAGGGGAAGGTGTTGATCCCAGTCACGCTGCTGGCGGGAGGTCAGGATAGCAAGCTGGGTGGCCAGGGTGTGGTTTAAGCGTTCCACCAACCCATCAATAAAACAAGAACATCTAAACAGCAGCACATGTCCCAAGGCATGATGGGAGAGAACTAGCTGTTCCCCCAACATGCCACAATATTTACATTACCAAAGTGATATGACTTTAGTCTCATGAACAACATTAGCTAATTGTTATTTACTAACTAATCTTAAATGACTGTTCAGTACATAAATGAAGCCCAAAAATCATGTTTTACTGTCCTGTGGTCTCAGCCTCAGATACTTATCAAATCACACAAAGCTCTTGTAGAAACAAAAAAACAAACAAATGAACAAATATGTTCTCCTTCATTTCTGTCAAACAAAGTTGTATGACACGTTTCCAGCGGTTGTATCATGGTTGCTAGGCAACCTGGGAAGCGACAGAGACTAGACGTCCCATGCAGACAAACCCACCGTTTATTTTGCAAATCAAGCTCAACACTGCCCCTAGCGTCCTGGAGCACTTCCGTTGTGTTTTGGATTTTGCAAGTGTTTTGGAGTTTGCATGTGTTTTGGAGTTTGCATGTGTTTTGGAGTTTGCAAGTGTTTTGGATTTTGCATATGTTTTGGAGTTTGCAAGTGTTTTGGAGTTTGTACGTGCTTTGTCTCTAGGGGCCACCGTAGGTTGGAGCCGAACGCATCCAAAACTAACAGGAATGGTGAATAAAACCATAAATGTGTTTTACGTGTGAAATAAAAATAATAACCCCAACCAAGGTTTATGTATGTTAAATCTGCGCACTTTCAGATCGTGAATCAATTTGGAAAACACTGTGAGATGGCCACAACATGAAGCGATTTTATTGTTGAATTATCAGTGACACTTTCATGTGTTTTTGTTGAGAAACGTTAACGATGTCATTAAAAGAAAGCTTTGAATTAGGGAGAAAAACACGTCGGGGGAGAGGGTCCCCGGTTCTCCAGTTAGATTGTGCTTCATGTTTCGCCGTGACGGGGTTATTATTGGAGTAAATGGATGGCTGGAGCCTCTGCTCGAAGCGTGTCTTATCGCCGCGAGCGGGTTCATATTGGAATGAATTGACAACCCACAGCGTCTCATAAAAAGCATGAGTCTCAGCATGAGAAGTTAAGGGACGTGACAAATCATCAGTATTTTACGCGTCGGGAGTGAGAACGAGTTGTTTATACACTTTCCTCAGACAGGCACGAACGTTTTCACACTTTTTTCTTTTGTTTAAACACTCTTAAAGTTCAAACCTTGGTAGAAACATAAGTCCAGTATTATACAATGAAACCGTGCAAAACGTTTCGTCGGCATTGTTGTGTTTGTTGGGGAGAAAACTTACAAACATACAGTGCAGCACTTCAGAGTTACACTGCTAGCGATCGAAGATTTTTATTAATTCGACAAACTAAACTCATTCTGTACTATACAGTAGCGGTCTCCAACCTTTTTTGCACCACTGTCCAGTTTAATGTCAGACAATATTTTCACGGAGCGGCCTTTAAGGTGTCGCAGATAAATACAACAAAATAAAATGATACAGATGTAAGGCAGTGACTGGAATAGGTCACAAGGTGTCGCTGTTGAGCTGCATATACATTGTAAATTTTAGCAATTTTGACCATTTGTCCTCTGCAGGACACCGTAGTTCAGATTTCTCGTTCGCGC
The DNA here is from genome assembly GCF_056152115.1 of Neolamprologus brichardi. Classification (NCBI taxonomy): domain Eukaryota; kingdom Metazoa; phylum Chordata; class Actinopteri; order Cichliformes; family Cichlidae; genus Neolamprologus; species Neolamprologus brichardi. The sequence continues at coordinate 33,683,468 of NC_142124.1, forward strand.
GGGCGACATCTTGGTTCAGTGTTTACTGTGATTTGCAAAGGTAAGCACTGTCAGTGGTGTACTGCATTGGTTTTTTGTTTAAAAATAAGTGTTCCACTGTGTAAAATGGCGGTTTGCTAAGCATATATTTTGTTTATTGAGAGGTTCATGTGCTGTCTGATGAGAGTATGAGCAGTTTGTGTGCATGTTCCATTTTGTAATATCTGCCGCAATTTCGGGCTACATTCCCGCTTGTTAGCAGAGCACTCATTCGGGCAAAGTAATGCAAGATGAAGCATTAGCTTTTCAGCTACAATTTGCTGGTAGTCCAGCTATGTTAGTTTTGTGTCATATGTCACACAGTGGAAAATTGTGTTTTTATATTTTGTTTAGTGTTGATTTTATTTGCATGTTTTTATTGTAATAGGGATATTGCATGTTTTTATTGATATTTCTATTGCATGATTTTATCCCCATATTTATAGTGTGTGTGTTTGGTGTTGTTGTGTAGCATTTTTATTCCACTGTGTATTAAGCGGACAATTGTAGGCACCTGTGAGGTGGGGGCGTTTCCCGAGGTGGCCTATCAGCCACCAAACGGACTTAAGGGAGATGGTGAGCACAAAGAAGAGAGAGGAGAGACACACGAGGAGCAGGAAACAAAACATGTGTAGCCCAGCACCTGCAAAGAAAGACCGGCCTGCCTGTGGGACGGCACGAGATAGCCGACGATCGGCCAGCACAACCCGGCGATCCAGTCCAGACGGACAAAATAGCAACAGTGGGAGGCAACGCGTGAAATCCACAGTAGGGCAGGGGGACGCCTCTGCCTGCATTTGTGAGTATCGCTGTCCCACTGTTGGGCGCTAAGCGTAGCTTTGCCGGGGGAGGATAACAGCGGCTGCGCCGACAACGTTGCTGGCCCGTGTCTGTTGTCTCAGGGCGGGGCTGCGAGGGAGGCCGTGTGCAGGTGCGGAGAGTGGCTGGACTGTGCGGCCGCGTACCGTCAGGCGAAGATGGGAGCCTCCTCCCTGGTCTGCTGCTGGCTAGTTTTACCATCCCGGAAGAGGAGTTCCTCTCCTGTCTCTTCTCCATCTAAGGAACATTTGCCTGCATGTGTGTGGCTGGACAAGAGGGAATATAGGACTCTGGGGGGGAAGTTTTTATCATACAAACAAAAACATTTATTTATTTTTGGTTTTTAGTGTATAGTTATTCCTGTCGGCAGGGCTTTTAGCGGGTTGCGACCATTATGTTTATTGTGTAGCGGGGATTTTAGCCTGTATTTGGGGGTTCTGACTGTGTTTTACCCTGAAAATAAATGGTGTGTTTTAAGCTGGCTTAGCTTCTGTTCTCCGAGCGCTGACCCACTCACTCCCTTTTCCGCTTGTATATATACGGACGTGGTGGTTAAGAGTTAGGTCCACCAGTTTAGCGGCTACATAATTTTGGCGTTGTCGACAGGATACAAGTTTGGGGAGCAGTGTTCAGCACCTGGGGTACAGATATAGATGATAGAATGCAAAGCCAAGTGTTTAAATCAGCTACTCACACTGAGGATTGTGAGCAAAGGGTGTACAGGAAAGACTTTGTTGCCACGTGAGGAGTCATGAGTAGTGTTCAACCACAGGGATATCAGAGGAGTTGAGCTTCAAGAGTTGCTGGCTGTGGGATTGTGGGTTGCTGCTATGCAGTAGTGCTTAGGAGAGGCACGAAGACCAGGTTATGCCTGGAAGGATCCCAGCAGTGCCCAGCTGAGAGGAGCCAATAGTCTGATAATCCCATACGTTAGCTATGCTATGTGGTCACGAAATTGAAGAAAAGCAGGTTACCTGGATGTGGTAACTAGACTGCATCTCACATCTATGCTGTAATGTTTCTAGGATGCATTCGAAAGAACTGATTGATTGGTAGCAGATTATTGCTGATGTTTTATGTGTTATGTGTACAGAAGGGAATGGCAAAACCACAGTATCCAGCAGGTTCAAATGTTGGCGAGCCACTCTCCTGGACAGACGCTTGACTAGTGTGACAGGGACTGTCACAGGTAAAATGTGGGGGGATGTCACACAGTGGAAAATTGTGTTTTTATATTTTGTTTAGTGTTGATTTTATTTGCATGTTTTTATTGTAATAGGGATATTGCATGTTTTTATTGATATTTCTATTGCATGATTTTATCCCCATATTTATAGTGTGTGTGTTTGGTGTTGTTGTGTAGCATTTTTATTCCACTGTGTATTAAGCGGACAATTGTAGGCACCTGTGAGGTGGGGGCGTTTCCCGAGGTGGCCTATCAGCCACCAAACGGACTTAAGGGAGATGGTGAGCACAAAGAAGAGAGAGGAGAGACACACGAGGAGCAGGAAACAAAACATGTGTAGCCCAGCACCTGCAAAGAAAGACCGGCCTGCCTGTGGGACGGCACGAGATAGCCGACGATCGGCCAGCACAACCCGGCGATCCAGTCCAGACGGACAAAATAGCAACAGTGGGAGGCAACGCGTGAAATCCACAGTAGGGCAGGGGGACGCCTCTGCCTGCATTTGTGAGTATCGCTGTCCCACTGTTGGGCGCTAAGCGTAGCTTTGCCGGGGGAGGATAACAGCGGCTGCGCCGACAACGTTGCTGGCCCGTGTCTGTTGTCTCAGGGCGGGGCTGCGAGGGAGGCCGTGTGCAGGTGCGGAGAGTGGCTGGACTGTGCGGCCGCGTACCGTCAGGCGAAGATGGGAGCCTCCTCCCTGGTCTGCTGCTGGCTAGTTTTACCATCCCGGAAGAGGAGTTCCTCTCCTGTCTCTTCTCCATCTAAGGAACATTTGCCCGCATGTGTGTGGCTGGACAAGAGGGAATATAGGACTCTGGGGGGGAAGTTTTTATCATACAAACAAAAACATTTATTTATTTTTGGTTTTTAGTGTATAGTTATTCCTGTCGGCAGGGCTTTTAGCGGGTTGCGACCATTATGTTTATTGTGTAGCGGGGATTTTAGCCTGTATTTGGGGGTTCTGACTGTGTTTTACCCTGAAAATAAATGGTGTGTTTTAAGCTGGCTTAGCTTCTGTTCTCCGAGCGCTGACCCACTCACTCCCTTTTCCGCTTGTATATATACGGACGTGGTGGTTAAGAGTTAGGTCCACCAGTTTAGCGGCTACACATACACATTCCTGAGACCGAGGAATTTTGTAAAGACATGATTATTTTTTCTTAATGTGTGTTTTATATATTTGCTGTTGGCTTTTACTATGTTGATAATCACGCAGTGTTTACTGTGATTTGCAAAGGGCCAGCAGCAGAGTTGGAGTGGTGTTTGCCCCAGCATCTGAATAAACGGCGCGGTCCGAGCCACAAATTGAACGCCTGTGTCCGACTGGTCTCTCTACTGTGCACCCCAATCCAACACAAACTTACACAACGCAGAGTCCGGGGTGTAGGGAGGCCCCTGCACTGGTTGGGTTACACAGACAAGACAAAAACTGTGGTATTTTGTAAATCACTGTGTGATTGTGTAACTTTATTAGCAGCATCCTCCTGAAATGCACCAACAACACTGAGAGTAACATCCTCCTCTCTGCTTCTAAATGCTCTCTGGTCGCTATGGTAACGCGTAAATAGTTCTTTCAAAATAAGACACACGACCACAACACGGGAAAAGACCCAGGGAACCCGACTTAACGATTAAAAGCCCTGAAAACCATACACTTCGCACCCGAGCCTCAACTCTCGCGGCGCGGTACCAAACGGGCCCGCGTGTTGGGGACCGCTGCCGTGCAGAAGACACGGCACTAGATTGATTGACAATGGTCTACAGCAATCAGACACAATGTGCTGTTAAAGAAAAAAAAATCAGCGAAACAGCGAGTCCGCGAAAGGTGAACCGCGTTACAGTGAGGGACTACTGTACAATAATTTCCACTAGCACTGCTGATATATGAAATGGTGAGTTTTGAGGTTGTCTTCAAACAAGTGCATTGTACTAGAAAATGGTGTTTGAAGGATTACAAATGTAAAAAGTAATGACTATTTTATATTTATGAAACAACTTTATGCAGAAAAAGTAGCAAAGAAACAAAAACAAAAAAACCAAAAACATAACACATGGACACTTTTGGCCACAAACAAGCTGAAGGGATGGTGATTTTTTTAATGAACCCAGATTGTTAAAAAAACAATTAGAATCAAATTTATTTATCAGCAGCATCAATAGTAACAAAAATACAATTTAATTTTCGCTGTCAAAGTCGATTTAACTGAAATGATGTGTTTCTGGTTAGTGTGGAGGTCGCAATATGGCGCTTTCCGGTGGCTGCAGCCAAATGATTTTTTTTTTTTTTTTATTAGTAATATTAACATACAAAGAAAATGCACCATATATTACACATTCAGAGAATAAACATTCCTTACATATTAGCAACTTTCTTACATAGGAAAAAGAAAATATAAAGATGGGGTCACATAATTTAACAGATTATTAACTCACTAAATCAAAATCTTCCACAAAGGAAACAAAAAAAGCAGCTTTTTTCTTTTGAACTAAGGTCAAAGATTTAACCAACAGGTTTAAGTCGTTTTTCCAGTAAGCTAGTGTTGGTTTGGTCTTAAAAAAATGACATTTATGTATAAATTGCTTGTACAAGATTAATAACACATTAACACCATAATTAGCTTTCTTTTCTTTCAAAAACACTCCAAACATTATCATATTTAAGGTAAATGGGGTCATTTGAATCCCACTGGAATAAAGCCAGGTATGAAAATCCAACCAAAATATTTGTATAAAATTGCACAAAAAGAATAGATGGTCCAAATCCTCCTCTTCTGTTTCACAAAATACACAATTACCAGTTTCTATTTTGAATCTATGAATCTATTTTGAGTCTATTTGTCGGGTAAATTTTATTCAAAATTTTAAATTGGACTTCTTTCCCTTTAGGAGGGATAGGGAAGGTGATATAATCAGTTCTTATTTTTTCAATTTCTTCCCTTTGGAAATGTTTTAATATGTAATTACGTCTAAGTAAATTTGGAGAATAAAGACTCCTTAATGAAGATCTTAGAAACTTATTATTGCATTTAACATCACAAAATCAAATACCATCTATATATAATTGCCTTAACTTGGGGGAGATGTCAGAATATATTATATCATTTACAACTAGGTTTTTAAGTGACAATGGAATGGATTTTATAACCCGATTAAATTTACTTTTAGAACATTGGATATTAAACTTTTGGCAAAAATCTTGATGTCCTAGAACATGTCCTTCCTCATCTACAAAATGGGCAATTGCCCAAACACCTTTTGATAACCAATCTTGAATAAAAATAGATTTTCTGTTCATCAGTATATATCTATTGTTCCAAATTGGGCTATTATGTGGAGTGAAATTATGTTTAAATAACATTTACCAATAAAGAAGGACCTGTTTATGGAATTCAGAGAGTTTAACAGGTAGCTTAGTAATTTCAAAGTCACACTTTAGGAGAAAATCAATACCCCCCAGTGTGTTAAAGACCTTACTTGGTATGAAAAACCAAATGGAGTGTGGATTATTTAGGAAGGATTTTAACCATTTAAGTTTCAAAACACCATTCATTATATCAAAGTCAATTGCGTTTCCACCACCTTCAATGTATGGTTTAACCAAATCATCTTTAGATATATAATGGCACTTATTCCTCCAAATAAAATTAAAATTCAAGCTATTAATTGTTTTAATAACTTTATTTGATATTGATAAAGAGTAAGCTGGATATATAAATCTAGATAAACTATCCATTTTGGTTAATAATATTCTTCCAAAAATTGTGATGTCTCTTTGTAACCACTTATTTAGGATTGTCTTACATTTGTCAGCATTATCTGAAATATTTACTTTTTCTAAGACTTTGTGATCTTTTGAAATTGTGATGCCCAAATATTTGACCTCCTTCTTCACCTTTATACCGTACAGTAATTGTGAATGACACTCCTTTAATGCCAATAGTTCACATTTATTTAAATTTAACTTGAAGCCTGAAGCTTTTAAGAATGTAGTGATTATTTGTTTTACCAGGGGAATCTGATGTTCATTTTTTAAGAAAAGAGTAGTGTCATCCGCAAGTTGACTAATTATTAAAAAATTATCCATAATCTCAATTCTGGCAACGCCGCTGTTTTTAATTAGAATTGCAGCATCTCCACAACCATTATGAATAACAACGGAGAGCTTCCACACCCTTGCCTAATGGCTGCAGCCAGATGCTCTTGTGCCATCAATGTGGATTGTCAAGACTGAGAGACCTCTTCCCTCTGACCCCTCCCCAAACCCTCAAACCCGCCTACCCACCTCGACATACAAACTCTGTGTGGCTTCACGTGTTCTGTTGATGTTTACATGATCGAAATAACTTGAACACAAACACAAACAAACAAAGAGGAAGACCGCACCGGAAGGACAAAACTACAAGTCCCAGCATCCTCTGTGTTTAGGGAGCAGCAGTGAAAGTGAAAGTATTGAGCCTCCGTTCAGAGCAGCAGCAGCAGGAAGGTGGTGAGTGTTAACATGAATATGTTTCTTCTTATGACATAAAATAATTCCACGCTGTTCGTGTCTGTGGGTGAAATGTGAGGCCGGTCGGCTCCTCTGAGCGCTGGTTTCCTGTAAGTAGAGAGGAAGTGAGTTTAGCTGAGCCTCCGTTTAGCTGAGAGAGCAGGAGGAGAGTGAGAGCTGTGCTGAGGCAGGGTGAGTGTTAACACCGCTCTGACGTTACTGTCTCTGTGGCGGGAACAACAGGCTCCGTCAGTGGAGGCAAAAATAATCAGACTTTGGTTTTTCAAAGGAAACAACTTTATGTCGGAAGTTCCCGCACGCTCATTGGATAACGACTTGTCAATCTCAAGTTATTAGCCAATGAGCGTGCGAATTCACAGAAAGACCCGCCTTTATCACGGGACTTTAAAAACTACAATGGCGACAGAAACTCCGTGAGTGGAGTTCAGGGTGACGTTATGAAACTGTGACGTTTGAGCCACTTCCTGTTCTCAGTCCCAGCGTCCTGATCACCGAGGTTTCTGTTGCTCTGATATCTGATATTGATTATATTGGTAAACAGGCTGTAGCATAAACATCAGGTCTGTTCTGAAAACTGGCTTTATTTTTTCAAAGTAAGGGAATATCTGTGGTGTGATACCGCGGGCTCATGGGCTAAGGACTTGGATTGACAAGTCAAGCGCAGATGATTGTGTTGTTTCTTATAAAGGCTTGTGTGTGTGTGTCCTTGTGTCAGTGGAACTGAATCAGTGTGTTAGAGAAAGTGCTCCTCTGCTGTGCCGTCATCGTGTGGATGCTTCTTTTAAAGTTGGAACTCGTGTTTTTATGATCTGCTTCATTTCATTGAACCTTTATTTCTAACCATGAAGTCCCTTTGAGGTTACAGCCTCCTGGTTAGGTTTAGGCTGTTATTGTGCTTCAGGCTGAAATATGAGGAGTAAGGAGTGGGGCTGGTTCGCCCTCATGACCCTCACCATAACACATACGTCACAGGACAGTGTTTACCACAGAAACTCCATGAAATGATCAATGAGAGCTTTAGAAACCCGTCAGTGTGATGCTTCCAGTACAACAGCACCTCTGAGTGTGTGTGTTTGCCTCTCAGACTAACTGCACCCTGACATCAAGAAGATGGAGGAAAAGGATGGAGCAGGATCTGCAGCATCCAGCTGTGTGTCTGTGAGGAGTGACTGGTCCAAAGGAGAACCTCTAAACTTCAGTAATGAACCTGCAGCAACAAAGTAAGAGAGCTGCTGACTCATTTATTCAGTGTAAATAATGATTTTTGATGCAATGGGAGAAGAAAAATGACAAAAACAGTTTTAAAAATAAGGATTAAAATATTACAAACTATATTTTTGAGTTTGCTGATGTAGTACAAAAATATATGAACATAACTGTATATAGGACAGATATTTTACGGTTCTTTTAGGCAGCACCAAAAAACAAAAAGACTATTTTTAAGCTGTCTGAGGTAGTGAGTCAACATGTCACACTGGGTCAAAGGTCAGGGAGTAAAAGTGTGTTTTAAAGGAGGTTTAAAAGCAGCGAGTGAAGGAGCCTGTCGAGGTAAATCGTCCCATAACTGATCAAATTGAGTTGGTGGACCTCTGTGTGAAATCAAGCATCTGGTTCACAGAGAGGATAACCCTCAAATGGGCTGTACAACATTATATAGTGAGACAAAAACAGAGATTATCGTAGCCATCGCTCTCTCGCATGGACGTGGCAGTCTTGCTGTCTGCTGCGAATCCTCCCCGTACCTCCGTGACCTCGTCTGGTATCTGCTCCCTCCTCTGTAAGAGACAGTAAAGGAAAACACGTCTCTGCCTAGTCTTGAAAATCTAATGTTATCATCCATTGTTCTTCTAGGGCCTCTTCTTCTCGTGGCCTCAGCTAACTGCTAATATTTAAATGGCTAACATTAACATGTGTGCCAGCCAGGTTAACATTTATGATGAACTATGATTAATTAACTGATGTTGAAACTGGAGCTTTACTGACCTCTGAAATTCCTCCTAAAGTGTTGTTCAGTGTTGTGACAGTCAGCTGCTTCAGCTGCTGCTGGGATGGGCTGTGGCAAAGAGAACAGAGAAAATCTAAATCAGAGTTTTTCTCTGAATTAAAAGCAAGGAAACAACAATATATTCTACATGGTGAAACTGATGGTTTCTGGTGTTTGGGTCTGTTTTTCTGTATTTATGCAGGTAAAGTGTAAACTCAGATGAATCATACCATCAAATGTTAAAGGAAAATATCAGGATGAGTGTCTGTGAGCTGAGAAGGACGTGAAGCGAGCAGTTTATCCCAGAGCTGAAGCTGCTCTGTGTGCAGAGATGAGCTCAGATTCCTGCTGTGATTGATCAACAGTCACAGAAATGTAGACTTGTAGTTATTACTGCAGTATGGTCACAGCAGATACTCATAAACATGTATTATGAGGATGGATGATCAAGTTTCTCACTCTCTCCTTTAAATCTCAGTTTTTTTCTTCTTCACAGTTTATCTGTTAATTTATTAATGAACAACACTGAAAGAGTTTCTGTTCTATTTCCCCTTGAACATCACCTTAATAGGGCGGCATTAGGAAATAGCCCCCCTCCAAAGAATGAATAAATGAATGATGATAATAATAAAATGATTAAAAAGCAGAGCTCAGAGTGGTAGAATGGTCAAACATGGATCCACGGGTGCTTCAACTGCATTTGGTGACGTGACTAAAGCAAATCTTTCAAATAATCCCACCATCAACGGGATGTTGTCTCCTTTACTACGGTTACTTTACTTGGTCACCGTGTGAATTTCTTTGAAATGAACCAAATTCTTTTATTTGTTGGTTGTTGCATATTTAACCTCTACAGTCAGGAAAGGAGGAGATGAGGCCTCAACAATGTTGGGTTGTAGCTGTGCTTCAGGTTAGAGTGAGTGTCCATGGAATAAATGTAAGTCAGTGAACTGGAAACATGACTGTGTTCAAACTTTGTTTCCCTTTTTATAATGAGTCTAATCAAAGGTGGACAGAAGTATCTCCACTTTGACTTTTCTGTGTCACCATCAGAGCTTCTGCACAGTGTGGAGAAAGATCCAGAACCACAGCTGGACTGCAGACAGCCAGTCAGAGCAGCTGTGTACAAAGTAAGACTGAACATCTGTCTGCTGATGGACTCATTTCTGAAAACTGGACTTCTTGTGTTGTTCAGACATTGAAGAGTTTTCTTTCTCTTTAGTCTCATTGTTTTTCTTTCTTTCAGCAGATGTTGGTCTGCAGGAGGTTTTAGATGAACATAAGATCAGTCTGAGGAGGAGATGTGAACGTGTGACTGAAGGAAGTGATGAAACAGGAAGTAGAACCCTCCTCAACACCATCTACACTGAGCTCTACATCACAGAGGGACAGAGTGAAGAGGTTCATACCCAACATGAGGTGAGGCAGCTGGAGACAGCTTCCAAGATGGACGCCCTCCATGACGCTCCAATCAGGTGCCAGGACATCTTTAAAGCCTTACCTGACCAACAGAGACCCATCAGAGTGGTTCTGACCAACGGCGTGGCTGGTGTTGGAAAAACCTTCTCAGTGCAGAAGTTCACTCTGGACTGGGCAGAGGGCTTGGAGAACCAACATGTCAGTGTGGTGGTTCTGCTTTCATTCAGGGAGCTGAACCTGATCAGAGATGAGCAGTACAGTCTTCTGGAGCTGCTCCATGTTTTCCATCCAACATTACAGAAGGTCACAGCAGAGAAGCTGGCTGTCTCTCAGCTTTTGTTCATCTTTGACGGCCTGGATGAAAGCAGACTTTCATTGGATTTCACCAACAGGAAGCTGCTGTCTGATGTCACACAGAAGTCATCAGTCAGCCAGCTGCTGACAAACCTCATCCAGGGGAATCTGCTTCCCTCGGCTCTCGTCTGGATAACTTCCCGACCTGCAGCAGCCAATCAGATCCCTCCTACATGTGTTGACAGGCTAACAGAAGTACGAGGCTTCACTGACGCCCAGAAGGAGGAGTACTTCAGGAGGAGATTCAGTGATGAAGAGCTGTCCAGCAGAATCATCTCCCACATGAAGACATGCAGGAGCCTCCACATCATGTGTAGAATCCCAGTCTTCTGCTGGATCACTGCTACAGTTCTGGAGCACATGTTGACTACAGAGCAGAGAGGAGAGCTGCCCAAGACCCTGACTGACATGTACTCACACTTCCTGCTGGTTCAGACAAAGAGGAAGAAGAACAAGTACCACGAGGGACATGAGACGAGTCCACAGGAGCTGACGGAGGCTGACAGGGAAGTTCTTCTGAAGCTGGGGAGGCTGGCGTTTGAACATCTGGAGAAAAGAAACATCATGTTCTACCAAGAAGACCTGGAGCAGTGTGGTCTGGATGTCACAGAGGCCTCGGTGTACTCAGGAGTTTGTACAGAGATCTTCAAAAGAGAGTGTGTGATCTTCCAGAAACCAGTCTACTGCTTTGTTCATCTGAGCATTCAGGAGTTTCTGGCTGCAGTCTACATGTTCCACTGTCACACCAACAGGAAGACAAAGGTGGTAGAAGGTTTTATAGGGAATTTCCAAGACGAATACAAAAACAGATCTTTTTTTAAGAACATGTTCAAGTCTTATAGCTTCCCATCAATGGATGCCTTTTTGACTAAAGTCATGGAGAAATCCCTCCAGAGTAAAAATGGCCACCTGGACCTTTTTGTCCGCTTCCTTCATGGCCTCTGTCTGGAGTCCAACCAGAGACTCTTAGTAGGTCTGCTGGGTCAGACAGAGAACGGTCCAGAAACCATCCAGACAGTCATCAACAACCTGAAGGAGATGAACAGTGATGAAATCTCTCCTGACAGAAGCATCAACATCTTCCACTGTCTGATGGAGATGAACGACCTCTCAGTACATCAGGAGATCCAAGAGTTCCTGAAGTCAGAGAACAGATCAGAGAAGAAACTCTCTGAGATCCAGTGCTCAGCTCTGGCCTTCATGCTGCAGATGTCAGAGGAGGTTCTGGATGAGTTGGACCTGCAGAAGTACAACACATCATGGCGGGGACGACGTCGACTGATTCCAGCTGTGAGGAACTGCAGAAAGGCTGGGTGAGTCCAGATGTGATCATTAACATCATTGATCAGTGTAGGTTAGTAGTTTAATGTTGAAAATAAAATCAGATTGTAACCACAAAGTGTTTGTGTCCGTACGCTGCAACCTTCCACACCATCCTTTATCGTACAGACTCAGCAGCAGCTCCATGGATCCCAAATCCAAGAGTGGAGAACAGATTTGAAGTGTGTCACATCCATGCAGTCACAGCTGTTTCCACCATGTTTCCACTGATATTGATCCTGTTCAATGACACGTTTCATATCAGTGAATATGTTCTTCAGGACGTCCACTGACATGTTTAAGTGTCCTGCTGGAAATCACTCAAATCATCCATGAAATCCATGAAAAATCCTTTTAGTGTTTCTAACTTCCCCCTCTGTCCTCTCTCTCTCTCCATCCTCCTCACTGCTGCTTTCACTGATAATCACACAAACATCGTATTCAGCTACAAAATAACAATAATATCATCTGATGATCATTATTATAAGAGCAGGATCCATATTTGATATCAGAGTAACACACTGATGGTTATGTGCAGTCATCATCAGTGACTGTGGCTCAAACAGAAGCTCTCTGATTGGTTGCTGACCTTGGTCACCTGTCCACTCTCACCTGTGTGTGTTTGCTCTCTCTTTGCTGTCTCCATCCTCTCTCTCCTTTCTCTCCCTCTCTGTCTTTGTACCGTCACTCAGGTCCAATGGAAACAGTGACATTTACAAACCAATCAAAGACAAACTGATCCATGTCAGGTGATAACAATATTCAAAGTGAATACAGGCTGCTGCTGGACACAGACAGGTGACATCATTTTGACTTGCTGTCACCTGGATCTGGACTCATAAACACTGAAGCCCTGAACAGGAATACAAATCATTTTCTGCCAACTAGCGACACACCAGCAGATAATGGCTCAGAAAGCTAAAATGAGCCAATCATTTCTGTGTTTAGTTCCTGAAATCAGATCTGATATCAGCAGCTCTGAGTTCATTCATCATTATTGTCCAGTGATGAGATTTCTGCTCCGTTTGGTAACAGTCAGCAGGTTTTTCCTGCGTGTGGACGTGAACAGTCGTACCTGACAGCAGGTAGCAAACAGAGATCATCTTTCCAGCTGGAACTCTTCACTGAGCTGAACTCATTCAAAATGTTCTGGATTCAAAACAGGAAACAGTCCAAATGTGTGTCTTCACTCTGACTCTGGATCAGATCTCAGTGACAGACTGTGGACATTATGGAAGCCTAAATGTGACACCATCTTCCTCCTTCATCTGCAGATTAAAGCCAAACAAAGATTCTCATTAAAAGTCTGCAGGTCTGAGAGAGACTCAATCGTTGTGTCATGTCAAACACAGTAAGAGGAGCTGAAGCACAGATGTGAAGAGCAGATTCATCAGATTATGACCTCACTCTGTTTTGTCTTCATATACATTCAGTCTGTGTTTATAATGCAGATTTTCTGCTTTTATAATAACACATTTTATATTTTCTATCATCACAGACTGACTCTGTGTGGACTCTCAGAGACTCACTGTGAAGTTGTGGCCTCAGCTCTGAAGTCCAACCCCTCCCATCTGACAGAGCTGGACATGAGTGAGAACTACATCCTCCAGGATTCAAGTGTGAAGCTTCTGTGTGCTGGACTGGAGAGTCCAAACTGTCGACTGGAGACTCTGAGGTGAGTTCACTGACTGCGGCTGTTGTTGTTTTTCTATATTTCAGGTCTTTGATTGATGTTTGAAACTTTCTTTAGTTCCTAAATGTTCAGAATGTGTCTGAAGACAAATGTGAAGAAGTTTGAGTGCTTTCAGAAATGTTGTCTTTCCAAACGACTGAACAACAGTTTTTCCTTTTGGCTCCAAACAGAAGTGACAGACTTGAGCAGGGTTCATTTAAAGGCTGACAGAAGTGGAGTGGTGACGGGGAGATGTTTGACAGGACAGTGTTTCAGCCTCCACAGGTTCATGTTGTGCTCCATCAGTCAGTGAAGATGAAGTCAGTGCTGATGAGGCTGTAGAGTGTGTGAGGGATGTGAATGAGGATGATGAAGATCTGATGATAGCAGATAAAAACAGGCTGCAGAGACTTTGAGCCATACAGGGCACACAGTGTGTACAGAACAGCTGAAATCATTATGGAGGCCTCACTGGAATATGGAAGCATCACAGTACAGCTTCAGTGAAGCTTTAAAGTCTCTGATATGAGATGAGAAATGAAGCAGCCAGAGCTTTTTCATGAGTGGAAATCCACGGTGACTGTGAGCTGCTGCTACAGCCTCCAGATTAGCCAGCAGCTCATCCTGCTCAACATTTTCTCACCAACTTTAATGGAAGTGTGATGTTTTCAGCTGGAGTGATGGTCAGGGTGGCCTCCCTCTCCTCTTCTTCTCCTCTTCCTCTTTCATTTGTAAAGCCACTTCTGCTGCTTTCATTCATGTGGAAGTCCTGTAGCTGAGTTTGGGAGAGACTAACAGCCTCGGCAGCAGAGGGGAGAAAGGCTGTAACACCACCACTTTACTCTGTTCTACCTGTCACATCATTTTATCAGGAAACAAATATGCTCATGTTTTTACTGTGTTTGTCTTGAAGATGTAAGAAGATCACATGGTGCTTTTTCTTATTGTGTTGGTTTGTTTCCTGTCTCTTGGATGGAGCCCAGCTGTGCGTGGCCCCTGGGCCTGTGGTCAGAGTGTGTGCTGGATAATCCGGCCCAGGATGAGGCCAAACTGACATGGGATGAAATGTCTGTCACATAATTGAGCTTAGTGTAGTTTCATTTCTGCACAATTTAAAAACAACCCAAACTTTGTTCTGTCTTTTCTATGTTATACTGTAGACTTTCTTTGATACTGTGTCCAAAAGGAGCAGCTTTTACTTTGAAGGGGAGCCGTCTCTGTTTCCTCTTCAGGTTGGATGATGGAAGCAAATGAGTGTGTGATGTTCTTTCAGTGTTGCACTTTGTAGACGCTCCCTGAGCACTGGTCTCACAGCCAGCTGCACATAGAGACCAGTGTTGTTAGTCCAGGTCAGAAGATGACTTGTTGGAATGAAAATGAGCTTGTAGTTTGTCTGCTTTAATAATGTGACTGGAAAAAGGTGTTGGACTTCAAATATGTCCATTTCTTTCACACTTCACCTTTAAAAGTGAAGCCATGTGGTTCCTGGAAGGAAAAACACGACTTTTTCAAGTCTTTGTCCTGTTTTTATGATAAATGTACGACTTTAATGTGAAACATTCAGAGTTTTTTCTCTTGTTGTGTTTGTTTGACGCTGCTTCCTGTTGGCTTCAGCTGTTTGGAGTTTCCATTTTCTAAACTTCTACATTCTGAACCTTCTTCAGCTCTGAACAGATGATGAAACACTGAATGATTTCAAGCACTTTGTCTAATAAACTTACATCTTTCATTCTTTATACAGATTGATGGACTGTGGTTTGTCAGAGATCAGCTGTGATTATCTGGCAGCAGCGCTGAAGTCCAACCCCTCCCATCTGAGACAGCTGTACCTGTGGGGAAACAACCTGAAGGATCCAGATGTGAAGCAGCTGTCTGATCTTCAGCAGAGTCCAGACTACAGACTGGAGACTCTGAGGTCAGTAGAGTGATGGAGTGAGTGGGTGGTGCTGTCAGCAGTATTGTACTAAACACAGTCAGTATGAAACAAAGATCCAGTGTTTCCTGTAAAGCTGCAGCTTCTCAGTGAAGCTGTGAGAGGAGAACGGTGACAGGCTTCAGGATTGGACACAAACACTTCCTGTTTCTGCCTTTTTGTCACCTTTATGGTCACCATAGTAACGGCTGACACGCTCTGATCAAACACTGTCAACAGCCAATCAGCTCTCTGAACAAAGCAGCACGCAGACCAATGACTGCATTCATTTCCAAGTTTAAAGCAGTGAAGAACACAGTCTGTAGGTGAGGAAGAATTTAGTGAGAGCAGATGTTTGGATGGAATTCCTCCAGTTAACAGCTGGAACGTCCATCTGGATTGTTGGGCTTGTTGTTGGGGTTCCTACAGAGCTCAGAGTGGACACACCAAGGTTCTTCTAATGAATGAAAGTCCAAACTCAAACTAGGAGGGAAAAACATTTCCATCAACTTCAATAAAAATCCAAAGATTAGAAAAAGTGAAGCAACAATGAGTCCTAGTACAGTCCCAGCACTGAAGTCCCTGCTGCTCTTTATACTGGATGTGCTGCATCACTGACTGACAGCTGATGAAGAGTCTCTGGAAACACTCGTTTATCTCCTCTGCTCTTCCTCCTTCTCTCTGCAGGTGGTGATGATGGTAAACAGGACGGTGTGTGTGCTGAGAGAGGAGCAGCTGTGTCCTGATGATCCAGAGAGGTTGAAGCAGCAGCAGCTTGTGTGTAGAGACGCTCTGACTGGGCCATGTTACTGGGAGGTGGAGAGGAGAGCTTCATCCAGCAGTGACTGACAGAGGAATGAAGTGCAGATGACTGTCAGTGCTGCAGAGTGAACTGCTCTGAGAACAGCTCCACTGTCAGACACAATGTAGAGTCCAGCATCATCCCTGTGTGTCCCTCTGGATCTGACAGAGGATCATCAGTGTATCTGGACTGCTCTGCTGCTGCTCTGTCCTTCTACAGTCTCTGCACAGTCTCTGTCTGACTCTGGCTTCAGACCCTCCTGGATCAAACTCACCTGGAAAGACTTTCAAACATCACTCAATAGATTTGAATACAGAATATATTTGATATATACTGTAGATGTACTGTAGAGTTGCAGTTTGTCACTTGTAAATACAGTCTGTTAGCAGCTATGAGCTGAAAGATCTTTCTAGAAACACGAAGTGTTTTGTCTCTTCTGTTGCTTTTTTCATATATTTCCACAACATTAATATTGATCCCACCTGTCTCACCTGTTTCATGCTTTTATACATAATAACAGGACACGTGTGATCTGAGCGCTGCTGTGGTTGCTGTGCTGCACGTCTTCATTTAGATAACAGAGACATCTAGTGGTTCAGAGGGAGAACTGCAGGAGGTGGAGCTGTGTTTCAGCATGGAAAACTTTTTTATTTTTATCTTTTAGGCGCAGATAGAAATATGACAAGTATCAGTGTACGATACAAAAGGTCAAATCAGTTAGCAGAGGGAACAGTGATCACACAGCAATGTAAGAATAGAAACATAACAGTGAATCTGGACATGTATACAGATGGAAGCAAACAAACAGGATGTAACACTACATTAAAGCCACAAATGGAAAGAAAACAAACCCAAAGGAAAATATATTTGATCTCAGGAATCCAAATGAGATGCTTTAGAGCACGGGTCGGCAACCCTGGGCACGCCTGTTACAGCTGCCACATGAAGGGTAAACTGATGGCACGCCCATAGCTGGACTGGCCATCGGGCATACCGATGGTGATTTTTCGTTTTTATGAGCCGATGATGTTTTTTTATTTTTTTTTAACGGTATAAACAATGAAAGGTGGTGGATTGGCCGGATGCTGGTCGATGTGTGAAAATAAGTCAGTTGTTTGGTGGTGGCTATGGCGGAGCTTCCACAGAGGCAGCAGGTGGATGAGGGAAAGGGGAGGTAGGAGGAGCAGAGACCCGAGGCAGCTTCAGGTAAGAAGTTATGAGCTGCAGTCTATCTGGGTCAGATATAAACCAAGTTTAGGTGGAGTTTATTTTCCTTGTGCTGACTTTTTACAGTCAGTTACAATAACTCGTACTGCGTGCTAGCTAGCATGACGGAGTTTCTATACAGCTGGGTGGGTGCTATGATGCTACTGATAGTGAACTTTACAGTGGCTTGCAAAAGTATTCGGCCCCCTTGAACTTTCCCACATTTTGTCACATTACAGCCACAAACATGAATCAGTTTTATTGGAATTCCACGTGAAAGACCAACACAAAGTGGTGAACACGTGAGAAGTGGAACGAAAATCATACATGATTCCAAACATTTTTTACAAATAAATAACTGCAAAGTGGGGTGTGTGTAATTATCGTGTCATGGAAAAACACACTGCCATCAACTTCTGTTTTGTTTTTGTCAAAATCACTGTAATATAATCACTGTACCTTTATATACATGCGACTTATATTAATGCTGCTGCCCTCTTGTGGCTAAAGTGTAATTATGTTATTGTTATTAGGGAAAACATTTGAGAGTAACATGCCAAATGAGTCAGCACTTTGGCTTCAGCTCAAGAAATCCTCCTTTTTATGTAAATGTCATCAGTTATAGTTGCATGTATTCATTATCATAATTTAACCTTTAATAATGATGTCCTAAATTGATTTTATGTAAACTAGACAATAATTTTATGGTTGTATTAAATAAAGAAATCACTAATGAATTAACTATTTCAGTAATTAATTAAAAAAATGTACATAATTAATTAAAGAAATATATTAATAATAAATTATCCATTAATTTCATTTAAAATGTTTCATTATTTGTTTATATACAATTCAAATGAGTTAATTACATATTTAATCAATTATTGGTTTGTTTTCTATTTTAATTATTTTACTGACACATTTAATGAATTTTTTAATGATGTATTTATTTAATTCACGTTGCTACTCCTGGCCCTGCATCGGTTTTCATAAATACATTTTATTTGTCAGCTTCACCCATCAAAGTCAGGGGGCGGGGTTAATGCTGATCAAGTCAAAACCATTGCTTTGGTCTGGTGGGCGTTCTTTTAGTGGGCTTTTCTGTCACAGCCTGCGTGGCAGACTATGATGAGGGGAAGGAGGACCCAAATGCTGGACTCTTTGATGAGGTCAGTGCATTTATTTACAGTGATGCAAAATATTCCAAACAACAATAAATCCCCAGTGCGTTCCCGACTCTGACATGTCCTCTTGCCAGTGTTAGTGTTCTTTGTCTCCGCTCCTCAGTGTCTGAGCACCCCGTGCTCGCTGCCCTCTCGTCTCCACACTCCTCCTGGGGAATAAAGAAGAGGCAGCCGTCAGCAACGCCACAATGCGGCAGACTAACCTTAACTAACTTGCCAAGAGACTAACGTGAAGTTACGCAATGATCCAGCATCGGAGAGAGCTCCACCACACTCCTAAGTAGCTCCTCTGACGAGGCTTGATCAGCTGCAGGTGTGAGTAATTCTCCTCCACAGGTGTGGCCAGGCTCCTGGCTGACACACCCACACACACACACCTAGATACACAAACATGGAAACAGGAGACAGCAGCACCAAAAACACACATGTCCATAACTTCTTACAGGCCCTGGGTCACCCAGACCCCGGTCCCATGACAATTTCTCAAAGCTAAGTAGGCCTACACACCAGGGTTTGGACATGTGTGGACCCAAACTATACTTAAACTTTACCCTTTCTTGTGTGTCACCAAATACACTTTAATATCTTCTAGACAAGAATGTAGTGGCATCATCTTTAAGCTCCTAAGACCCGAACTCCTCCGTGGCATTCATTTTTAATTTCTCTTTGATATTTGGGCTGATTGGGACCTGATGAATGTAAAAACAAAGAATTACCAGATTTTTTCTTTTTTTACCAAATTTTTGTTTCTGAGAAAAATGAGAGCCACATATGAGGATATTGGTCTAAAATTTCGATAGCACAGTGGCAGTATAACATCCTCGTAAGTGGATATCAGGCCCTTGTAGAGCAAAATTGAGTATTTTGGTCTAAACAAGCCAAAATGTGATGTCCACATATGTGGATGCCAGGTCCTAGGAGGTTAAATATCTGCTCACTTTGTCAAAATGAACCTAATCATCTCTGATGAATTCAGTGATGTCTGCCAGCTCACCTTGCAAGTAGTCGAGCTTATACCGCCGACAACGTGGCACACAACTTGTAAACCCCCTGCTGACGATCAGCTCTTGAGTTATTTATGTTAGTTTCAACTGTTCCTGCAAAAAGTAAGCACGTGTTACTGATAAAAAGTCCAATAGAAGCAAAGTCTAAACTTTGAAAACAAAAAACAAAGACCTGTCTGATTCAGATCTGATCTTTGGGGGGGGGGTTCAATGAGCAGTGTGACCCGTGTATATGCATCAGGGGTGGGTTTTGATTATCGATTTATCGATTAAAATCGATTCTGGCTTGGATAACGTGATATCGATTCATTAAAATCCTGAATCGATTTTTTAATATAAATTTATTTTGGCCAAAACGCCAGAATCTCAGGTTAAACCTCCCAAAATTTCAACAACCACCAAACAGCTAAAACAGTAAATGAGAGCAGGAACACGGATTCTGCACAAAGACGTAAACACAAAGCGCGGAGCCGCCAACGCATCAGAATCAGTGAGCTGTGACTTTCTCACCTGACTGCACGGACACGAGCTGAAAGCCGACAGCTCGCTGACTCT
This sequence comes from Neolamprologus brichardi, assembly GCF_056152115.1. Lineage (NCBI taxonomy): Eukaryota > Metazoa > Chordata > Actinopteri > Cichliformes > Cichlidae > Neolamprologus > Neolamprologus brichardi. The sequence goes on from NC_142124.1 coordinate 33,703,410, forward strand.
GATGTTTCGGCGGGTCGGCGCTTTGTGTTTACGCCCTTTTTGCGCCGATTCTAAAGCTGTTAGTTTATCTCTCTCCAAACAATATTGACCGAACCAGCAGCAAAAGAAGATCCAAACTACGCTTCACATAAACATCGTCATGACTTCACTCTGATTGTTTTGCTGCCACCAGGATAAAATCACACTTCATGCACAGCTCTCTCTCTCTCTCTCTCTGTACTTCAAGAACAGTTTCCTGTCTAAAAATCTGTTTTCTGCATTATTCGCTTGCTTGTTATGCACAAGTCTACCGTTCTTACAGCCTGTCGGCCGCTGTTTTTTTTTCTTTTACTTACTTCTGAAAACAAAGCCTCATTTCTGCCGTTCAATACTGAACAAATTTAAACTTTTTAAAATGATGCAAAATTGCAAAATGTCCAGCTGTGTCTCTAATAAAACCTCTGTAACTTTGCTCTGCTTCATGTCAGCAGCATCAGGTCATGTTCATATGTTCATTAATGGTTTTCTTTCGTTTTTGATGTACTGCAGAATATTTGTATAAAATCCCAGGCCAGGAAAACCTTCATGTTTTTCTGTTTTATCTTCAGCTACTTTGACACAAAGGCTGTGATGCTCACACCTTTGATAAAGTCTCGCAAGTGTCAGATTTCTTTTTATAGATATAAAAATAAAGAAATGTACTGATGCATGATCTGAATGATAATATTTCTGACTGTCTGAGACAAAATTTCCCCGATTCAAATTGAATCAAATTGAATGGAATCGTGGATCGAATCGATTCTAGAAATGAGTGACGATACCCAGCCCTAATATGCATGTTTTAATAAAAGAGATAATGTTGGTGTTTCAGTCATGTAGTAACTGTTAGCTTTAACTGTACAAGGCTTGTTAGACATAATGAAACACATCGTGCAGATTTCTGGATGTTAGACTATAATTTTTGTTATGATTATTAATCTTGAGTCTAAAAAGTCAGTCAAGTATATCCAGGATATCTTTCTGTTAACTGGATTCACTGACCCTAACACTGGGACCAGGATAAGCGGTCGCATGAAGCTGGTTATCAGCTGACAATATTATTATTTAATTAATTTAATTAAGTTATTTAATTTTTCTCATTTTTCCTCTACATTTCCCCTGAAATGAAGGGATTGTGTTAAACATGCTTTAGTTCCTCACATTTTTCTGCAGTTTCTTTGTTCAACCCCCTGAATTAAAGCTGAAAGTCTGCACTTCAAACACATCTGAGTTGTTTCATTTAAAATTGATTTTAGTGTATGTACAGAACCAAAATTAGAAATTAAGTTCTCTCTGTCCAGATATTTATGGACCTAACTGTATAATCTATACAGCACTTAAAAAATGCTATAAATAAAGAAGTCTGTGAAAATGTGGCGCTTCCAGGTCAATTTAAACTGAAGTGATATAATCTTCTCCCCACAGTTTGAGTTTGTATTGTCTCAGCTGCAGACAGACTATGATATAAATTTGGAGGTGCCAACCACTATTAATATTATTAGTTATAAAGGACACCTTCCTGCCTTTAGTCTTATTCATGATGATTATTAGTTGTCTTCTAATGTCCACAAGACTGTATGATGTGTTTCATAGTTTCTAACAAGCCTTTTAAACTTAAGTTACTGCATTGCTGAAACATCAACATCTGCTTATTGAACAAAAACAAAACAACCAAAAGACCACACATCTGATTTTATTTTTATTTTAATAGACTTCCAAAAATTATACCAGATAACTGGCCTCAGAATATAATTGAATAAACATTTTTAAAAACAATGACCTAATCCTGTCTTGACAGGCTGAGCTCTTCAGTATCCACCAACAGCATCGTCATGCTGAGTCAGACGTTTCTGCTCCTGGTGGAAATACTCTTCCTCTTTCCACATTGTACCAAATGTTTTTAAATGTTAGTTTCAATTTAAAATGAAAGATTAAAAAAGTGTGACACATATAAACATCAGATAATTAAGACAAGCGAATGGTTCAGTTCCACATGTGCTCCGCTGACACATTAAACTTCAGTAAAATGATGCAGTTATGAAACAACTTTAATCTAAAACAAACTGATTTGCTCAGGAGCAAAAACAGTGAAGTAAGTGACTGTAAGTGAGTGAGCTGTGCTGGTGACTGGATATCAGATTTCCAGTCATTAGAGCAGATAAGTGGCAGAACTATATTACTGAGGTACATGTTTACTTATTTAATTGATGTCTGTTAATAAATCTATTTAATTTAAATGCAAATAGCCCAAATCCTTATTAAAGCATCAGGTTCACTTATAAAGTATTCTGTAGTTATCTTAGTGTCCATCGCCCTTCCCAACATGGGAATAAAGCAGCTGTGAGAGAATTAAACATTAATGAATCAATGGTACGGAAGTGGAGGAAGCAAGAAGAATGAGCTGAGTAAAGTTTGACTTATGCAACATTTTTGTTTCACTTAATGCGCCTTATAATCCAGTGAGCCTTATGGTCTGTAAAATATGGTGCGTTTGCAATACCAATGTGCACAATATTGGAGCTAAATTCTTTTATATTGACAAACAGCGGCCCACATTAAACTGTGACTGTCACCAGGTAATGTGGGCGTGTTTCCTGAATAAGCAGCAGGTGGTAAACAGCTGACAGGTGAACAGGATGCATGCAGGTAAACTCGAGGGCCCTTCGAGCTGATCGGTGGTGTCGTGAGGAGAATTTCAGCTCATTATTCATGTTAAAGAAACACAGAGGTACGAGACCAGGCAGAAGACTTTCTGATCATTTGTTTTTAGTTCAAATAATTCCATTGTTGTCTAGTGATGGTGTGGTAAAGCTCTGTGAATGTGTCCAATTTTTCTGGCCAGTTGCTTCGCCCAAAGGCAGATCACACAAAGCCTCGTTTAACTGCTTATTATGAAGAACTGAAATTCATTTATTGGAAATTACATGGCATTAAATCAATGATGAATATATTTAATTTATTAAGTATTTTGAACTTAATTCATTAATGACATTTAATAACTTATTTAATGATGACTAATTGATTAATTATTGATGATTAATTAACCCTCCACATGATTTAACCTCTATAGAGATGATATTTTATCTAGATCGTGTTTTTTTCAAAGGTTCAAACCATAAAGTTTAACATTATTATTTTTCTCATTATTGTCTCTTCAGATTGAGTGTCTGTAATCTCTCAGAGAGAAGCTGTGAAACTCTGTCTTCACTACTCAGCTCCCAGCCCTCTAGTTTGAGACAGCTTGACCTGAGTAACAATGACCTGAAGGACTCTGGAGTGAAAGTTTTATCTTCTGGACTGAAAAGTCCATATTGTGAACTGGAAACACTCAGGTCAGCGTTCTTGAAATGTTCAGTAGATGAGTTTTAGAGGTTTACAATCTAAGGTTTAGATTGACTAATGGCTATTTTTAACTCCTGTTTTAGTCATGCCATTTCTTCATGATTTTTGGCTGCAATTTCCTGTTAGCATTTAGCTATTTTGCTATTCTCTAAGAGTATTTGTCATGTCTGCAGGCTGTCAGGCTGCCTGATCACAGAGGAAGGTTGCAAGTCTCTGGTCTCAGCTTTTAGCTCCAGTTCTTCCCATCTGAAAGAGCTGGACCGAGCTACAATAACTCAGGAGAGGCAGGAGTGAAGATGCTTGAGCAGCTAAGACTGGACACTCTGAGGTATGTAGATGGCCGTTACAGCCACAAACAGTGTCTGATAGATGAGGAAACTGGCTCTGTCTGATTACTTAATGCTGGAAACCAGTGTTATTTGAACAATCACACATATAGGAACATTTTTCCCATTTCTGGTCTAACTTAAACAGTAGATGTCTGTTTGGGGTCTCAAAGGACAAAATCTCTGTCAGCAACAACGGTGCAGCCTGTTCAAACTGATCTCTGGAAAGGAACTGACATTTTCACTCTCTTTATTTATTTTAAGTTTTATCTGTGTGCAGAGACCATGTCCAGGACGTGTTTAGCCTGGCCCAGCATGAACTAGAATTAGGGGGAAGTTGTTTCCCAAGCTTAGAAAAATATATTATTAAAAGTAAATGGATTACTAGGTCACTCAACTTAACTGGCCACATACTAAAATGGGCTATTTTGCACTGCTAGTTTGCTGCTCCTGAGCGTTTACTACTGAAACTTGTTTGTGCTTGTCAATAGAAAATTGTACTGAGTAGTCAGTATAAGCTTTTAGTGATATAAGTTTATTGATGATAGAATACTGCATGATGCCCTTTTCCTTGTTTAGAACTGATTGTTCTTTATGAAACGTGTTCTGATATTTGTATCTGAATCTTTCTACAGCGATAGTAAGAAGTTGAACAAGCAGTTCTGACCTTGCACACACACACACACATACACACACAATCACATACGCACATGCTCATGTCACTGAACAAATGTATTCATTTCTCTTGTATAAATAAAGAACGCAGACGGTGACAGAGCACAAGTCCGTGAGCGTCTCTTACGTGTAGGAGCGCTCTGTCACTTGTCCTCGCGAGTAAAGACAACTGCAGTGTTTGTGTTTTCTAACTCAAGTGTCTCAGCTGAAGAATTGCGGGGTGATTTTAAGAAATCCCCTGTCATTTAAATTGGTCCTTCGAGCTTAGCGATGGAAACAACAGACACGTTTCTCTGACTCCAATGAGGTCTGACCGCTGTATCCTGAAGTCGTGGTAAGCCAGCACCGAAGTCTGTCGACAGCCCTCTCCAGGTAGAGGTTAAAGTCCTGGGACGTGAAATTCGGGTCCAGGCTGGTGCTTTAATTCCACGACGCTGGGATTCAGCCAGACGACCTGACAACCAGCAAAAGATGACTGAGGGGAGAAAACACTGTTTGGTCTTAAACCGCTGGAAAGGTTTAGAAGAATGCGCAAAAGAGGTTAGAAGTAGCCGGAATTACTTCGTAATATGCGTAAAATAGGTTGGAAGTAGCTGCAATTACTTCATAAAACACGTGAAATAGGTTGAGTTCGCCGAAAGGAACTCTGTTTAGATTGGTTCTAGAGGTAGCCGTGAAATACCTCGTGACAAAATAGGTTTAAGTTCGCCAAAAAGGAACTGTGTTTAGACTGGTTTTAGAAGTGGCCGTGAAATACTTCGTGACAAATTAGTGTGCAAATGTCTATCTGTGTGTATGTATATTAAATAAAATAATATAATAGAAAATAAAAGAGTGTGGATAGAGGACGTGAAGACGGCTTTGCAGCTGCTGGGGGTGAGTAGCTGTGTGTGTGACAGAACTTTGCATGCCCATAAAAGGCAACTGCCTGACTGTGTGAAGTATGCACCAAGAGAGAGAGAGAGTAAAATCTAGGCAGATGAAGCAAATGGATGTTTTCAGAAAAGAAATAGTAAGTGGATGTTTTAGTTTGTTAATACAGGTGGATTTCTCTCAACCTGGAGACCTGAGTACAGCGGCAAAAGGATAGATTAACAGAATTGGGACGACAGAGAGGCCAAGCTCTGACTCAAAATTTTACAGCTTGACCTCTCACTTTGTCCCCAACCTGAAAAGAAGCTTAAAGGACGTCTTCTCCTCCAGTTATCGGTTACCATCACTGGAAATTTTCAGGCAAGTTTTTGGCTGAATTGTTTTTGGCACCATGTGTCCCTGAATCTAACAAGCAAGCTCTAATTCCTGGCTGAAGACATGGAATGCTGTTATTTAAGGTGGGAAATCAAAATTTGGGAAACAAAATTAAAAACACACACAATTAGAGAAATGCCTTGTTTGAGAAAAAAGTTAAAATAACCCACCCACAAATGCACACACACGCAATGAAGAAACAGCTTACATTCATGAACACGTGAAGATTTTCCAGCAAGGTTAAAGCAGCGAAACTTAACATACACCTGTTGTTAAATGATAAAGTTTATCCACTACTAACAAATAAACTTTCTGGGTTGCAGGACAAAAACTTAACTTCAAAAAGAAAGACACTAGTATGACCAACCAGTGATGAAATAACAAATTTAGTGGTTAAAAGAGTCAAATTGTGACATGTATTCTTCTGATTGATTAATACAAGTGATTACTGAATGAAAGAAAATTCCTTTTTTGGGCTTTTAAACATGATCTTAAGAATTTTAACAAATACCTGTGTTGTCCTGTCAACATGGTGGGTTATGAGTTGATTATATAGTGAGAAAAAACCAAAAAAAGGGGGGGAGAAGGCTGACACAGGGCCTGGCCCCTCTCTGAATAACACAGCCAAAACAACATCATTTTCCTGTTCGTCTGTTTTTGTTTTGTTTTTGTTTTTTCTCTTTATGCTTAATTACAGGCTGCTTTGTCGGCCCGGAAAGCCAAGGCTGACCTGGACTCCTGCTCTCCCCTCTACCATCTTTGCTCTCCCTTCTACCATCTTTGATGTGACCCTGACCAAATGCTACAGCAGCTGGACCCACAACAACAGCCTGAGAATGTCAACAGTGCTGCAGGAAAACGATCTCATGCAGCGGAGACGGAGAGCGTTAAATCCAAGGCCCGTTTCACTACACGAGGGAGATTTCCAGACAGCTTCAGCTGACAGAACTGTGACGAGACGCCTATTAAGCCCGGATGAAAAGTGAGGCCAAGCAAAAGAATGCTGACCTTAACAACTCTGCATTAAAACTGTGCAGGACAGTGACGAACCAACACGGATGATCGGGCAGCAAAAAGGGCGTGCCAGAGACAGGAGGAGTAACTGAGGTCAGGAGGCACCTCAGATTGGACAAAAGCAGCAGAAGAACATAAGCTGAAGGCACAGGTGTCGGGGCTCGGCCAGGAGCTGACCTCTGAGAAGAGCCGAACAGCAGAGCTGCAGCAATCTGACGTGTACGGAAAAGACTCTGAGGTTTCTGCCCTCAGTAAGAGCTCAAGGCATCAGAGCAGAAACTGAGCATGGCTCAGGAGGAGCTGGCTGCTAATCGAACCCATCAGTCAGGCTTAGAGTCCCAGATACAGGACTTGAAATCAGGCCGGAGCTTGCTGAAGCAGGAGGTCGCCAAAAGCGTCAAGAAGCTCCAACAGCAGGAGCAAACCCTGAAGGAGCTACAGAAGCAAAAGGGTCAAGTTAAGGAGGAGCTGGACAAGGAGAAGATGCAGGACACTGGAGAAAAGGACTGCCTCAACTGGGGCCAGAACCAGTATGGACAGAACTTTGGGCAGCAGCACCAATGGACGCAAACGGACTGAAAAGGAGGAGAGCAGGACCCCAGAGCGCGCTTCAGGCCGTGATTTACCCAGAACACCAGAACAGGAAAGTGATGAACACAAACACACACACAAACACACACATCTACATACACTGACTCAGAATCAAGAGAAACACACATATGAACACATATGCACTCGTTGATTGACTGAGAAATGACACACACACACGCACACAAATCGAAATGCTGATTCAATTCACTGAGAAGTGATCCACACACACACATACACACGCTTGTGTGTACGCAATGAAGAGTGATACACACACGCTGATGCAATGAAGAATGCTTTACTAACAAATGCTATGCTGATACGCAAAATGCTGCACACAAACGTTCAAATACAGAATCTGTTACAACAACAAGAAGCCATTGATTGTTTATTGGTTAAATGCATTTCATGTCACCCAGAGGGCATTTGTGTAATTTAGGGGACAGGGTCTAAAGCAGTTTGGTTATGAAAACAATGTCTGTGAGTGATGTCTGTTTATGGCTCAAGGCCTTGACTGAATTGTTTACTGTGCTTCACACAGCCTGATAAGGAGCAGTGGTACAGAGTGAAAATGATGAATTAACGGTGTGAGCCTTATTTCGGAGCGCCACATTTTTGTGATTGAGATTTAATTGAAGGAGGAACATACTGGGAAAAAAAAAATTAAATAAAAAAATTAAAAAATAAAGAAAAGGGGCCAGCCCTTGGATTTACGTAAGCATCTCACGTGTATTTAATACAATTGCCTCAGGCTTTAAAGATCTGTACAAAATTCAACAACTTAATTTGTTCTCATTGAGATGACACGATACAATCTAGTAAGAGTGGTTAGTTGCTGAACTCACAGAATTCATAAGACCGCATAAGATTTCAAATTGCAGGAAAGTCACTGGAGTTATAAGAGGCAGACAACGACACACACACCACATGCATGCTATTGCTATTTATTGTGGATTAACCTGTCAAGGGCAAGCACAAAATAATTCTGCCTCAAATACAGGAAATCATAGCTTCCCTGTATTTCCTACATTGTTGGCATGCTGGTGAGTGCTGTTGCTCCACAGTAAGAAGGTCCTGGGTGCAAGTCCACAGTCTGGCCAGTTTGCAGTGGTTTCTCTCTGGGTATTCTGGTTTCCTGCCACAGTGAAAAGTCATGCAGCTGTTAGAGCTAGGTTAATTGATGATTCTAAATTATCCGTGAATGTAAGTGTAAATGGTTGTTTGTTTCTATGTGATAGACTGGTGACCTTTCCGGGGTGCACCCTGCCTCGTAACCTATCACTTCAGGGTTATTTCCCAGCCCTCCTGTAATCAGGATAAAGATAGGAGGATGGTAGTTGGTGTAGACCCATTCAATTTTTATGGTAACCAGAATCTAGACTTTGTTGAACCGTATGCAATATGAAGACAACATGTAGTATTTAAGGGACCAAGTAGAATTTGGATAAAAGTTATTGAATAGTGTTGAAATAAAATGACAGAATTGTGAAGGATTAAAATATTCCAGGAGCTCAATTTACTCCATCTGAACATGTTTCAATCGTGTTTTATGAACTCAAAATGCACAGGTTTACTGAATATGAAAAGGTTGTGTTGATTTAACTCAGTTGTTTAAGTTTCTACCAAAGCAAAACATTTGTGTGCAACCAGTGTCCACTATTGAATCAAATAAGTCCAACATGTTTTTGTCAGTGCAAAAAGAAGTTACGGTACCTGTATTCCTACACAATATTGTCCCGGGACGGAGAAAAACGTTCTGGTGAAGTTTTGGTTGATTTTTGGGTTTTGCTTAACACTAGATTGATTTTATCAGTGAGGTTTGGATTGTTTTCTTTCTCTAAGAGAGAGAAAGATGGTTTTATGCTTGGACATGTTTGCAACGGGCCCCAGTATATGTTACTTTATTAGTATTTTATTGGTTATGTTTGCTTTTGCTTTTGTTACAGTGCACTGAAATAAGAACATCTGAGAGGAGTGATCCACCGGTGGTGATATTTTGGTATTTTGTGAGTTCCTGATTTAATAAATCAGCTCTTTAATCCAGGCCTGAGAGATTGAACTTTAAAGCGCTATAAAACATGATTACTAGAAACAGTCGCAAAGTATTTTTCTCCATAATTATAATGGGCTCTGGAGAAATTCACTTATATGGGACATTGATCACATGAGAAGTCCTGAGCCTAAAAGGATTGCAGCGAGTCAATCCAGTCAAAAAAACAAGGAACTGTTTTCCTTTAAAATGATGATGTCATCTTGCTGGTGATGGAGGCTCGAATAGGTTGTGTGTGAGACTCCATTATCAGCAATATCTGGTATGAATGTGTGTGAATGTATGCATGTGACTGGACTGTGATGGACTGACGACTAACAGTTTTAACTGACTTGATACTGAGACAAAAACGGTACCGACTTTAGGATTAGTAAATGTCCACAAACAATTCACCCAGCCTGTAAAAGAAGGGTGGATGTTTTGTCTCGCTTTGTTTTGTTTTTGCAGGAACAGAAGGATGACAGAGACTAAAGGGGAGGCTGTAGCTTCACATGAGTGTGAACTGCAGACTTAACCCTTTGGTTGCTAATTTTGAGTTACTGATGTTTGCATTAAGAAAATTGTGTTTTATTAGCTGTGTTTCGATTAATGTATCACATTATATTGTTGGGAATGTTAAATGCTAAAGTGAAGAAAAGCTTTGATTTCACTCATGACTGAACATGTTATTATTAACCATAGCAGGCCACTGTAAAGAGTCAATTAACTTTTATAGAGGAAAAAAAGCAAAAAAAGACTTCTATTGATGTCTATGAATAACAGGGGAATGATAGACTTTCACATTCAAAATAGAGATATGTAATGACAAATACTGGTCCACGTCATTTAGATTCTCCATTGAAATAGTCAATAATTTAGAAAAGTAGGATAGAACCGACAGGGGCATGTGCTGAGATGTGGTGCTGCACAAGAACAAGAGCAAAATAAAGAAAAATTATTGTGTTTAGCTTTGATAAATTCAAATTAAAATGTACCATTACACTCAGAGGATCAATATGAAATTTAATATATGCTCTCCTCCGTGAATCGCAACCTTATCGTGGTGGAGGGGTTTGTGTGTCTTAGGGATCCCAGGGGCTATGTTGTCTGGGGGCTTTTGCCCCCTGGTAGGGTCTCCCATGGCAAATTGGTCCTGGGTGAGGGACCAGCCAAAGAGCGATTCAGAAGACCCCTATGAAAAAAACACAGAGGGAACAGTTTACCCTGCCCGGGATAGGGTTACCGGGGCCCCGCCCTGGAGCCAGGCCCGGGGAGGGTGCCCGAGGGCGAGCGTCTGGTGGCCGGGCCTTAGTCCATGGGGCCCGGCCGGGCACAGCCCGAAGAGGAGACATGGGCCCATCCTCCCGCAGGCCCACCACCCGCAGGAGGCGCCGTCGGGTGCATTGTGTGCCGGGTGGCGGCCAGGAGCGGAGGCCCTGGCGGACTGACCCCCGGCTGCCAAGACTGGCAATAGGGACATGGAATGTCACCTCTCTGGTGGGGAAGGAGCCTGAGTTAGTGCGTGAGGTTTAGAGGTACCGGCTAGATATAGTCGGGCTCACCTCTACGCACGGCTTGGGCTCTGGAACCAGTCTCCTGGAGAGGGGCTGGAGTTGCCCCTGGTGAGAGGCGGCGGGCTGGGGTGGGTATTCTAATATCCCCTCGGCTTGCTGCCGGTACGTTGGGGTTTTTCCCGGTGGACGAGAGGGTTTGTTCCCTGCACCTTAGGGTCGGGGAACGGGTCCTGACTGTCATCTGCGCTTATGCGCCGAGTGGCAGTTCGGAGTACCCAGCCTTCTTAGAGTCCCTGGGGGGGGGGTGCTGGAAGGTGCTCCACCTGGAGACTCTGTTGTCCTGCTGGGAGACTTCAATGCTCACGTGGGTAACGACAGCGAGACCTGGAGGGGCGTGACTGGGAGGAACGGCCTCCCTGATCTGAACCCGAGCGGTGCTTTGTTATTGGACTTCTGTGCTAATCACAGTTTGGCCATAACGAACACGTTGTTCGAACATAAGAGTGTCCATAAGTGCACGTGGCACCAGGACGCTCTAGGCCGTAGGTCGATGATCGATTTTGTAATCGTATCATAATTAATTATCATAAAAGATAATTGGCAAACCTTCTGGAGGAAACCTGGTCTTGTTAGGAGAGATGGCATCCATCCCACTTTGGATGGAGCAGCTCTCATTTCTAGAAATATCGACAAATTTATTAAACCCCTCAAAACATGACTATCCAGAGTTGGGACCAGGAAGCAGAGTTGCAGTCTTACATGCCTCTCTGCAGCTTCTCTCCTCCTGCTACCCCCCCAAAAACCCATCTCCATAGAGACTGTGTCTGCTTCCAAAAAGACAAAAAACAAACTAAAAACCAGCAACAAACAACTTAAACATTTACAAAGAAAGAACAATACAGTATCCACATCTGAACCAAAGAGTAAAACAGTGAAATGTGGATTATTAAATATTAGGTCTCTCTCCTCCAAGTCTCTGTTAGTACATGACTTAATAATTGATCAACAAATTGATTTACTCTGCCTTACAGAAACCTGGTTGCAGCAGGATGATTATGTTAGTTTAAATGAATCAACACCCCCGAGTCATTCTAACTACCAGAAATCTCGAAGCACAGGTCGAGGGGGCGGTGTGGCAGCAATTTTTCACACCAGTCTATTAATTAATGAAAGACCAAGACAGACTGTTAATTCATTTGAAAGCCTGATGCTTAGCATTGTCCACCCCAGCTGTGAAACTCAGAAACCAGTCTTACTTGTTATCATCTATCGTCCACCTGGGCCTTACACAGAGTTTCTGTCTGATTTCTCAGACTTTATATCTAATTTAGTTCTGAGCTCAGATAAAATAATTATTGTGGGTGATTTTAACATCCATGTTGATGCTAAAAATGACAGCCTCAACATGGCATTTAATCTGTTGTTAGACTCAATTGGTTTCTCTCAAAATGTAACAGAACCCACCCACCACTTTAATCACACTCTAGATCTTGTTTTAACATATGGCATAGAAACTGAACATTTAACAGTGTTTCCTGAAAACCCTCTCCTGTCTGATCATTTCTTGATAACATTTACATTTACAATAATTGATTACGCAGCAGTGGAGAGTGGACTTTATCAAACTAGATGTCTTTCTGAAAGCGCTGTAACTAAGTTTAAGAATATAATCCAGCCACTGTTATCATCGTCAATGCCCTGTACCAACACAGAGCAGAGCAGCTATCTGAACGCTACCCCAACAGAGGTCGATTATCTTGTTAATAATTTCACCTCCTCACTACGTACGACTCTGGATACTGTAGCTCCAGTGAAAACTAAGGTCTCTAATCAGAAGTACCTGACCCCGTGGTATAATTCTCAAACACGTACCCTAAAGCAGATGACTCGTAATCTGGAGAGGAAATGGCGTGTCACAAATTTAGAGGATCATCATTTAGCCTGGAGAAATAGTTTGTTGCTTTATAAGAAAGCCCTCCGCAAAGCCAGAACAGCTTACTACTCATCACTGATTGAAGAAAATAAGAACAACCCCAGGTTTCTCTTCAGCACTGTAGCCAGGCTGACAAAAAGTCAGAGCTCTTTTGAGCCAACCATCCCTTTAACGTTAACTAGTGATGACTTCATGAACTTCTTCACAAATAAAATTTTTATCATTAGAGAAAAAATTACCAATAATCATCCCACAGATGTAATATTATCTACAGCTACTCTTAGTACCATTGATGTTAAGTTAGACTCTTTTTCTCCAATTAATCTTTCTGAGTTAACTTCAGTAATTACTTCCTCCAAACCATCAACGTGTCTTTTAGACCCCATTCCTACAAAACTGCTCAAAGAAGTCCTGCCATTGATTAATTCTTCGATCTTATATATGATCAACCTATCTCTAATAATCGGCTATGTACCACAGGCCTTCAAGGTGGCTGCAGTTAAACCTTTACTCAAAAAGCCATCTCTAGACCCAGCAGTCTTAGCTAATTATAGGCCAATCTCCAACCTTCCTTTCATATCAAAAATCCTTGAAAGAGTAGTTGTCAAACAGCTAACAGATCATCTGCAGAGGAATGGTTTATTTGAAGAGTTTCAGTCAGGTTTCAGAGCTCATCACAGCACAGAAACAGCTTTAGTGAAGGTTACAAATGATCTTCTTATGGCCTCTGACAGTGGACTCATCTCTGTGCTTGTCCTTCTAGACCTTAGTGCAGCATTCGATACTGTTGACCATAATATCCTATTAGAGCGATTAGAACATGCTGTAGGTATTACAGGTACTGCACTGCAGTGGTTTGTATCATATCTATCTAATAGACTCCAATTTGTGCATGTAAATGGAGAGTCCTCTTCACACACTGAGGTTAATTATGGAGTTCCACAGGGTTCAGTGCTAGGACCAATTCTGTTTACATTATACATGCTTCCCCTAGGCAGCATCATTAGAAGACATAGCATACATTTTCACTGCTATGCAGATGATACCCAGCTCTATCTGTCCATGAAGCCAGATAACACACACCAATTAGTTAAACTGCAGGAATGTCTTAAAGACATAAAGACTTGGATGGCCACTAACTTTCTGCTTCTTAACTCAGATAAAACTGAGGTCATTGTACTCGGCGCTGAAAAGCTTAGAAATATGGTATCTAACCAGATTCTTACTCTGGATGGCATTACCTTGGCCTCCAGTAACACTGTGAGGAACCTTGGAGTCATTTTTGACCAGGATATGTCCTTCAACGCACATATTAAACAAATATGTAAGACTGCATTCTTCCATTTGCGCAACATCTCTAAAATTAGAAATATCCTGTCTCAGAGTGACGCTGAAAAACTAGTTCATGCATTTATTACTTCCAGGCTGGACTACTGCAATTCATTATTATCAGGATGTCCAAAAAACTCACTGAAAAGCCTTCAGTTAATCCAAAATGCTGCAGCAAGAGTACTGACAGGGACTAGAAAGAGAGAGCATATTTCTCCTGTTTTGGCTTCCCTTCATTGGCTTCCTGTTAAATCCAGAATTGAATTCAAAATCCTGCTCCTCACATACAAGGTCTTAAATAATCAGGCCCCATCTTATCTTAATGACCTTGTAGTACCATATCACCCTATTAGAGCACTTCGCTCCCACTCTGCAGGCCTACTTGTTGTTCCTAGAGTATTTAAAAGTAGAATGGGAGGGAGAGCCTTCAGTTTTCAGGCCCCTCTTCTGTGGAACCAGCTTCCAGTTTGGATTCGGGAGACAGACACTATCTCTTCTTTTAAGATTAGGCTTAAAACTTTCCTTTTTGCTAAAGCATATAGTTAGGGCTGGACCAGGTGACCCTGAATCCTCCCTTAGTTATGCTGCAATAGATGTAGGCTGCCGGGGGATTCCCATGATGCATTGAGTTTTTCCTTTCCAGTCACCTTTCTCACTCACTATGTGTTAACAGACCTCTCTGTATTGAATCGTATCTGTTATTAATCTCTGTCTCTCTTCCACAGCATGTCTTTTATCCTGTCTTCCTTCTATCACCCCAACCGGTCACAGCAGATGGCCGCCCCTCCCTGAGCCTGGTTCTGCCGGAGGTTTCTTCCTGTTAAAAGGGAGTTTTTCCTTCCCACTGTCGCCAAAGTGCTTGCTCATAGGGGGTCATATGATTGTTGGGCTTTTCTCTGTATCTATGAAGCGCCTTGAGGCGACATTTGTTGTGATTTGGCGCTATATAAATAAAATTGAATTGAAATTGAATTGAATTGAATCACCAGACCTGCGACCATATGTTCTGGACACTCGGGTAAAGAGAGGGGCTGAGCTGTCAACTGATCACCACCTGGTGGTGAGTTGGATCAGGTGGCGGGGGAGGACGCTGGACAGACCTGGTGCACCTAAACGTGTAGTGAGGGTGTGCTGGGAACGACTAGCAGAGGCCCCAGTCCGCGAGATCTTCAACACACACCTCCGGCAGAGCTTCAACAGCATTCCGAGGGAGGCGGGGGACATCGAGTCCGAATGGACCATGTTCAGCGCCTCCATTGCTGAATGGTGGACACCAGAGGTGAAGGGAGCCACCAGGCTGAAGAAGGAGTCCTATCGGGCTTGGTTAGCCTGTGGGACTCCGGAGGCAGCCGACAGGTATCGACAGGCCAAGCGCAATGCGGCTCGGGCAGTGGCTGAAGCAAAAACTCGGGTGTGGGAGGAGTTTGGAGAGGCCATGGAAAAAGACTTTCGGACTGCCTCGAAGAGGTTCTGGCAAACCGTCAGGCGTCTCAGGAGGGGAAAGCGGTGCTCTACCTGCACTGTGTATAGTGCTGGCGGAGCGCTGCTGACGTCGACTGAGAAAATTGTCAGGCGGTGGAAGGAATACTTCGAGGACCTCCTCAATCCCACTGACGCGTCTTCCAAGGAGGAAGCAGAGTCTGGGGATGAGGGGAATGACCTGCCAATTTCTGGGGGCGAGGTCACTAAGGCAGTTAAACAACTCCTTGGTGGCAGAGCCCCTGGTGTTGATGAGGTCCGCCCCGAGTTCCTGAAGGCTCTGGACGTTGTAGGGCTGTCCTGGCTGACACGCCTCTGCAATGTTGCGTGGAGATCAGGGGCAGTACCCGTGGATTGGCAGATCGGGGTGGTGGTCCCCATCTTTAAGAAGGGGGACCGGAGGGTGTGTTCCAACTACAGGGGGATCACACTCCTCAGCCTCCCCGGGAAAGTCTATGCCAGGGTGCTGGAAAGGAGAGTTCGTCCGCTAGTCGAACCTCTGATGCAGGAGGAACAATGCGGTTTTCGTCCTGGTCGCGGAACACTGGACCAGCTCTTCATCCTCTCGAGGATACTTGAGGGTGCATGGGAGTTTGCCCAACCAGTCTACATGTGTTTTGTGGACTTGGAGAAGGCATTCGACCGTGTCCCTCGGGGTGTCCTGTGGGAGGTGTTGCGGGAGTATGGGGTGTCTGGCCCATTGCTACGGGCCATTCGATCCCTATACAATCGTTGCAAGAGCTTGGTTCGCATTGCCGGCAATAAGTCGGAATCATTCCCGGTGGGTGATGGGCTCCGCCAGGGCTGCCCTTTGTCACCGGTTCTGTTCATAATTTTTATGGACAGGATTTCTAGGCGCAGCCAAGTGGCGGAGGGCTTTCGCTTTGGTGGCCTCAGGATCTCATCTCTGATTTTTGCGGATGATGTGGTTCTGTTGGCTTCATCGGGTGAGGGCCTCCAGCTCGCACTGGAGCGGTTCGCAGCCGAGTGTGAAGCAGCGGGAATGAGGATCAGCACCTCCAAATCTGAGGCCATGGTTCTCACCCGGAAAAGGGTGGAGTGCCCACTCCGGGTCGGGGATGAGGTCCTGCCCCAAGTGGAGGAGTTCAAGTATCTCGGGGTCTTGTTCGCGAGTGATGGGAGAAGGGAGCCGGAGATCGACAGACGGATTCGGGCTGCAGCTGCAGTAATGCAGACGCTGCACCGGTCCGTCGTGGTGAAGAGGGAGCTGAGTGTAAAAGCGAAGCTCTCAATTTACCGGTCGATCTACGTCCCTACCCTCACCTATGGCCACGAGCTGTGGGTAGTGACCGAAAGGACGAGATCGCGGATACAAGCGGCGGAAAGGAGCTTCCTCCGAAGGGTGGCTGGCATCTCCCTTAGAGATAGGGTGAGAAGTTCGGCCATCCGGGAGGGGCTCAGAGTAGAGCCGCTGCTGCTCCACATCGAAAGGAGCCAGCTGAGGTGGTTTGGGCATCTGGTAAGGATGCCCCCTGGGCGCCTCCTAGGTGAGGTGTTCCAGGCATGTCCCACCGGGAGGAGGCCCTGGGGCAGACCCAGGACACGCTGGAGAGATTATATCTCTCGGCTGGCCTGGGAACGCCTTGGTGTTCCCCCGGATGAGCTGGAGGAGGTGGCTGGGGAGAGGGAGGTCTGGGCCTCTTTGCTTAGGCTGCTGCCCCCGCGACCCGGCCCCGGATAAAGCGGATGAAGATGGATGGATGGATGGATGGTCAGGATACAAATTGAATTTATCTAAAAGTGTGGTGTTCCCAATCAACTCTAAAGCAATAGATAACCCAAGTAGTTTCAATACCTTACCATTTCGGGTTTCTAATCAGTTCCAATATCTTTGCATAAATATC
Source organism: Neolamprologus brichardi (assembly GCF_056152115.1). NCBI lineage: Eukaryota > Metazoa > Chordata > Actinopteri > Cichliformes > Cichlidae > Neolamprologus > Neolamprologus brichardi. The sequence continues at coordinate 33,720,770 of NC_142124.1, forward strand.
ACTCAGGATTATTATGGTTTATTCGAACATAATCTCTCTAAATTATATGATGAAACCAAAAATAACAGACAAATGGATCAATCTACCGATTCCACTAGCAGGGAGGATAAACATTGTTAGAATGAATATTCTCCCCAAATTCTTATTTTTATTTCAGTGTATGCCTATTGTGATTAATAAAGGCTTTTTTAATAAATTAGACTCCTTAATATCCTGTTTCATATGGAACAGAAAGAACCCAAGAATCAAGAAAGGCTACCTGCAGTGACCGACATGTCAGGTAGGGATGGGGTTGCCATGCTTCTGTCTGTATTATTGGTCATGTAATGTTCGTTCCATGTCGTTTTGGTTGTGCACTAAGGGGGCCGACTGGACAATGATGGAGAATGAAAGCTGTTACCTCTCCTCATTAGAAGCTATGATCTATTCAGCTCTCCCTATCCCTGAACACGACCTTAAAAATCCTGTAGTCTCTCATACAATTAAAATCTGGAAAAAAATAAGGAAACATTGCAGGTGGAAGGAAGCCTCCATACTAACTCCACTCATGAATAACGCAACATTCACACCATCACTTTCAAACATCTCATTTCTCCAATGGAACCACACAGGGCTGCACTCAATAAAGGATTTATTCATCAACAAGGGTTTTCCCACATTCGGGCAACTGCAAGAAAAATTTGACTTGCACAGTAATGACTTTTTCAAATACTTACAGATCAGAAGCTTTGTAAGGAGGCATTTTCCATCTTTTCCAGATCAGCCCCCAGACTCTGCCTTAGATAACTTACTTCAGTTTGATCCACTCAAGAAAGGACTAATAACAAAAGTTCACAATGCATTGTCACAACTGGATGGAACGACCACACTTGACTATCTGAGAGAGGCCTGGCAGTGTGACCTGGGTACAAGAATCACAGACAGTCAATGGACAAAAGCCCAGGAAAATGTTCCTCTGTTTGTATTCGTCATGGACTCTTAGTACCGCTCTCTAAACACACATGTGAATCTCAAAGGAGAATAAGAGAGAGCACAGATTTAAACCATGCAGAACGGAGGCTGTGACTCAAAGAAGAAGGCAGGAAGATGATTGGACTCGAGTAACGATGACGGTATTGAGATGGACAGCGTGGGAATATGGTAGCGGTGTAATGAATAGACTAGCAGCCGAACACAGATCTCGAGAGGCCAAAGCAATATCTGCCTGGAAGTCAAGAATGTGCTCCGATTGCCCCGATTGGTCCTGGGATGTGGAAGGCTAGAGTGCTGTTTATAAACCCTCAACAGAAATGTAGCTGTGCAAAGAACAGAGGTGTTCTGGGCACAAAATACAGGATGAACTGTGCCTTATACTAATTTGGCTAAGGGAAGCCACCATTTTGTTAATGTCTCGGTGCCGTCCTGGTGTTTCTTGGTTTTAGTGCCTCCGTGTTCCAGGGGCTCTCACTGTCTCTTCAAATCACTCACAGACATGAATGTATGGACTGGGAATCTAAAAACTGTTTCGCAAGAGACTTTCCTTTTATCTGAAGTCCCGCTTGAACTTTATCCCTGTCCGTCTATATCCCTGATCCCTGGGCAGCTCGGATGCACCTGTACCAGTTCCTCAGGTAAGAACAGCTGGTGTTCAGTCATTTCCGGCTCCCCAGGTGAGGACAATCGTAAGCCAGTCCTCCTCAGTACCCGTGCCCGTTTCTCAGGTGGAAGCAGCTGGTGTCTGGTGGGTCCCTGCAACTGTGTCCAGGGCGAGGGCAGCTGTGACCCAGTCCTCTCCCGCACCAATATTTCTTCCTTGGGTGGAGGTGGCTGGCACCCAGCGAGCTCCTGCGTCAGCTCCTAGGGGGAGGGCGGTCAGGACTCAGCCCATCCCTGCACCGATACGTGCTCTTTGGGTGGGGGCAGCTGTTGCTCGACCAGTCCCACCACCTGCACCAGAGCCCAGGAAGAAGATGGCCAATCCTCCACAGCCGTGTTTTCTTCTTGTGGCAGCTGGAGGCTCAGGAGAGCCAGCATCCTGCTTCACCAGGCTGGGGTTCAGCTGAGCCTGTCCAGTCTCCTGCGGCCTCCACACTGCCACCTGCTCCAGCAACCAAGGTGGTGGGTCCTACTACACCCGAGCTCATGTGCCACGGACCTGCACACCGCCAGGACCTGCTCCGCTCAAGTTGGAGGGCTGCACGCCGTTAAGACGTGCTCCACCCGAGCAGCCTGGGGTCGACGCCAGTCTGGCCCATTTAGGCCATCAAGGCCTGCACGTCCACGTCCTGCCAGGTCACATACTCTGAGCCACTGACCTGAAGGATTTTAAGATGGACAATGAATTAATTATTTATCCGTTGTTTTTTTTTTAATTTAAGAAAATGTTTTCTTTAAAAGAATAAAATCAAATATGGCATGTAAATACAAAGGGTTTGTTTTGAATATTTATTATTGCTCAAGTATTTTTATCTGATTATTCACTGGAATAATGAATAAATCAAATCAAATCAATTGCATGATCAGATTGTGATGCTAGGCCCAAACCCTGGGATGTTTCTTTGTGGTGAGTGGTATTTCCTTACAGGTTCAAGTGACCACCGTCACTGAGTATGCTTGGGTGATGTGCTTGGTCTTCAGCAATATACAACATAACATTGTGACAAGATAATCAAGATTATTCACTTCACCTGTAATTTTGACATTGTGACTAAATGTGGTACTAATGACAGGTAGATGCAGTGCAGTCTATACTCTACAACCTGACTTGAGTTTGCAACTACTCGAACCAAATGTATCAGCAAAATTAGAATTTAATGCAATTATCTGTGGGCTGAATCCCTGCAAAATTTATTTTTTGGAAAGTACCAATTTCCAAGGCCACTCAATACTTGAATTTAAAAATGTCCATCTGCACCCCAGGGTAGACTCAGGAGCAACGTTCCCTCTAAGCTGTGCGTGTGCACAATTGTGCACTGCTGGCACGGTCTCTGCACACAGAAAATCTAACTTGAATTGAAATTAAAACTTTAACAATTATGGGATCAGAACGATGCCACCTTATCCCAAAGTCCAGCCAATGATGCGATTCACATTCGTATATACGCAGCTAATCAACGTCGCTGACAGGCTATGACAGCGTCCTTATGTGCGACACTAGTGATTTGATTTCCGGCTCTTTTTAGAAACCGGCTCCTTCGGCTCGGCTCACTAAAAAGAGCCGGGTCCTTCGGCTCCGAACGTGTACGTGTTTTGTCTCTAGGGGCCACCGTAAATATACTTTTATTTATTTACTCCACATAAAATGTAATAAATAAATCATATAATACAAAAACCAACTGTTCACATTTTAGCTTTTAACTATTTAAATTTTCAGCTTTTTCCTTTTAAACAAATTGAAAGTGAAACAACACAAAACACTGCAAACCACAGCACAATTAAATATAAATTAAAATATGAAAACAAAAAGAAGATGCACATTCTCTGTCATATGGACCTGCATGAATAAACTTTCTGAATCCTTTATCATCTGCAACTGAAAATAGTTGTGGATGATTACTATACCTTTCTAATGTGACGTTGTTTTGTTTGCGACTGACACATCACTAGCCGACACCGGTGTTTTAGCAAAGCGGCTGATGTGGAGTGAAGCCACGTTAATGACAACGTGTACAACCGTTGGAGATGTGAGCAGGACAGACGGAACAACTGATGGAGAAAGTGTGGACTTTATACCAGTTTTTAAATTGTGTTGATCGGCCACGTAAAACCAGAGTTATGATAAAAATATCTGCAATGTTTGTTTTTCTTCCTGAATACTGTTGTTGTTTATATTTACTGCAGGAAGAAACGGTAAAAACAGCGTTTTATAAGGAAAACGCTCGAAAGCCTGTGAGCAAAAACAACACCAAAAAACCCCCCGCCTTTCCTATTGGTCGAAAAATGTACCATGTGGACCAATCAAAGAATGATATGGCAACATGGCATTTAGTTGTTTAGGAAGGAGGAAGTTTTAGGAGTGACGGCATGTTTGAGATGTGAGAGATTTGCGACGTTTAGCACAAATCTTGTGTAGTTAGTGTGTAGTTAGTGTGTAGTTAGTGTGTAGTTAGTGTGTAGTTAGTATGTAGTCAGTGTGTAGTTAGTGTGCAGTTAGTGTGTAGTTAGTGTGTAGTTAGTGTGTAGTGTCGGATTATGATATTATTTTATGCCATGTTAGACCCCTAATTAAAGATTGTGAATTATTATGTAGTGTTAGTTTGCATTATGCTCCTGAATTAGAAGAAGGTGATAACTATTACATTTGTTAAACTGATTTGCATTACATTAGACTGTTGATTTATTGTGAATGAATGATATTGTTTTATGATGCATTATACTGCTGAGTTATAAGAAAATACTGTTCACAGAAAGTCATCGCCTTATTTGTCTGATTGGAAGAGAACAGAGCATACTGCCCCATCTCAGCAGGAGCAAATAAACAGGGAGCCAAGGTCGTAGCTTAGGCGCTGTGTGAGAAAGAATGTGAATGTTTAGGCTTTTATGATTAGGTGGGGGCCACTAGAGGCTATAAGAGTTTGATCAAGGCTCCACCATTTTGAGATCTGATGCTGTCTGCTGTATGGTGTTCATCTCCCACGCGTGTGTTCATTAAATCATCGTTTGACTTGACCCGGCCGGACCAGTGTGGTTATTTGGGTTTTCCTCTTGTATCCATCCCCAATATTTGAATCCGTAACAGTTTTGGGGGCTCGTCCTGTGGTATTGGGATGGAAGTTTTGGAGGCTTGGACGGTCCGAGGTGGTCAGACGGGCAGACATTATCCGGCAATCGAACTGAGTGGACAGGCGCCTTTAAAAAAGAGGTAGGCACAGGCCTGTTGATTTTATCCGAAGTGTGATGAATTGGACAATAAAATTAAATGTCTATTCAGTAAAAGTTGCCGGTGAGTGTCTGTTTTGATTTTGATGAAAAATCTCATGAGAATTGAAGCTGAAATAATGGTAATAAATAGCAGTTGGACTGCTGAGTGATAATAAATAGCAGTTGGACTGCTGAGAGAATTTAGTTGGATAGGGAATTTGTTATTTAGTGGGTTAAATTCCCCATTGGTCAGACAGGTTGGACCTGCCTCAGTCATACTCTTGTCTTAGTGTGTTGACTGTTGTTTCAAATCATTATAATTTTTTTAAGAACGACAGTTGGACTGTTAAGAAGCGCATAGCCCGGAGGTTACGCTCCCTCCTGGCCGCGGACGCGCGACCTTGACCTGTTGGCGAACAGGGTTAGTTCAGTTGGCTTGACTGTGGGGTACAGGGCATCCTGGAACAAGCTAGGAGTTAGAGGCTCCTTATCTGCGCTTTTTTGGGCAGCAAAGGTTGGACCTTGGGTGTTGGACACTTTTAAATTGAGTTAGGGACTTTAGAGATGAGGCCAGATACAGTTAGAGTCTGATACTGGTTAATTGATTACAAAAAAGTTGGACTTTTTCGGTTGGACCGTTAACTTAAATTGGTCAAAATTGTTAGGCGCTAAAACTTTCAGGCCTGAGAGTGATTGTAAATATAAGACGTCTTTGTAATATAATAGAGAGTTGAGTGTGAAACGAGGCTGTGTGTGTGACGACAGCGCGCTGCAGCGCTGCGAGCTATTTTTAGATAGTGTGTGAACATGCAAATGAGGTGGCTGCTGTGAAACCCACAGAGGACTTCCTGTTTAGCATGTTATTGAGTTTTATAAGTATGATTTGCAAACAATGATACATGCCTGTAATTAAAACGCTGATTTTGCTGATTATAATATTATAAATAAAGTTTTGAATGACTACGGTGAATGTTTGATGTTTGGCTGAGTTTTGATATAGGAGAGACGGCGTTGCAGCTGCTGGGGGTGAGTGACCGGAAATCTGCATGCCCATAAAAGGCAACTGCCTGACTGTGTGAACTATGCACCAAGAGAGAGAGTAAAATCTAGGTGGATGAACCAAATGGATGTTGTAAGAAAAATAGTAAATTAATGTTTTAGTCTCTTGATACAGGTGGATTTCTCTCAACCTGGAAACCTGAGTACAGCGGCAAAAGGATAGATTAACAAAATTGGGACGACAGACAGGCCAAGCTCTGGCTTAAAATTTTACAGCTTGACCTCTCACTTTGTCCCCACCCGATAAAGAAGCTTAAAGGACATCTTCTCCTCCAGTTATCGGTTACCATCACTGGAAATTTTCAGGCAAGTTTTTCACTGAATTGTTTTTGGCACCATGTGTCCCTGAATCTCACAAGCAAGCTCTAATTCCTGGCTGAAGACATGGAATGCTGTTATTTAAGGTGGGAACTCAAAATTTGGGAAACAAAATTAAAAACACACACAACTAGAGAAATGCCTTGTTTGAGAAAAAAGTTAAAATAACCCACCCACAAACGCACACACACGCAATGAAGAAACCGCTTACATTCATGAACATGTGAAGATTTTCCAGCAAGGTTAAAGCAGCGAAACTTAACATACACATGTTGTTAAATGATAAAGTTTATCCACTACTAACAAATAAACTCTCTGGGTTGCAGGACAACAAATTGACTTCAAAAAGAAAGACACTGGTAAATCACAAACCAGTGATGAAACAACAAATTTAGTGGTTAAAAGAGTCAAATTGTGACATGTTTTCTTATGATTGATTAATATAAGTGATTACTGAATGAAATAAAATTCCTTTTTTGAATTATTAAACATGATCTTAAGAATTTTAATGTGTACCTGTGTTGTCCTGTCAATTTGGTGGGTTATGAGTTGATTATATAGTGAGAAAAAACAAAAAAAGGGGGGGAGAAGGCTGACACAGGGCCTGGCCCCTCTCTGAATAACACAGCCAAAACAACATCATTTTCTTGTTCGTCTGTTTTTGTTTTGTTTTTGTTTTTTCTCTTTATGCTTAATTACAGGCTGCTTTGTCGGCCCGGAAAGCCGAGGCTGACCTGGACTCCTGCTCTCCCCTCTACCATCTTTGCTCTCCCCTCTACCATCTTTGATGTGACCCTGACCAAATGCTACAGCAGCTGGACCCACAACAACAGCCTGAGAATGTCAACAGTGCTGCAGGAAAAGATCTCATGCAGCGGAGACGGAGAACGTTAAATCCAAGGCTCGTTTCACTACACGGGGGAGATTTCCAGACAGCTTCAGCTGACAGAGCTGTGACGAGACGCCTATTAAGCCCGGATGAAAAGTGAGGCCGAGCAAAAGAATGCTGACCTTAACAACTCTGCATTAAAACTGTGCAGGACAGTGACGGACCAACACGGATGATCGGGCAGCAAAAAGGGCGTGCCAGAGACAGGAGGAGTAACTGAGGTCAGGAGGCACCTCAGAATGGACAAAAGCAGCAGAAGAACATAAGCTGAAGGCACAGGTGTCGGGGCTCGGCCAGGAGCTGACCTCTGAGAAGAGCCGAACAGCAGAGCTGCAGAAGGCCGTGGAGCAAAGCAAGGAAAACATCAATAAACTTCAATCTGACGTGTACGGAAAAGACTCTGAGGTTTCTGCCCTCAGTGAGAGCTCAAGACATCAGAGCAGAAACTGAGCATGGCTCAGGAGGAGCTGGCTGCTAATCGAACCCATCAGTCAGGCTTAGAGTCCCAGATACAGGACTTGAAATCAGGCCGGAGCTTGCTGGAGCAGGAGGTTGCCAAACCTGACGAGAAGCTCCAACAGCAGGAGCAAACCCTGAAGGAGCTACAGAAGCAAAAGGGTCAAGTTAAGGAGGAGCGGGACAAGGAGAAGATGCGGGACACTGGAGAAAAGGACTGCCTCAATTGGGGCCAGAACCAGTATGGACAGAACTTTGGGCAGCAGCACCAATGGACGCAAACAGACTGAAAAGGAGGAGGGCAGGACCCCAGGGCAAGCTTCAGGCCGTGATTTACCCAGAACACCAGAACAGGAAAGTGATGAACACAAACACACACACAAACACACACAAACACACACATCTACATACACTGACTCAGAATCAAGAGAAACACACATATGAACACATATGCACTCGTTGATTGACTGAGAAATGACACACACACACACACACACACACAAATCGAAATGCTGATTCAATTCACTGAGAAGTGATCCACACACACACATACACACGCTTGGGCAATGAAGAGTGATACACACACACGCTGATGCAATGAAGAATGCTTTACTAACAAATGCTATGCTGATACGCAAAATGCTGCACACAAACGTTCAAATACAGAATCTGTTACAACAACAAGAAGCCATTGATTGTTTATTGGTTAAATGCATTTCATGTCACCCAGAGGGCATTTGTGTAGATTTAGGGGACAGGGTCTAGAGCAGTTTGGTTATGAAAACAATGTCTGTGAGTGATGTCTGTTTATGGCTCAAGGCCTCGACTGAATTGTTTACTGTGCTTCACACAGCCTGATAAGGAGCAGTGGTACAGAGTGAAAATGATGAATTAACGGTGTGAGCCTTATTTCGGAGAGTCACATGTTTGTGATTGAGATTTAATGGAAGGAGGAACATACTGGGAAAAAAAATAAATATAAAAATAAAAAACTCACAGAATTCATAAGACAGCATAAGATTTCAAATTGCAGGAAAATCACTGGAGTTATAAGAGGCAGACAACGACACACACACCACATGCATGCTATTGCTATGTATTGTGGATTAACCTGTCAAGGGCAAGCACAAAATAATTCTGCCTCAAATACAGGAAATCCTAGCTTCCCTGTATTTCCTACATTGTTGGCATGCTGGTGAGTGCTGTTGCTCCACAGTAAGAAGGTCCTGGGTGCAAGTCCACAGTCTGGCTAGTTTGCAGTGGTTTCTCTCTGGGTATTCTGGTTTCCTGCCACAGTGAAAAGTCATGCAGCTGTTAGAGCTAGGTTAATTGATGATTCTAAATGATCCGTGAATGTAAGTGTAAATGGTTGTTTGTTTCTAGGTGATAGACTGGTGACCTGTTCGGGGTGCACCCTGCCTCGTAACCTAACACTTCAGGGTTATTTCCCAGCCCTCCTGTAATCAGGATAAAGATAGGAGGATGGTAGTTGTTGTAGACCCATTCAATTTTTATGGTAACCAGAATCTAGACTTTGTTGAACCGTATGCAATATGAAGACAACATGTAGTATTTAAGGGACCAAGTAGAATTTGGATAAAAGTTATTGAATAGTGTTGAAATAAAATGACAGAATTGTGAAGGATTAAAATATTCCAGGAGCTCAACTTACTCCATCTGAACATGTTTCAATCGTGTTTTATGAACACAAAATGCACAGGTTTACTGAATATGAAAAGGTTGTGTTGATTTAACTCAGTTGTTTAAGTTTCTACCAAAGCAAAACATTTGTGTGCAACTAGTGTCCACTATTGAATCAAATAAGTCCAACACGTTTTTGTCAGTGCAAAAAGGAGTTACGGTACCTGTATGCTTACACAATATTGTCCCGGGACAGAGAAAAGTGGTGAAGTTGTGGTTGATTTTTGGGTTTTGCTTAACACTAGGTTGATTTTATCAGTGAGGTTTGGATTGTTTTCTTTCTCTAAGAGAGAGAAAGATGGTTTTATGCTTGGACATGTTTCCAACGGGCCCCAGTATTTGTTATTATATGAGTATTTTATTGGTTACGTTTGTTTTTGCTTTTGTTACAGTGCACTGAAATAAGAACATCTGAGAGGAGTGATCCACCGGTGGTGATATTTTGGTATTTTGTGAGTTCCTGATTTAATAAATCAGCTCTTTAATCCAGGCCTGAGAGATTGAACTTTAAAGCGCTATAAAACATTCTTACTGAAAACAGTTGCAAAGTGTTTTTCTCCATGATTATAATGGGCTCTGGAGAAATTCACTTATATGGGACATTGATCACATGAGAAGTCCTGAGGCTAAAAGGATTGCAGCGAGTCAATCCAGTCCAAAAAAACAAGGAACTGTTTTCCTTTAAAATGATGACGTCATCTTGCTGGTGATGGAGCCTCGAATAGGTTCCGCGTGAGACTCCATTATCAGCAATATCTGGTATGAATGTGTGTGAATGTATGCATGTGACTGGACTGTGATGGACTGACGACTAAAAGTTTTAAGTGACTTGATACTGAGACAAAAACAGTACCGACTTTAGGATTAGTAAATGTCCACAAACAATTCACCCAGCCTGTAAAAGAAGGGTGGATGTTTCGTCTTGCTTTGTTTTGTTTTTGCAGGAACAGAAGGATGACAGAGACTAGGGGGGGAGGCTGTAGCTTCACATGAGTGTGAACTGCAGACTTAACCCTTTGGTTGCTAATTTTGAGTTACTGATGTTTGCATTAAGAAAATTTTGTTTTATTAGCTGTGTTTCGATTAATGCATCACATTATATTGTTGGGAATGTTAAATGCTAAAGTGAAGAAAAGCTTTGATTTCACTCATGACTGAACATGTTATTATTAACCATAGCAGGCCACTGTAAAGAGTCAATTAACTTTTATAGAGAAAAAGAAAAGCTAAAAAACTCTATTGATGTCTATGAATAACAGGGGAATGATAGACTTTCACATTCAAAATAGAGATATGTAATGACAAACACTGGTCCACGTCATTTAGATTCTCCATTGAAATAGTCAATAATTTAGAAAAGTAGGATAGAACCGACAGGGGCATGTGCTGAGATGTGGTGCTGCACAAGAACAAGAGCAAAATAAAGAAAAATTATTGTGTTTAGCTTTGATAAATTCAAATTAAAATGTACCATTACACTCAGAGGATCAATATGAAATTCAATATATGCTAATTTTGTATGAAGTACATGACTGATAACTGTTCTGTCCTGAGCTTTTGTTTTTACAGCACCCACTTGACCACACCAACAGTTTCTCGCCACCAAAAGGGGGTACTTGCAAAGAATAGGGAGGAATATCATCAGAAGTGGGAAAGGTAAGCCCCGATGGGGGTGATAACACCATTAACTTCACGTATGGTCAAATTCTTAAAACTTGACCCCAAACATGAAGAATTCTTCAAACATTTAGAGACAGAGTGGAGTTCTAGATAAACATAATGTAGCAAACCACATAAGGATGGAGCGTTGGAATCAATAAGATGGTGAAATCACACACAGGAAAAATGTTGACCATGTTGATTATGTTTATTCCAGTGTGCGATCGATCTTTTTACTTGCAGGGATTGGCTAATCTGACCAGGAAATGGTATAAAATGGATTGTCGGAACAGTCAGCGTTAAAGTCACCTTTGACAGTCCAGACTAAGATGGCGTTGGACATCTTCAGGGTGGAAAAGAGTTGGTGTGACCAAGGTGTGGTTTGGCTTGTTGTATGTATATTCCAAAATGATACAGCTCTGGATGGACCAGTTGCCAGGGCATGGAAGGAGGACAGACTCATTAAATGAGGAGAAGGAATTTTCTGGGGTTGGAGATCCTCTGGGTGAGTGGTTGACTCAAAGCATGCATAAAATAAAAGCTATCTTTTGTTATTGATTGGTACTAGATTGATAATTGGCCACATTTACAACTGTATTGACTTGTTGTGGACGTAGTCTACTTCATGTTTAAACACTCTAATTAACAGATTGAAAATAGTGACATTAAAGGAAGAATATGCAGCACCACCCTGTCAGATGCCAGTGACGGTGGGGCTCAGTGGTGAATCAGGTGAGCTGGATTCATGGCTGAATCAAAATATAGATGCCCCTGCTGTGGTCAGCGAGGGAAAAACAGGGGGAAATAAAATTGAAAAGAGGCATTTATAAATGTTTATGTTGGGTCTAAAGTCAGACCCCGCTGATCCCAGAACTTATTCCCATGAAAGAAAGACAAGGCAACAGCGATCGATCTTTTTACTTGCAAGGGGGCCTTGTCCGTACCTTAGCACATCACAAAATAACCTCGCCGACTGGCCCCTCTTGCTCCCTTTTATTGACAACGTTCACACAATAAACAATAGTTTACAACACGTACCTTCCCCACGTAACCCCCCTTGGTTACAGAAGACAAGGCACTGTGTGTGTGTTATGTGAGAATGTGTGTGTGTGTGTGTGTGTGTGTGTGTGGCATGCTGCTGATCAAAGGGTCATATAACATAAAAGCACAGGAACATCCTTGGTCATAAAGAGGGCAATCTCCCCTCACCCTAGATAACACAATGAAGCCATACAAAGGGGAGGAAGTTTACCACATCAAACAGACCTTCACAGAGGGTGTTCCTGTGATCAGAAACACTACTGCCCCCCTCCCAGAATCTTAAGGATCTGGGGAGGGGAGGACAGAAAGGATTCTTTAAACCTATGTACAAATGGCAAACATAAAAATGACAATATTTAATAATTCACCCTAACATTTTCCTCCTGTTTGTCATTTTATGCTCCAAATTATTCCTATGTAATATATTCTCAGCCATGCACCTCTTGCTTAACATTTTCAGCGCAGGCGTCATTTACACACAGGCTTCTGTCATGTCAGTAATTTCAGTCATGTCATATTGTTGCAAAAGTACATAATTAACAAATGTATTGGAAATCATCTTAGTCAGCATTGATCTTATACAAGGTAAAATGCATCCTATACATAAGCAAATCAGTATCAACAACACAAAAACAGGAGTTAATATTTTCAAAAGAAGATGCCACCAAGGACCAGACATTAACCATGCTATCCAGCCTTGTGGCTCATCTACTCCTGGTGTACGATTCATCATGTATTTCTGCAATGTGGTTAAATTCTGCAGTGCTTCATAAATGTCTCCTCCACTTGTATATCCATCGGGTATGAACGTACAACATGTTTCTCCTATCAATTTGCATACTCCTCCTTGCGATGCAGTTATTAAATCCAAAGTCAGTCTGTTTTGCAAAACCATTGTCCTTATAGCCTTTTGCTCTTCTGCTAAGGCTGTTCCAAGGGTCTGGGTCCAATTTATGTGCCTCAGTAGTGCATATCTGTTGATTTCTACGTGAGTTCCAACTTTCCTGACCCCGATCCATGGAAACAATCCTTGTAAGAACTTGGCTCCGGGTCCCCAGATTCGAAACTCCCAGGGGACCTCACTTAAATCCGTGAGCCCTGTGCTTGCACTCTGTATGTCTCTCTTTGTCTTCGATCCTGGATGATGTTCAATTCTCTCCATGAAGAAAACATGATCAGACAATTTCACGAGTGCACATAGACCTCCCCATTTTGCTGGTAAAGATGGGTAAGCCTTGTGTCCACATAAGAAATGCCAATCTGCTAACACCCTCGTACCTTTAGGTGTTGGTGCGATCGTTGAGCATTTGGTCACATGCTGTCTTCCCTCAGTAAGTGTCATTTGGTACGAGGGGTCAAATGCACAGTCTGCTGCTCGTTGAATTTCATCATTCACACATCTGGCATTCATCAGACACGTCAAGCACCTAATTCTGTTCAAACGAGGGCAAAAAGAATAGGTGACGTTGCATAGATGCCATGGCAAATCCCCAACTTGGACTGACCCATTGCCCTTGAAGCACATAGGTAACTGGTCTGCTTCCAGTTTGTTTAACAGTATGATGTCCGGCAGTGGATCAGGAACTTGGGGCCAAGCTAGCAGATCTGTCTTACCAGAGCAGTTCACCTTCCCAGCTACTGGTGAATCAATCCTCCCATTCAGGTTCAGGGGAGTTGAAAAGTTGGCAGTGTTCCAAGTACGTTTACTCCTGGATGTGTTGCTAAAGCAAGCAAACAAACTGTCTCGCTCTCCGTGATGCTATACGGCCACAGTCCAGAAGAATGTGTAGACAGTGGCATGTGTGCACAAGCATAACAATTAGTCTTGTTGTTTATGTGAGCGGTTGTGTTCATAAACTGCCACCAGTAGTTAGTTGAAAACCCATGCGGGTACTGGGTGTGATTTGCTCTGTCCCAATGCGCTGCTGTCATCCCACTCAGGGTCCACAGGCTCAAGAAGACGAACAGCACAGTCCCAGCCATCCTAAGTTGGGTTCAGGATCCGTTGGTTTCTTCACCAGGATTGAGACGAGAGGTCCTAGAGATATACTCCCCCCTTTGTACCGCTGGCCTTTTCACCATCACCCAGTGTCGGCTAGGAAGTGTGTCACCTTCTTGCAGTGCGCTTGATGTATCCAAGTGTTTCTCTCAGCAATCTTCACTGCTGTAGGCGTCGTCAGCAGCACCTGATAAGGACCATTCCACCGTGGATTAGACCAGCACTTCCTCTTTATGGCCTTTATCAGCACCCAATCTCCAGACTTCAGGCTCTGTTCCTGTGGAGAGACAGAATCATCTGGCAGATCATTTGTTTTCATAACTTCTTTACTTTTTAACATTTTAAGCATCCAATCTGCTAATGTGTTCTCCTCTTGCGCTACAGGAGCCTCCGGACTAAGACCACCAGGTACCGGAACAGCTTCTTCCCCACAGCTGTCAGACTCCTGACCTCTGCCTCCTGACATCTGACCCACGTTAAACTCATGGACTGGACATACACACACCCACAACCACCTACACACACACAATGGACAACCGTACCCTCAAACACACAATAATAACATGGACTGAACCACCATTCACAATCACTAGCACTTTATATAGCCTCTGTAGAAATTATCCACATATCTCACTTATCTTAACTGCACTACTGTATAGTTCTGTGTAAATAATCATACGATAATTTTTAATCCTACAATCCTACAACTGTTTATAACTTGCATAGTTCACATTTCTGTATAACTGTATATCTCAGATTTCTGTATAGTTTTTTTTTTATTTTCTTATTTTCATATTTATATCCTGTTCATAGCCTGTACATAGCTGTACATAGCTTGTACTCACTACAGCCTGTACATACTTATAGTTATAGAATATTCCTAACATACTTCATACCGTGTACATTATAACATACCATAATAGACCCATTTCTGTAATATACTCACATATCTATATTATTGCTAATATATATTGTAATATATCTATATCACTAAAGCACTTCTGGATGGATGCAAACTGCATTTCGTTGCCCTGTACCTGTGCATGTGCAATGACAATAAAGTTGAATTCTATTCTATTCTAATTCTATTCTCTTCTGCTTTTCTGTCATCACTACAGAAAACTGGAACTCTAAATGGTCTGCCATATATAATCTCAAAGGGTGTCAGACCATTCTCTGTTGGAGTAATCCTCATGTACATTTTAACTAATTCTATACAATCTAACCATGTTCTGCCTGTCTCTTCCATTGACTTCCTAAGTCTTAGCTTTACTGTTCCATTAGTTCTCTCTACCAACCCTGCACTTTGTGGGTGATATGAACAATGATGTTTTAGTGTTATCCCTAGATGTTGTGCCATTAATTCAATTACTTCATTTACAAAGTGTGGACCATTATCACTATAAATGGTCTCTGGAATCCCATGTTCCGGGATGATATTCTTACATATTGCTTTGGCAACTGAAATGGCATCTGCTTTCCTAGATGGGACGATTTCTACCCACTTTGAAAAAGGGCACACTATCACTAAACAGTACCTGTAGTTATTACAGTTGGACAGTTCTATAAAGTCCATGTGAATAACTTGAAATGGGTGACTGGGTCTCGGGAATTTCCCTCTCTTAGGTCTCAAATTACCCTGAGAATTGTGCTTGCAACGTATCATACATGACCTGCAAAAGTTTTTTGAAAAAGTATTAAATCCTAGAGTATAAAAATGTTGCTCTACTGCTGCCATCATTCCCCCTGTGGAGACATGGCAAAGCCCATGGCTCAAAATAGCAGCAGTCTTATACAAATTCTTAGGCAGTATTGGTTAATCACACAGATAATAAACACCATCCCGCAAGCTCGCTCCTTTGGTGAGCCACAACTGTTTTTCTGCAGTAGGCGAATGTGTCTGCATGTCCGCTAATACATCTGGTGTAATAGGCAACGTCTGCTGGTGTTGCACTGCTAAAATATGAACACCGTGTGCTCCTAAAGCTGCCTCTTTTGCGATCTTATCTGCAAAAGCATTCCTTAATGCAACTGGATCTTTCCCTCGAGTATGTGCTGCACATTTACAAACGGCAATTCTACTGGGTAATAATACTGCTTCCAGCAGATTTTGCAAGAGTTTGGCGTGTTCTACAGGTTTCCCTGTCGAAGTTGTCATACCTCGTCTTGCCCACTGCGCTGCAAAGAAATGTAATGTAGCAAATGCATACTGGCTATCAGTGTATATTGTCACATTTTGTTTCTCTGCAGCTTTACACGCTTCCGTTAAAGCTACTATCTCTGCTGCTTGAGCAGACATAGAACATGCTAATTGTCCTGCACAGATAATTTTCTCACTATCTACTACAGCAAAACCTGTTTTAGCCTGTCCCTCTGCTGTTTTAAAACTTGAACCATCAACAAACCAAACTTTTCCCTCACCAAGTGGCACATCTGTTAAGTCATCCCTCGGCTTACACTCCTTCTCTACGTGGTCCCTACACTCATGAGGAGTGCCCTCTTCCTCTGTTGGCAAAAGGGTTGACAGATTTAGAATTGTGCACCGCTTTATGGTAATGTGTGGTTGTGATAGTAAGAGTGACATTAAAGACAAATGTCTTGCAGGTGACAGAAATGTCATTTTAGTCTGTAGTAGCAGAACATCCACCTCATGTGGAACTAGCAGTGTCAAAGGGTGAAATAAAACTATTTCCCCAGAACACTGTACGGCCTGAGCCGCTGCACATACTGGTCTCACACATGGAGGCAAAGCACAAGCAACTGGATCTAATCTCTTAGAATAGTAAGCTACTGGCTTCATTCTTCCCCCGCTGTCTTGTGCTAACATTGAAGTCATGAAATGTCCCTTGCAGTCAACTGTTTGGACAAATGGCTTATTATAATCAGGCAATCCTAACACAGTCGCACTTGTTAACAGTTGTTTCAACGTACAGAATGCCTGTTCTCCCTCTGGAGTCCAGCTTAGACTATCTGACATAGCTAAAGACTCACCGTACATCATGTCCAACAGTGGTTGACTTACTTCAGCAAAATTTGGTACCCATGAACGACAATAATTGGTCAATCCTAGAAATTGCATCATGTGTTTCTTTGTTACCGGCCTAGGAGCTGCTAAAATAGCCGCTTTCCTCTCTGGATGTATGTTTTTTCCTGCTGAACTGAGCTGGTGACCTAGGAATTTCACCTCCTTCTGCACCCACTGTAACTTTGAAAGTGACGCTTTATTCCCTGTTGTTGCTAAATGTGTCAATAGTGCAATAGACGTAGTTTTACAATTTTGTTCTGAGTCGGACGCTATCAAAATATCATCCACATAGACTAAAATCTGTGAATGGGATGGTATTATGAAATCAGACAGACAATTAGTTATTGCCTGCATAAAAAGGGTCGGACTGTCACAAAAACCTTGTGGTAATCTAGTGTAGGTATATTTTTTACCTTGGTATGTAAATCCAAACCAACCTTGCGAGTTCTCATGCACTGGTATGGAAAAGAAAGCATTACTTAGATCTACCACTGTGAAATGTGTCATACCAGGTCTTATCTGATTTAACAAGGTATGAGGGTCTGGAACACATGGTGCAATACTTTCTACAGCTTGATTTACAACCCTTAAGTCTTGAACCATGCGCCACGATTGAGAATCTGCTTTTTTCACTGGAAAAATGGGCGTGTTACATGTTGCATTTGGAGCCTCTACCAGTATTCCTGCTTCAATCATGTCTTCTATCACAGGCTTGATCCCTACTTCTGCATCTGGTTTGAGGGGATACTGTTTCACTCTAGGTCTGTATGAAGTTTTAGGCTTTATTTCTACGGGGTTTGCCGTTTTCATTAACCCTACATCAGTCTTTCCTTTTGACCACAAGATGTCTGGAATTTGTTTCAGCTCAGGGTGATCATTTAGGTCTACCATATGTCATTCTGCTGTTTCATTCTCACTTCCTTTTAAGTGTACCTGAGGTGTTGTATGTGTCACCCACCCCAGCTTCTTACGGAAGATACTGCTATGCATGTTTGTCTCCCACCCCCCTCCACATTGCTGCCATTCCTTTGTGTGCTCTCCCTGCTCCACTAGAAATGCTAAATCTTCCCACTCAGCTGTGCTACACTTAGTTAGTGAAACATGTGGCACCTTTCCTTTGAAAAGTTGCTGAGCTGCTTCAGAAATTATCACACTACATCCTGCCATTTGTTTACCATCAGTGTATACAGTTTTTACAGTAATTCTTTGAGGACCCAGTTTCATCACTTTGTCAGTGTAGACATTATCAGGTCCTGGTGTCATTTTGAACCTAAGTGTGATGTGCATCTCATCTGGTTCCTGTCTATCATAGCCCTCAGCTAATCTCTCCTCAGCTGTGGTCAACATTTTACAATTTATCTGATCTGGTCTAGAGGTTGACAGGTCAAGCGTCCAGTAGTAATGTACATCGCCACTGCCCTGGTGAACCATCGTTTCTGCAGTTTCTCCTTTTCCTGCAGTTATCATTCCAACAGCCGTGGGAATGATTGAGATTCCAAGTTTTACCATCATATCTCTACCCAAAAGGTTCACAGGACATGTCGGACACATTACTACTGAACCCTGAGCTGCCTCTCCCGTAGATGGATCTCTAATCCATACCGGCTTAGAGATTCTGTGTTGATTTAACTGGCCATTAGCAGATTTTACATAAATGATGCCGTTTGATGGGTTTATTCCTGACACTTGGTCCCTCAGGACGGTTTTATCTGCTCCTGAGTCACATAAAAACTGTATCGTTTTTCCCTGCACTGTTAATGTGCGAAAGGGTTTTACTTCTTTCCCTGATAAATTCAACAAAACTTCAGTCAAATCTATGGTTTGGGGCACTGGTTGTTGTTTTTGGCAGTCTGATGGGGTGTTTAAACATGCATGTGTATTAGCAGTGACAGCAGATACTAGTCATTTATTATATGAGGGGTTATGTGAATCTGGTCGTCTATACTCCTCATGTAGGTTCTCAGGGCACTCTTTAGCATAATGACCTATTCTTCCACACCTGTAACACTCATCCCTGTTCCTTTGTCCTCTCCGGGGTGGCCAATTACTTCTGCCCCCCCTGACTCCTCCTCTAACTCCTCCGCGGCCTCTGCCACGTCTAGTCTGTCCCTGAAGAAATATCTGAGATTCTTCATCAGCATAAAATGTGGCAACATTTGGTGTATTTTGCAATTTTTTCTTTTTTCTTTTAATCACATCCTGTGCATGCTTTGCCCAGTTCATACACTGAGTCACTCCATCTGTGGAGTGATTTACATTTTGCTTCCTAATAAAATCTGCAATGGATGGATAAAACCCACTCATCAAGGCATGTTTCAGCTGCTGTTGATAGGGGCCTGCTGGGTCTGCATTCTCTTCAAGTCCACTATGCTTCTTAAACACTTCCTCTAATCTACCTCTATACTCATGAACATCCTCTCCTTCCTTCTGTGTGCATTGTGAGATTTTGGTGTAGTCTGCAGTTGTTCTAAAAGTATTTCTAAGACGATCATACACTCCATTAATTTGGACAACGAGACCTGCATCTCCGTAGGGCAGGGTGTTATCACCTGCCCCTTTACCTGTGTACTGTCCTCTGACACGGGTCCAATTATAGGTGAGACATTTCCTAAAAGTAATCTCAGTTTCCTGTCCATTTAAACGGTATGAAGAACAAAGCTGTCTGTGTCGAGCTACGAACTCATCAACATTAGTCAATGGGTCTCCAAGGCTCTTGCAAGCATCAGCACATTCAGACTCTGTCCATGGCCGGTAAACATGAATAGTGCGGTTGCCATCCCCGTCCACTCCATAATGTGGGTTAGCAACCTCTACCATAGGGTAAGTGCTCACCTCACGGAATGGATCAGGAGAAAAACTTTCTTCATCTTCACACTCTGGAACAGAAACATCATATGTTTTTTTATGTTGTGTCAGGGATGGATATGTGGTTGTGACGTTTGTGTTTACTAACTTTACTTTCTGTTTCCTGCCCTGCCTAGTCTGTCTTGGACTCCATACTGCTCATAATGCCTCTCCATACTCAGCCTTTAATTTCTCCTCCACCTCTGCCTCTGCTCTCTCACACTCTTCTCTGACTCTTCTTTCTGCTAACATTCTTGCTCTTTCTAATGCTTTTCTACGGTGTTGTTCTAAAGTAGTTGCAGTGGATTGAGCTGTGGTTTCATCCTCAGGTTTCACAACTACTGCTTGCAATATTGCTCTTTTAACATTCTGTGCTTCTCTTCTCTTTTGAGCCTGCTCCAGCCACAACTTAGCAACTGCTAACTGCAATTCCTTCCTCTGCTTCACTTTCCCTGTTTTTCCTGCTACACTTACAGCTATTCTTTCTACAAGCATTTTACACTTAACTTCCACTAATGTCCCTTCAAATCCATATTTTTTCCGCCAACAATCTACATACTGCGTGCTGCCCGGTAAAAATTTCTCCATAAATTTTGCATCCCCTTCTAAGGCAGACTTACACATTTTATTCCCCATTATGACAATTCTTTCAAGTTTGCGGCAGGTAACACCTTACCTCAAAACCCAGGCTATGTGTACACAACAGGTCACAAAATTACGTTAACACCGCTTAGGTTTCCTTTTGTGTTGCTGCGTTCACTTTTACTGGCACTCACACACGCATACATTCATTCACACTTTTTAAGGCCTATAATCTTAAACTCTATATACCGCGGCGAGCTCTTTCCTCCTTATATATTGGTGGAGAAACCATACACTCAACGCACTTATCTGCGGAGTCCCTTTTAATTTATAGAGCTCTATCCTCCTTTCGGCGGAGAAACCGACCTTACCCTCCTTAAATAAATCAAAAAGATTAAAACAAAAACAAAAACACTGGCGGAGAAACCAGGCAGCTTGTGTCTACACGCACAGCTCTCATGGACCTGCGTCCGAAACGCACAGTCCAACGCACTCCCGTGCCCGCGTGAAACCGCGCAGCTACGGAGCCGTTTGTTTCTTTAATATCCTGCGACCTTCTCGCACGGCTGGCGCGCTCACGTACCTGCGAGAATCCGCACGGTCACGTAGCCGCTCTCTATTGTTTTAGGTTCGCGTGAAACCGCGCAACCAGCGCTCCCCTGGACTCGCGTGAAACCCGCGCAGTCTCAGTGACGCGTTCCTATCTAAAATTCCACATTCATTCACACGGTTACAGAGACGCTCTCGGTTTGCCTACCGTTGTGTTGCGTTTCGTTCACAGGAGAGTCCAGGATCCCATCAGTCGCCGTCCACGAGGGGAGTTTAGACGCTATCTCGCCGGCCTGGTCGCGAATTTTAACACTCCAGGGCTTTATCAGGCATCCTACGGCCTGGCTGTCGACAGTCTGCCGCGTGTCCTCGCTCTCCTCAGTGTGCGGCAAAAATCTTGGGCTCCGGCTCCGAAGGACCAAAAAATGTTGGGTCTAAAGTCAGACCCCGCTGATCCCAGAACTTATTCCCATGAAAGAAAGACAAGGTAACAGCGATCGATCTTTTTACTTGCAAGGGGGCCTTGTCCGTACCTTAGCATATCACAAAATGACCTCGCCGACTGGCCCCTCTTGCTCCCTTTTATTGACAACGTTCACACAATAAACAATAGTTTACAACACGTACCTTCCCCACGTAACCCCCCTTGGTTACAGAAGACAAGGCACTGTGTGTGTGTTATGTGAGAATGTGTGTGTGTGTGTGTGTGTGGCACGCTGCTGATCAAAGGGTCATATAACATAAAAGCACAGGAACATCCTTGGTCATAAAGAGGGCAATCTCCCCTCACCCTAGATAACACAATGAAGCCATACAAAGGGGAGGAAGTTTACCACATCAAACAGACCTTCACAGAGGGTGTTCCTGTGATCAGAAACACTACTGCCCCCCTCCCAGAATCTTAAGGATCTGGGGAGGGGAGGACAGAAAGGATTCTTTAAACCTATGTACAAATGGCAAACATAAAAATGACAATATTTAATAATTCACCCTGACAGTTTATGTGGGAAGTTTATAAACGGGATAAAAAGGGGGTGTTTTACTGGTATTTTAGCATCAGCATTATTGTTACATTAGAATCATATAATCTCAATAAGGGACAGTTGACTCGAGGAGATGAGTGGGAGTCAGTGCCTGTCCTCGAGAAGAAGAGAATGTTCCTTTGCTGTGTCAAAAGTAGCCAACAAGTTCATATTGAAGTGAAGTTCATATTAATACCGGTTTTGTTTGTAGACAATTGTGAAGACGCAGGCTCTGGGTGGAACCAGGAGTTGAACAGATCGAACATGACAATTAAATTGATTTCATTCCCTAACATTGGAGTGGATTCTACTCTGGCTGCTTTTCACCAGTTTGTGAATTGTCCCACAAGGAGCAACAGGACAATTGACCTACTGTATGCTAATGTGAGAGATGCATACAGAGCCACCCCCCTCCCCCCACTAGGGAAGTCAGACCACAACCTGGTTTACCTACAGCCACAATACACACCCCTCGTCCAAAGGCAACCTGTCACAACATGCTCCATCAGGAGATGGACCCCAGAAAAGGAGGATGCTCTGAGAGACTGTTATGACACCACAGACTGGGACGTGCTTCTGAGCCCACATGGTGAGGACATAGAGGGGGCGACACACTGTCTTACAGACTACCTCAACTTTTGTGTGGACACGGTCGCCCCTGCTAAGACGGTACGGTGTTACCCTAATAACAAACCGTGGGTAACACAGGAAGTAGTGATGGGTCGTTCACGAACGAAATGGCTCTTAGAGCCGGGTCTTTGACGTGAACGACGAGAGCCGGCTCCTTATCGCGAGCCGTCACGTGGTTTTTTTTTTCTTTCTCTCACCCTCTCTCTCGCACTTTTTTTCTGCTTCACTCAGCACGCGAACCTTGTGCTTACCGCTGGGCAGAGGGGGGAGGGGCGGTAGTTACTCTCAGTAGCACAGGAACAGAGCCAGAGGGAGAGAGAGAGAGAGCCAGGGACAACAACGTCACATTAGAAAGGTATAGTAATCATCCACAACTATTTTCAGTTGCGGATGATAAAGGATTCAGAAAGTTTATTCATGCAGGTCCATATGACAGAGAATATGCATGTTCTTTTTGTTTTCATATTTTAATTTATATTTAATTGTGTTGTGGTTTGCAGTGTTTTGTGTTGTTTCACTTTAAATTTGTTTAAAAGGAAAAAGCTGAAAATTTAAATAGTTAAAAGTTGAAATGTGAATAGTTGATTTTTGTATTATCTGATTTATTTATTACGTTTTATGTGGAGTGAATAAATAAAAGTATATTTACGGTGGCCCCTAGAGACAAAGCACATACAAACTTCAAATTATGTACAAACTCTGAAGCACGTACAAACTCCAAAACACGTAAAAACTCCAAAACACGTAAAAACACGTACAAACTCCGAAGCACGTAAAAACTCAGAAGCACATAAAAACTCAAAACACGTACAAAAGACAACAGAAGTGCTCCAGGATGCTAGGACACAGTGTTGAGCTTTTGTTACCTACCTACACAAGCCAGCAAGTAGCAACGACCGGATTTGGTGTGTGGTAATAACAGGTAAATGAACATTTTTTTTAAATTATTTGAATATATGCCTGTGTACAGGCACTCATACATACACAAACAATACACAAAAATACACACATGCTTTCAATTGTGTAATTTAAGTGATCTAGTAGCTCTGCTTTGGAAGTTCAGTTCATGCTAGAAATGTGTTTTGGAGTTTGTACGTGTTTTGTCTCTAGGGGCCACCGCATATATTTATATATAAAAATATATAAATAAAACCACTTTTTTTTTTACGTTAGTAATTCCTTTTGTGCATAATTTTATATTATTGTTAATAATAAATTAATTAAAGCAACAAAACAACCCGAAGAGCCGGTTTGGAGCCGGAAGAGCCGGCTCTTTTTAGTGAGCCGAACCGTAAGAGCCGGATCTCTAAAAAGAGCCGGATATCCCATCACTAACAGGAAGTCAAAGCTGTCCTCAACATGAAGAAGAAGGCTTTCAGGAGCAAAGTGAAGGAGGAGATGAAAGCAGCACAGCGGGAGGTGAAACGCTGCCTGAGGGAAGCAAAGGACACCTACAGGAGGAAGGTGGAGCAGAAGTTGGAGAGGAACAATATGAGGGAGGTCTGGAATGGTGTGAAAACCATCACAGGCCACAACACCAAGAAAAGCACAGTGGGGGGGGGGACTGTGGAGAAGGCAAACGAACTCAACAACTTCTTCAACAGGTTTGACCAGCCCACAACCCCCTCACCCTCACCTTTACTACAAAGCCCTCTCCCCACTCTCCTACCTCCCTTGCTTCCCCCCCTTCCTGACACTATGATGACACCCCCCTCCTCCAATCCCTCTCTCAGCAGCAGGACATCTTCCCCCCCCTCCTTCCAATCATCTCCCAGTGTCACAGTGGATCAGGTCAGGAGACAACTGAGGAAGCTTCGCCCCAGAAAGGCAGCAGGTCCGGACAAGGTGTGTCCGAGGATGCTAAAGGCGTGTGCTGCTGAACTTGGGGAGCCGCTACAACGAGTCTTCAATCTCAGTCTGCGACTGGGGAGAGTGCCCGCCCTATGGAAGACATCCTGCATCGTCCCGGTCCCCAAAAGGAACCGGCCCAATGAGCTGAATGACTTCCGACCAGTGGCACTGACGTCACATCTTATGAAGACTCTAGAGCGGCTCTTCCTCAACCTCCTCCGACCACAGGTACAACATGCCCAGGACCCACTACAGTTCGCCTACAAGGCGGGTGTCAGAGTGGAGGATGCCATCCTGTACCTCCTACATAGAGCCCACTCACACCTCGATGGGGGAAAAGGCACGGTCAGGATCCTGTTTCTTGACTTTTCCAGTGCCTTTAATACATCCAGCCCTGTCTGCTCCAGGAAAAACTGAACAGGATGCAGGTGGACCCCTGCCTGGTCCGACTACCTCACCGACAGGCCACAGTACGTCAGGCTGAAGGACATCACGTCTGACACTGTGGTCAGCAGCACAGGAGCACCACAGGGAACTGTGCTGTCCCCTCTTCTCTTCACCCTGTACACCTCTGACTTCTGCTACAACTCTGAATTATGCCACATTCAGAAGTTTGCAGACGACACGGCCATCATGGGGTGTATCTGGGATGATCAGGAAGAGGAGTATAGAAGTCTGGTGAGGAACTTTGTCGCATGGAGTCACACAAACCACCTGCAACTCAACACCTCAAAGACTAAGGAACTGGTTGTGGACTTTGGGAGGTCCAGAGCAGGTCCACTGCTGGTTCAGATAGAGGGGGAGGAGGTGGAGGTGGTCAACAAGTACAAGTACCTCGGGCTGTGGGTGGACAATAAACTGGACTGGTCATGCAACACAGAGCACCTGTACAAAAAAGCCCAAAGCCGACTGTACTTCCTCAGGAGGCTGAGGTCTTTCAACATCTGCAGGAAGCTCCTGAGGATGTTTTACCAGTCGGTGGTTGCTGGAGTACTGTTCTATGCTGTGGTGTGCTGGGGGAGCAGCACAGCAAAGAAGGACTCATCCAGGCTGGAAAAACTGATCAGGAAGGCTGGCTCTGTGGTCGGCATGAAGCTGGACACTCTGGTGACAGTGGCAGAGAAAAGGACACTAAAGAAGCTGCTGGACATTATGGACAATGCTGGGCATCCTCTGCACACGGCCATAAACAACCAGAAGAGTCTGTTCAGTGACAGGTTGCTTCTCCCAAAGACAAGAACCAACAGACTTAAAAACTCCTTTGTCCCACACGCCATCAGACTGTTTAACTCCTCTCTGGAGGGGAGAGGGAGGAGAAACAGGAGGACAAAGGAGGGGGGAACAACTAAGCTGTAGTGCCTCTTCACTTCACTGTGCAATACCTTTTGTGCAATACTTTTTGTTAATAATCAACAGTGCAATAGACTCCATATTTGAAATGTGCAATTCACTTGTATTTTTATTTTTATTTTTATTCCTATTTATTCTATTTATCCCCTTTGTATATTTTATCTATATATGTCTTTGTATTTATATATGTGTGTATATATATATATATATATATATATATATATATATATATATATATATATATATATATATATATAATATTCTTAACTCTGTAACTTCTGTCGGTGCTGTGCTTTTTGGAAACCAAATTTCCCAGAGGAACCCACCCGAGGGATTAATAAAGTTTTATCTTATCTCTCTTATCTTATCTTAACACAGGATAACAAGACTGGAGCAACGACACTGGATAGGAGAAAGTCTGATACTTTCTAAGATATGAGGTCACTAACCTTTTCTTTTAATTTTCTAGCTCCGTTGAATTGACACATGGGAATGTGTCAAAAAGGGGGGGGGGGGGGGGAGTTGAGTTTTAACATCAAACAAGGGTTATATGAACATTTTTATGACTTCATTTGTGTTTTAATAACTTAGGTATGGTAAAACTTAAGCTAATAATGACCCAAAAGGTTTCCAGATTTTTTAGAGAACCCGTGAGAAGCATGAATCATTATTTCCATGTTTAAGCATTAATCATTGAAATGAACTGAATAGCGTTTAGAAGATAAAATGCCTGTGTTCACGAGAAGCTGAGTACCACACTGGAGAGGAAGCCGTGGGACGTTAGGCGGAAGGAAACACATGATTTTTTTGAAAAGGGGGGACACATGTTAGAATTAAAAATGGCTAATTTGTTTTTGATGTCTTTTATTAGAATGAGTGGTTTTAATCATTTTCATACACACCTTGCAAATGTGCTTATAATGAGTTGGCACTCGGTCTTTTGAAGGTCATAAGCTTCGTTCGGCGATAGTCCGGACTGATAAAGTGTAGGAAATGCCAGTGCAGCGGGCTAAATGCAAACACGCTTACACACACATACATTAAATTAGGATAAGTCCTTGGGACATTCTGAATATTCTAAACCAATTCTGAACCACCAAAAGATCAGTAGATAACAACATTAGATTGTTAGAGCTAGGAAGAGAGGTGTTTTGGTTTTCTGTCTCTTACAGAGAAAGGAACAGACACCAGACGAGGTCACAGATATACGAGGATCCTTCGCAGCAGAGACAGACACAGTGACTGCTGAAACATCAACTGGGTTCAAGTGTCATGGCATCTTGGGCTCCAGCTAGTCACCTCAAAAGGATGGATCCCATAAACAAAGCAATAACCATGAAGGGGTTGGCGGAAGTCCAGGAACACCAGACCAACGAGGTTCGAGAGGCTCTCGGTCGAAAGGGGGACACGTTCCTGTTCCTTTTTCTGGGGAACACAGCTGTGATCCCAGAATACACAGATCATTGTTTGAAATCGGGGCAGAATAATCCCCTGATCTGTGCAACGACTGAAGGGTTGTCTAACCCCTGAGGTTGAAGAAAGAAGAGCAGAGGATCACCCGACTGGAAGACACTGGTGCCTACAGCCATAAAATAAAGGCTAAAAGCTCCTCGGACAGAGGTTCTAGTCTGAGTACGTTTGAAGGGTATAAGGTAGCACCGAAATAAAGCTGTGGGAGAACTGGGGAGTGATGGGAGTGTCATCTGTACCTACTATTGTTGTTGTAATGATTTTTCTTGCATCTGAACTGCGCAAACACAGAGGTCATCTCACATATGGTTCACCCAACAGGGGGACAAAGGGCCTCAGGAGTAAGAAGAAATGAACCCGGCAACACTGGATTGCAGGGTGTAAGTGAGCTCTTTAAGTCTAAAGAGCTCATCAGGGGGAATTGTTGGATTATAATATTATTTTATGCCATGTTAGACCCCTAATTAAAGATTGTGAATTATTATGTAGTTTTAGTTTGCATTATTCTCCTGAATTAGAAGAAGGTGATAACTATTACATTTGGTAAACTGATCTGCATTACATTAGACTGCTGATTTATTGTGAATGAATGATATTGTTTTATGATGCATTATACTGCTGAGTTATAAGAAATACGGTTCCAGAAAGTCATCACCTTATTTGTCTGGTTAGAAGAGAACAGAGCATACTGCCCCATCTCAGCAGGAGCAGATGAACAGGGAGCCAAGGTCGTAGCTTAGGCGCTGTGTGAGAGAAAGAATGTGAATGTTTAGGCTTTTATGATGAGGTGGGGGCCACTAGAGTCTATAAGAGTTTGATCAAGGCTCCACCATTTTGAGATCTGATGCTGTCTGCTGTATGGTGTCCATCTCCCACGCGTGTGTTCATTAAATCATCGTTTGACTCAACCCGGCCGGACCAGTGTTGTGATTTTGGTTTTCCTCTTATAACCATCCCCAATATTTGAATCCGTGACAGTAGCAAAGAAACAAAAACAAAAAAAACCCAAAAACATAACACATGGACACTTT
This sequence comes from Neolamprologus brichardi, assembly GCF_056152115.1. Taxonomy (NCBI): domain Eukaryota; kingdom Metazoa; phylum Chordata; class Actinopteri; order Cichliformes; family Cichlidae; genus Neolamprologus; species Neolamprologus brichardi. The sequence continues at coordinate 33,749,085 of NC_142124.1, forward strand.
TGGCCACAAACAAGCTGAAGGGATGGTGATTTTTTTAATGAACCCAGATTGTTAAAAAAACAATTAGAATCAAATTTATTTATCAGCAGCATCAATAGTAACAAAAATACAATTTAATTTTCGCTGTCAAAGTCGATTTAACTGAAATTACGTGTTTCCGGTTACTGTGGAGGTCGCAATATGGCGCTTTCCGGTGGCTGCAGCCAGATGCTTTTTTTTTATTAGTAATATTAACATACAAAGAAAATGCACCATATATTACACATTCAGAGAATAAACATTCCTTACATATTAGCAACTTTCATACATAGGAAAAAGAAAATATAAAGATGGGGTCACATAATTTAACAGATTATTAACTCACTAAATCAAAATCTTCCACAAAGGAAACAAAAAAAGCAGCTTTTTCTTTTGAACTAAGGTCAAAGATTTAACCAACAGGTTTAAGTCGTTTTTCCAGTAAGCTAGTGTTGGTTTGGTCTTGAAAAAAAACGACATTTATGTATAAATTGCTTGCACAAGATTAATAACACATTAACACCATAATTAGATTTCTTTTCTTTCAAAAACACTCCAAACATTATCATATTTAAGGTAAATGGGGTCATTTGAATCCCACTGGAATAAAGCCAGGTATGAAAATCCAACCAAAATATTTGTATAAAATTGCACAAAAAGAATAGATGGTCCAAATCCTCCTCTTCTGTTTCACAAAATACACAATTACCAGTTTCTATTTTGAATCTATGAATCTATTTTGAGTCTATTTGTCAGGTAAATTTTATTCAAAATTTTAAATTGGACTTCTTTCCCTTTAGGAGGGATAGGGAAGGTGATATAATCAGTTCTTATTTTTTCAATTTCTTCCCTTTGGAAATCTTTTAATATGTAATTACATCTAAGTAAATTTGGAGAATAAAGACTCCTTAATGAAGATCTTAGAAACGTATTATTGCATTTAACATCACAAAATCAAATACCATCTATATATAATTGCCTTAACTTGGGGGAGATGTCAGAATATATTATATCATTTACAACTAGGTTTTTAAGTGACAATGGAATGGATTTTATAACCCGATTAAATTTACTTTTAGAACATTGGATATTAAACTTTTGGCAAAAATCTTGATGTCCTAGAACATGTCCTTCCTCATCTACAAAATGGGCAATTGCCCAAACACCTTTTGATAACCAATCTTGAATAAAAATAGATTTTCTGTTCATCAGTATATATCTATTGTTCCAAATTGGGCTATTATGTGGAGTGAAATTATGTTTAAATAACATTTTCCAATAAAGAAGGACCTGTTTATGGAATTCAGAGAGTTTAACAGGTAGCTTAGTAATTTCAAAGTCACACTTTAGGAGAAAATCAATACCCCCCAGTGTGTTAAAGACCTTACTTGGTACAACAAACCAAATGGAGTGTGGATTATTTAGGAAGGATTTTAACCATTTAAGTTTCAAAACACCATTCATTATATCAAAGTCAATTGCGTTTCCACCACCTTCAATGTATGGTTTAACCAAATCATCTTTAGATATATAATGGCACTTATTCCTCCAAATAAAATTCAAATTCAAGCTATTAATTGTTTTAATAACTTTATTTGATATTGATAAAGAGTAAGCTGGATATATAAATCTAGATAAACTATTCATTTTGGTTAATAATATTCTTCCAAAAATTGTGATGTCTCTTTGTAACCACTTATTTAGGATTGTCTTACATTTGTCAACATTATCTGAAATATTTACTTTTTCTAAGACTTTGTGATCTTTTGAAATTGTGATGCCCAAATATTTGACCTCCTTCTTCACCTTTATACCGTACAGTAATTGTGAATGACACTCCTTTAATGCCAATAGTTCACATTTATTTAAATTTAACTTGAAGCCTGAAGCTTTTAAGAATGTAGTGATTATTTGTTTTACCAGGGGAATCTGATGTTCATTTTTTAAGAAAAGAGTAGTGTCATCCACAAGTTGACTAATTATTAAAAAATTATCCATAATCTCAATTCCGGCAATGCTGCTGTTTTTAATTAGAATTGCAGCATCTCCACAACCATTATGAATAACAACGGAGAGCTTCCACACCCTTGCCTAATGGCTGCAGCCAGATGCTCTTGTGCCATCAATGTGGATTGTCAAGACTGAGAGACCTCTTCCCTCTGACCCCTCCCCAAACCCTCAAACCCGCCTACCCACCTCGACATACAAACTCTGTGTGGCTTCACGTGTTCTGTTGATGTTTACATGATCGAAATAACTTGAACACAAACACAAACAAACAAAGAGGAAGACCGCACCGGAAGGACAAAAACTACAAGTCCCAGCATCCTCTGTGTTTAGGGAGCAGCAGTGAAAGTGAAAGTATTGAGCCTCCGTTCAGAGCAGCAGCAGCAGGAAGGTGGTGAGTGTTAACATGAATATGTTTCTTCTTATGACATAAAATAATTCCACGCTGTTCGTGTCTGTGGGTGAAATGTGAGGCCGGTCGGCTCCTCTGAGCGCTGGTTTCCTGTAAGTAGAGAGGAAGTGAGTTTAGCTGAGCCTCCGTTTAGCTGAGAGAGCAGGAGGAGAGTGAGAGCTGTGCTGAGGCAGGGTGAGTGTTAACACCGCTCTGACATTACTGTCTCTGTGGCGGGAACAACAGGCTCCGTCAGTGGAGGCAAAAATAATCAGACTTTGGTTTTTCAAAGGAAACAACTTTATGTCGGAAGTTCCGGCACGCTCATTGGATAACGACTTGTCAATCTCAAGCTATTAGCCAATGAGCGTGCGGATTCACAGAAAGACCCGCCTTTATCACGGGACTTTAAAAACTACAATGGCGACAGAAACTCCGTGAGTGGAGTTCAGGGTGACGTTATGAAACTGTGACGTTTGAGCCACTTCCTGTTCTCAGTCCCAGCGTCCTGATCACCGAGGTTTCTGTTGCTCTGATATCTGATATTGATTATATTGGTAAACAGGCTGTAGCATAAACATCAGGTCTGTTCTGAAAACTGGCTTTATTTTTTCAAAGTAAGGGAATATCTGTGGTGTGATACCGCGGGCTCATGGGCTAAGGACTTGGATTGACAAGTCAAGCGCAGATGATTGTGTTGTTTCTTATAAAGGCTTGTGTGTGTGTGTCCTTGTGTCAGTGGAACTGAATCAGTGTGTTAGAGAAAGTGCTCCTCTGCTGTGCCGTCATCGTGTGGATGCTTCTTTTAAAGTTGGAACTCGTGTTTTTATGATCTGCTTCATTTCATTGAACCTTTATTTCTAACCATGAAGTCCCTTTGAGGTTACAGCCTCCTGGTTAGGTTTAGGCTGTTATTGTGCTTCAGGCTGAAATATGAGGAGTAAGGAGTGGGGCTGGTTCGCCCTCATGACCCTCACCATAACACATACGTCACAGGACAGTGTTTACCACAGAAACTCCATGAAATGATCAATGAGAGCTTTAGAAACCCGTCAGTGTGATGCTTCCAGTACAACAGCACCTCTGAGTGTGTGTGTTTGCCTCTCAGACTAACTCCACCCTGACATCAAGAAGATGGAGGAAAAGGATGGAGCAGGATCTGCAGCATCCAGCTGTGTGTCTGTGAGGAGTGACTGGTCCAAAGGAGATCCTCCAGAGTTCAGTAATGAACCTGCAGCAACAAAGTAAGAGAGCTGCTGACTCATTTATTCAGTGTAAATAATGATTGTTGATGCAATGGGAGAAGAAAAATGACAAAAACAGTTTTAAAAATAAGGATTAAAATATTACAAACTATATTTTTGAGTTTCCTGATGTAGTACAAAAATATATGAACATAACTGTATATAGGACAGATATTTTACGGTTCTTTTAGGCAGCACCAAAAAACAAAAAGACTATTTTTAAGCTGTCTGAGGTAGTGAGTCAACATGTCACACTGGGTCAAAGGTCAGGGAGTAAAAGTGTGTTTTAAAGGAGGTTTAAAAGCAGCGAGTGAAGGAGCCTGTCGAGGTAAATCGTCCCATAACTGATCAAATTGAGTTGGTGGACCTCTGTGTGAAATCAAGCATCTGGTTCACAGAGAGGATAACCCTCAAATGGGCTGTACAACATTATATAGTGAGACAAAAACAGAGATTATCGTAGCCATCGCTCTCTCGCATGGACGTGGCAGTCTTGCTGTCTGCTGCCAATCCTCCCCGTACCTCCGTGACCTCGTCTGGTATCTGCTCCCTCCTCTGTAAGAGAAAGTAAAGGAAAACACGTCTCTGCCTAGTCTTGAAAATCTAATCTTATCATCCATTGTTCTTCTAGGGCCTCTTCTTCTCGTGGCCTCAGCTAACTGCTAATATTTAAATGGCTAACATTAACATGTGTGCCAGCCAGGTTAACATTTATGATGAACTATGATTAATTAACTGATGTTGAAACTGGAGCTTTACTGACCTCTGAAATTCCTCCTAAAGTGTTGTTCAGTGTTGTGACAGTCAGCTGCTTCAGCTGCTGCTGGGATGGGCTGTGGCAAAGAGAACAGAGAAAATCTAAATCAGAGTTTTTCTCTGAATTAAAAGCAAGGAAACAACAATATATTCTACATGGTGAAACTGATGGTTTCTGGTGTTTGGGTCTGTTTTTCTGTATTTCTGCAGGTAAAGTGTAAACTCAGATGAATCATACCATCAAATGTTAAAGGAAAATATCAGGATGAGTGTCTGTGAGCTGAGAAGGACGTGAAGCGAGCAGTTTATCCCAGAGCTGAAGCTGCTCTGTGTGCAGAGATGAGCTCAGATTCCTGCTGTGATTGATCAACAGTCACAGAAATGTAGACTTGTAGTTATTACTGCAGTATGGTCACAGCAGATACTCATAAACATGTATTATGAGGATGGATGATCAAGTTTCTCACTCTCTCCTTTAAATCTCAGTTTTTTTCTTCTTCACAGTTTATCTGTTAATTTATTAATGAACAACACTGAAAGAGTTTCTGTTCTATTTCCCCTTGAACATCACCTTATTAGGGCGGCATTAGGAAATAGCCCCCCTCCAAAGAATGAATAAATGAATAATGATAATAATAAAATGATTAAAAAGCAGAGCTCAGAGTGGTAGAATGGTCAAACATGGATCCACGGGTGCTTCAACTGCATTTGGTGACGTGACTAAAGCAAATCTTTCAAATAATCCCACCATCAACGGGATGTTGTCTCCTTTACTACGGTTACTTTACTTGGTCACCGTGTGAATTTCTTTGAAATGAACCAAATTCTTTTATTTGTTGGTTGTTGCATATTTAACCTCTACAGTCAGGAAAGGAGGAGATGAGGCCTCAACAATGTTGGGTTGTAGCTGTGCTTCAGGTTAGAGTGAGTGTCCATGGAATAAATGTAAGTCAGTGAACTGGAAACATGACTGTGTTCAAACTTTGTTTTCCTTTTTATAATGAGTCTAATCAAAGGTGGACAGAAGTATCTCCACTTTGACTTTTCTGTGTCACCATCAGAGCTTCTGCACAGTGTGGAGAAAGATCCAGAAGCAGAGCTGGACTGCAGACAGCCAGTCAGAGCAGCTGTGTACAAAGTAAGACTGAACATCTGTCTGCTGATGGACTCATTTCTGAAAACTGGACTTCTTGTGTTGTTCAGACATTGAAGAGTTTTCTTTCTCTTTAGTCTCATTGTTTTTCTTTCTTTCAGCAGATGTTGGTCTGCAGGAGGTTTTAGATGAACATAAGATCAGTCTGAGGAGGAGATGTGAACGTGTGACTGAAGGAAGTGATGAAACAGGAAGTGATGAAACAGGAAGTAGAACCCTCCTCAACAGGATCTACACTGAGCTCTACATCACAGAGGGACAGAGTGAAGAGGTTCATACCCAACATGAGGTGAGGCAGCTGGAGACAGCTTCCAAGATGGACGCCCTCCATGACGCTCCAATCAGGTGCCAGGACATCTTTAAAGCCTTACCTGACCAACAGAGACCCATCAGAGTGGTTCTGACCAACGGCGTGGCTGGTGTTGGAAAAACCTTCTCAGTACAGAAGTTCACTCTGGACTGGGCAGAGGGCTTGGAGAACCAACATGTCAGTGTGGTGGTTCTGCTTTCATTCAGGGAGCTGAACCTGATCAGAGATGAGCAGTACAGTCTTCTGCAGCTGCTCCATGTTTTCCATCCAACATTACAGAAGGTCACAGCAGAGAAGCTGTCTGTCTCTCAGCTTTTGTTCATCTTTGACGGCCTGGATGAAAGCAGACTTTCATTGGATTTCACCAACAGGAAGCTGCTGTCTGATGTCACACAGAAGTCATCAGTCAGCCAGCTGCTGACAAACCTCATCCAGGGGAATCTGCTTCCCTCGGCTCTCGTCTGGATAACTTCCCGACCTGCAGCAGCCAATCAGATCCCTCCTACATGTGTTGACAGGCTAACAGAAGTACGAGGCTTCACTGACGCCCAGAACGAGGAGTACTTCAGGAGGAGATTCAGTGATGAAGAGCTGTCCAGCAGAATCATCTCCCACATGAAGACATCCAGGAGCCTCCACATCATGTGTAGAATCCCAGTCTTCTGCTGGATCACTGCTACAGTTCTGGAGCACATGTTGACTACAGAGCAGAGAGGAGAGCTGCCCAAGACCCTGACTGACATGTACTCACACTTCCTGCTGGTTCAGACAAAGAGGAAGAAGAACAAGTACCACGAGGGACATGAGACGAGTCCACAGGAGCTGACGGAGGCTGACAGGGAAGTTCTTCTGAAGCTGGGGAGGCTGGCGTTTGAACATCTGGAGAAAGGAAACATCATGTTCTACCAAGAAGACCTGGAGCAGTGTGATCTGGATGTGACAGAGGCCTCGGTGTACTCAGGAGTTTGTACAGAGATCTTCAAAAGAGAGTGTGTGATCTTCCAGAAACCAGTCTACTGCTTTGTTCATCTGAGCCTCCAGGAGTTTCTGGCTGCAGTCTACATGTTCCACTGTCACACCAACAGGAACACAGAGGTGCTGAAGAACCTTTTGGGAAAAGAATACAACTCTCTGGATGATTTCCTTAAACGAGCCATGGAGAAATCCCTCCAGAGTAAAAATGGCCACCTGGACCTTTTTGTTCGCTTCCTTCATGGCCTCTGTCTGGAGTCCAACCAGAGACTCTTAGTAGGTCTGCTGGGTCAGACAGAGATCAGTCCAGGAACCATCCAGACAATCATCAACAACCTGAAGAAGATGAACAGTGATGAAATCTCTCCTGACAGAAGCATCAACATCTTCCACTGTCTGATGGAGATGAACGACCTCTCAGTACATCAGGAGATCCAAGAGTTCCTGAAGTCAGAGAACAAATCAAAGTTTCTCTCTGAGATCCAGTGCTCAGCTCTGGCCTTCATGCTGCAGATGTCAGAGGAGGTTCTGGATGAGTTGGACCTGCAGAAGTACAAAACATCATGGCAGGGACGACGTCGACTGATTCCAGCTGTGAGGAACTGCAGAAAGGCTGGGTGAGTCCAGATGTGATCATTAACATCATTGATCAGTGTAGGTTAGTAGTTTAATGTTGAAAATAAAATCAGATTGTAACCACAAAGTGTTTGTGTCCGTACGCTGCAACCTTCCACACCATCCTTTATCGTACAGACTCAGCAGCAGCTCCATGGATCCCAAATCCAAGAGTGGAGAACAGATTTGAAGTGTGTCACATCCATGCAGTCACAGCTGTTTCCACCATGTTTCCACTGATATTGATCCTGTTCAATGACACGTTTCATATCAGTGAATATGTTCTTCAGGACGTCCACTGACATGTTTAAGTGTCCTGCTGGAAATCACTCAAATCATCCATGAAATCCATGAAAAATCCTTTTAGTGTTTCTAACTTCCCCCTCTGTCCTCTCTCTCTCTCCATCCTCCTCACTGCTGCTTTCACTGATAATCACACAAACATCGTATTCAGCTACAAAATAACAATAATATCATCTGATGATCATTATTATAAGAGCAGGATCCATATTTGATATCAGAGTAACACACTGATGGTTATGTGCAGTCATCATCAGTGACTGTGGGTCAAACAGAAGCTCTCTGATTGGTTGCTGACCTTGGTCACCTGTCCACTCTCACCTGTGTGTGTTTGCTCTCTCTTTGCTGTCTCCATCCTCTCTCTCCTTTCTCTCCCTCTCTGTCTTTGTACCGTCACTCAGGTCCAATGGAAACAGTGACATTTACAAACCAATCAAAGACAAACTGATCCATGTCAGGTGATAACAATATTCAAAGTGAATACAGGCTGCTGCTGGACACAGACAGGTGACATCATTTTGACTTGCTGTCACCTGGATCTGGACTCATAAACACTGAAGCCCTGAACAGGAATACAAATCATTTTCTGCCAACTAGCGACACACCAGCAGATAATGGCTCAGAAAGCTAAAATGAGCCAATCATTTCTGTGTTTAGTTCCTGAAATCAGATCTGATATCAGCAGCTCTGAGTTCATTCATCATTATTGTCCAGTGATGAGATTTCTGCTCCGTTTGGTAACAGTCAGCAGGTTTTTCCTGCGTGTGGACGTGAACAGTCGTACCTGACAGCAGGTAGCAAACAGAGATCATCTTTCCAGCTGGAACTCTTCACTGAGCTGAACTCATTCAAAATGTTCTGGAGTCAAAACAGGAAACAGTCCAAATGTGTGTCTTCACTCTGACTCTGGATCAGATCTCAGTGACAGACTGTGGACATTATGGAAGCCTAAATGTGACACCATCTTCCTCCTTCATCTGCAGATTAAAGCCAAACAAAGATTCTCATTAAAAGTCTGCAGGTCTGAGAGAGACTCAATCGTTGTGTCATGTCAAACACAGTAAGAGGAGCTGAAGCACAGATGTGAAGAGCAGATTCATCAGATTATGACCTCACTCTGTTTTGTCTTCATATACATTCAGTCTGTGTTTATAATGCAGATTTTCTGCTTTTATAATAACACATTTTATATTTTCTATCATCACAGACTGACTCAGTGTGGACTCTCAGAGACTCACTGTGAAGTTGTGGCCTCAGCTCTGAAGCCCAACCCCTCCCATCTGACAGAGCTGGACATGAGTAGAAATGATGACCTGCAGGATTCAGGTGTGAAGCTTCTGTGTGCTGGACTGGAGAGTCCAAACTGTCGACTGGAGACTCTGAGGTGAGTTCACTGACTGCGGCTGTTGTTGTTTTTCTATATTTCAGGTCTTTGATTGATGTTTGAAAGTGTGTGAGGGATGTGAATGAGGATGATGAAGATCTGATGATAGCAGATAAAAACAGGCTGCAGAGACTTTGAGCCATACAGGGCACACAGTGTGTACAGAACAGCTGAAATCATTATGGAGGCCTCACTGGAATATGGAAGCATCACAGTACAGCTTCAGTGAAGCTTTAAAGTCTCTGATATGAGATGAGAAATGAAGCAGCCAGAGCTTTTTCATGAGTGGAAATCCACGGTGACTGTGAGCTGCTGTTACAGCCTCCAGATTAGCCAGCAGCTCATCCTGCTCAACATTTTCTCACCAACTTTAATGGAAGTGTGATGTTTTCAGCTGGAGTGATGGTCAGGGTGGCCTCCCTCTCCTCTTCTTCTCCTCTTCCTCTTTCATTTGTAAAGCCACTTCTGCTGCTTTCATTCATGTGGAAGTCCTGTAGCTGAGTTTGGGAGAGACTAACAGCCTCGGCAGCAGAGGGGAGAAAGGCTGTAACACCACCACTTTACTCTGTTCTACCTGTCACATCATTTTATCAGGAAACAAATATGCTCATGTTTTTACTATGTTTGTCTTGAAGATGTAAGAAGATCACATGGTGCTTTTTCTTATTGTGTTGGTTTGTTTCCCGTCTCTTGGATGGAGCCCAGCTGTGCGTGGCCCCTGGGCCTGTGGTCAGAGTGTGTGCTGGATAATCCGGCCCAGGATGAGGCCAAACTGACATGGGATGAAATGTCTGTCACATAATTGAGCTTAGTGTAGTTTCATTTCTGCACAATTTAAAAACAACCAAAACTTTGTTCTGTCTTTTCTATGTTATACTGTAGACTTTCTTTGATACTGTGTCCAAAAGGAACAGCTTTTACTTTGAAGGGGAGGCGTCTCTGTTTCCTCTTCAGGTTGGATGATGGAAGCAAATAAGTGTGTGATGTTCTTTCAGTGTTGCACTTTGTAGACGCTCCCTGAGCACTGGTCTCACAGCCAGCTGCACATAGAGACCAGTGTTGTTAGTCCAGGTCAGAAGATGACTTGTTGGAATGAAAATGAGCTTGTAGTTTGTCTGCTTTATAATAATGTGACTGGAAAAAGGTGTTGGACTTCAAATATGTCCATTTCTTTCACACTTCACCTTTAAAAGTGAAGCCTTGTGGTTCCTGGAAGGAAAAACACGACTTTTTCAAGTCTTTGTCCTGTTTTTATGATAAATGTACGACTTTAATGTGTAACATTCAGAGTTTTTTCTCTTGTTGTGTTTGTTTGAAGCTGCTTCCTGTTGGCTTCAGCTGTTTGGAGTTTCCATTTTCTAAACTTCTACATTCTGAACCTTCTTCAGCTCTGAACAGATGATGAAACACTGAATGATTTCAAGCACTTTGTCTAATAAACTTACATCTTTCATTCTTTATACAGATTGATGGACTGTGGTTTGTCAAAGATCAGCTGTGATTATCTGGCAGCAGCACTGAAGTACAACCCCTCCCATCTGAGACAGCTGGACCTGAGTAGTGACTTCTTGTCTTCGACCAAGAACAACCTGCAGGATCCAGGAGTGAAGCATCTGTGTGGTTTCCTGGAGAGTCCAGGATGTGGACTTGAAACTCTGAGGTCAGTCAGCATGTTTTAGTTGTGCTGAGATGAATATGATGTGAAAGTTGTGCTGACACTAAACTGCAGCCATCAGGCTGATATTATACTGATCCACACTGAGGATCTTCATGGTAAAGTCTGTTTTCTTCTTCTCTGGTTTAGTCCATTGACTGCAGCAGAACAATGTTCACATTTCAAACAGTGATACTCAACGTATGGCCCGCGGCCCACATGCGGCCTGCCCACCTTTCCTGATTCAGAGAGAGGGGACCCTGATTAACTGTGTAGCTTCTTCCTCACAGTTCTAAGTATCAGACACAACAATGAATAATCCACAGCTGACTGTCTTTAGCAGGTCAAAGGTCACGGCACACAGCAGACAGTGGGAAATATTCTACCTCTGATCATTTATCAGCACATATCCATATGTATAAAAACAAAGCTGACACTGTGAGACTTGATCAGAGGTGTGATCATCACAGCAGAGGCCTTTGTGTCAAAGTCACTGAGGATCAAACAGAAACACATGAAGCAGATTTTCCTGTTCTGGCTTTTTGTTTTGTTTTTTTAAATTTTCTGCATCCATTTTTACAAAAGACAAATTGAAAAATATGCCATTTTCTTTTTGAAGAACATAAAACAATATGAAACATACACTCCCACCTCATAACTATAGGAGTACCAGTGGGTAAAAAAAGAAAAAAGAAAGGATCCAATCTAATAATACGAATAGTAAACCCTGGAGTACAAGATAACAGTTCCTGAGTGTACAAGAGAGATGTGGAGAGTTTCAGAACCCACACCCCCCACACAGGCACAGAAAAAACAAAACAAACAAACCAAAAAAAAAAAAACACAAACACAAACATAGTGAGTGGTCAGCTTAGTTGTAGAGATAAGTCAAATCTGTAAGAGAAAAGAAACATGTATAAAGTAGGTAAGTAAATGCCATCATAAGGCGCAGGCACAATAGAGTCCATATACTTAAACATAAAATAAAATAGAATAAAGTCTGAGCTGGCTAATTGGGAGCGTTGCAGGACTGCAAAGTCTGAACAAGGTCAAAAAAGGGTTGCCAGATCTTAAAAAATTTGGCCATAGACCCACGCAGGGTGAATTTAATCTTTTCAAGTTTGCTAAAATGCAAAGCGTCTCTGATCCAGATTTCCCAGGATGGGGGAGAAGAGGACTTCCAACATAACAATAATCTGCGTCTTGCCAATAAGGTGAGAAATGCTACCAGATCCGCTTGGGGCGTCGGCAAGACAACTATATCAGGAAGAACCCCAAACAAAGCAGTTAAGGGCACAGGTTGGAGGGTTAGCTGGATGATCTTTGATAAAGTCAGAAAAATATTAATCCAGTATTGTTTGAGGGATGGACATGACCTAGAAGGTTATCAAAGTCATGACAAGGAGGTCTAGATGGGAACTGGGAGGATTTCTCCTTAACAAAACTCCGGATTTGTAAGTAGCGAAAAAAGTGACTTTTTGGAAGGCCAAATTTCAATGAGAGCTGTTCAAAGGAGGCAAATGTATTCTGAATATACAGATCAGAAAAAGACCTGATACCCAAGGAGGCCCACAAATAAAAAGCACCATCAACTAACGAAGGCTGAAAAGAGGGATTTTTCAAAATGGGTGACTGAAGGGAAAAAAAGGTCAACTTAAAATAACGACGAAATTGATGCCATATTTTCAAGGTGACTTTGACAATAGAGTTATTATAAAAACCTGCACTCAGAGGCTGCTTTTGGGCATAAATCAGGGCTGGTAAAGAGGATAAGGCGCAAGAAGAAATCTCCAAGCTCAGCCATGCCGGGGCATTATTCATGCCTTCCCCCTGTAGCCAGTACCTGAGAATACGAATATTACATGCCCAATAATAGAACATAAGGTTTGGTAAAACCATCCCCCCCATCTTTTTCGGTCTTTGAATATATGTCTTGCGTATTCTAGGGTTTTTTTTGTTCCAAATGAACCCAGAGAGAATCTTGTCTAATTTAACAAAAAAGGAAATTGGGATAAATACAGGGACACACTGAAAAAGAAAAGAAAATCTTGGGAGGATTTTCATTTTAATTGTATTCATGCGCCCTGCTACAGACAGATGGAGTAGAGACCATCTGTCCAAATCCTGCCTAACTTTCTCCACAAGTTGGTCGAAATTAAGCTTGAAAAGAGCATGAAATAGTCTTGTAATTTTAATCCCTAAATATGTAAAGTTGTCCGATACAACTCGAAAAGGCAGTGCTGTACACTGATATTTCTGTGCAGCAGCATTCAGAGGGAACAGTTCACTCTTGGCGAGATTCAGCTTATAGCCAGAAATAAGGCTAAATTGTTCAAGTATTGAGAGCACCAAAGAGCTATAAAGAAGCAAATCATCTGCGTATAAGGAGACCCTTTGTTCTATACCATTTCTAGTAACCCCGGTGATACCTGGGTTTGATCTCAGCGATATGGCCAGGGGCTCAATTGCAATTGCAAAGAGCAACGGCGACATGGGACAGCCCTGCCTAGTCCCCCTAAACAGAGGAAAAAAGTCAGAACATGTGCCATTTGTTTTGACAGCGGCAAGCGGGGAAGTATAAAGACGTTTCAACCAGGAGATGATTATTTTACCAAAGCCGAATTTATCCAAAACATAAAAAAGGTATCCCCACTCGACCCTGTCAAAAGCCTTCTCAGCATCTAAACTGATCCCAAACTCAGGGTTGGAGTCTGAGGGATTGTAAAGAACATTAAACAAACGCCTAAGGTTAGAGAAGGCATATCTCCCTTTAATAAAGCCTGTTTGATCCGGGTTAATTACAGATGGCAAGACTGCTTCCACACGCATCGCTAAAAGTTTAGCAAGGAGTTTATAGTCCACATTTAACAAAGAAATGGGACGGTATGAGCCACATTGTAATGGATCCTTAACCTTTTTTAAGATCAAGGATATAGATGCCTGCAGTAGAGAGGGTGGGAGGGATCCAACTTCCAGTGAATGCTTATACATATTTATCATGAGCAGAGCCAGTTTAGGCATAAATTTACGATAGAACTCAACAGGAAACCCGTCCTGTCCTGGACACTTAGAACACTGCAACTTGCTGATAGCTTGCAGGATCTCTTCTACAGTTACTGGTCCCTCCAGCCGAAGATTGTGTGTCTGATCAATTGATGGGAGCTTAAGATGATTGAAAAAGGAATCCAAAGCCTCAGTGCTAAATGCACACTCAGACGCATAAAGAGATGAATAAAAGTCTCGAAATTGGTCATTAATTATTTTAGGATCCGTAGAAACACCGCTTGATGTCTGAATCCGAGGAATGGAATGTGCAGCTGCTGCACTACGAAGCTGATGGGAGAGCAGTTTACTGGCCTTTTCCCCATACTCATACTGGGAGTACTGACACTTCAACAACATCTCTTCAGCCCGAGCAGAGGACAGGTGATCAAACGCTGTTGCAAAGACAGCCTGTCATTATAGACCTCTGGTGCCAGGCAGACAGCATACAACTCATCTAATTGCGATATGCGCATTATGAGCTCGGATAACTTTGCTTTCCTTTGATTTGCCTCAAAACCAGCATAAGATATAATATGTCCCCTGATAAAAGCCTTAAACGTTTCCCACAAAATGGAGGGTGATATTCCTGGTGTAATGTTTGTCTCTATAAATAAGTCTATCTTGGAAGTCACAAATGTGATGAACTTATCGTCTGACAGCAAGCGTGTGTTCAAACGCCATGGAACTGGTGGAGAACTTTGTTCCACTGCCAAATCTAGAGTCAACGGAGCATGATGAAATGACAATAGCACTATGAGAGCAAGAGCGAATCTGTGAAGTAAGTCGACTGTAGAAAGTAATCAATACGAGTGTATGTATGATGAACAGGGGAGAAAAAGGTGTACTCTCTACGTGTGGGGTTGAGAAAACGCCAGGCATCAATAACAGAAAATTCTTCAAGGAACATATTAATAATTTTGGAAGAGTTGGATTGCCTACCAGGCTTATTTGAGGATCGATCCGAGCCAACAATTAAAATCGCCACCAAGAACTAAATAGTGGGAAGACAAGTCAGGAATTTTAGTGAAAAAAGTGCTAAAAAAATTTGATTGTCCCAATTGGGAGCATAGACATTGGCAAAAATGAATTTAGTGTTCAAAATACTACCACTTACAATAATGAATCTACCATTCTGGTCCACTATAACATTAGAAGAAACAAATGGCACTGATTTGTGTATTAAAATAGCAGCACCACGAACTTTGGATTTAAATGTAGAGTAATAGAGCTGGCCCACCCACCCCTTACGAAGTCTAAAAGGATCTGAAATTTTTAGGTGTGTTTCTTGTAAAAACACAACCTGGGCGCCCAAAACTTGCAAATGATGGAGGACCATGCTCCTTTTAATAGGTTGGTTCAGACCTTTACAATTCCAGCTACAGAACTTAAACGAGTGACCTGCTTGTTGATTATTAATATTTAATTGCGATACCATGTTAGAACATAGATTGAAAAAAACAAAAGCTGACCGATGAAAAACACAGAAAAAACAAAGTCAGTGTACAGAACAGTACAACATAAAAAACAGAGAACACCCAAACTTCCCTCTAAATGCTGAAGCATCTTCCCTAACAAGATGCGCGCACCCCCCACCAAACACACCCTTGAGCACTTCCTCCCAACCATTCGAAGTCCCAGTTGAGTTCAATCTCCTTGCAATACAAGGCAGAGACAAATCAAGGATTGTATGAAAATATATTAGGACAAGACACATCCTATAAGTCAAGCTCACCTCAAATAAACAAAAGTATGTTACTTAAAAAAAATACAATAAGATACAATAAAAAATAAAAAACAGTGAAGAAAGAGAAAACAAAATAGAATAAAATATTTCACAGAAATTAACCAAGATGGACATATCAGTCCAATGGGCTAAGACACTTATGTGCCCTGAGAGGCAGGGCCCCCCAGGATCTTATTGGCAAAGTCCGTGGCAGACGCAGGATCAGTAAACTTACGTACAACTCCATCTGGAAGTGTCACCCTCAGTTCCGCAGGATAGAACAGGCCGAACTTGATCCCAGGACAAGAGTGCAGAAGGCGCTTGACACCAGTAAACTGTGAACGTTTTTTAGCCACTGCAGGTGTGAAGTTTGGCAAAGATGGAGATCCTTCTGCCCTGGTAAAGTAGAGGAGAGTTTGCCCCTGCAAGACGTAGCAGCTGTTCCTTGACATGGAAGTAGTGGACTCTAATGAGGGCGAGGAGGCACTCCCTCTCTGGGCTTTGGTCCAAGGGATCTGTGAACCCGATCCAACAGAGGTGCTTCATTCAGTTTCAGAAGATCTTGCAGGAGATGGGAAATAAACTCCCTAGGGTTAGAAGTCTCCAAACCCTCGGGGATGCCAATTAGGCGAATATTATTACGCCTTGATCTTCCTCCTAGATCCTCACATTTAGCTTGCAGTTGTCTGACCTCCTCCGTTAGAACACTTACAGCAGATTGAAGAGAGGTCAGGTCGTCACTGCAGGTTGTAGCTGAAAGCTCCAAATCTTTAATGGTGGTCCCTTGAGCATTAACGGTGGCCTGTAGGGTGGTTATAGCAGCTTTAAACTCAGTCTTCACAGATGATATTTCTGACCGCAGTGTATGGGTAACTGTATCAATCTTGCATTCAAGCTTGTCGCAGATGTCCCGTTTCAGAACCTCCAATGCTCTGGTAAATGTGACTTCGCCGAGCGGTGCGCCCGCGCCCTGCTCGTAGCTGCTCTCCGTGAAAGCCGCGTCATGTTGAGATTCGCGACCCAGCTCCGGGCTCTGTGAACCACCCGCGCCGGCCTGACCCCGTTTTTGACGTTTTCGACTTTGCTCGAAAACGCCGAAAACGGGGTCAGGACGGCCATTATGCAAAAAAAGAATAAAGGGCAAATGGTGGGACTTTTAGTGAGAGAACTTGATTGTCCGGATGCTACGGTCACCACAGCCAACCAGGAAGGAAACTCCTGCGGCCTTTCCCAGAAGTTGTCAAAAATAGGTTTCCCGACCTCAGAGAGTGAAAAAGTGAAAATAAATAAACAAGCGGGCGCCCAGCGGCAAAAAGGGTTATTTAGAGCCCACAGGGCTGATATAGAAAGTGCGGATGCCTCTTAAAACAATATTTTTGTCACTGCTTTGCGGAGCCACGGGAAACACGTCTTCACACCATAGTGTCTAACAGCGCGCCCCCCTGTTCTGGCTTTTTATAGCAGATAACCTTCAAAATCTTCTACAGTCGATCAAAAACTGAAGCAAACCATGAATCAACATGTGAACATGAGCTGATGCTGCTGAAATGAAGCAGAGTTACAGAGGTTTGATTACAGACACAGCTGAGAGTTTGTAATCTGTCATCATTTTAAAAGGTTTAAATTTCTTCAGTATTGAACAGCAGAAATGAGGCTTTGTTTTCAGAGGCCGACAGCAGTGAACACAACAGCAGACTGGTGCGTAATAAGCAGTGAATGATGCAGAAAACAGATTTTTGAAGGTAAACTGTTCTTGAAGTACACTGAGAGAGAGAGAGCTGTGCAGGAAGTAAACGTCAAAGTCAGAGAGAATTCATGACGATGTTCATCAAACGTAAAGCGTAGTTTGGATCTTCTTTTGCTGCTGCTTCACTCAGTTTTGGTTGGAGACAGATGAAACCTGCAGCTTCAGGATCTGTGAGCTGTCCACTTTCAGCCCCGACGGCGTGTCCGTGTACGTGCCGTCGAGTGAACGATCCACGCTCTGTGTTTCCATCTTTGTGTGTTTAGCTGCTCTCAATTACTGTTTTAGCTGTTTGGTTGTTGTGGAAATACTTTTGGGAGCTTTAACCTGAGATTCTGGCAAAATACATTTATATTAAAAATCGATTCAGGGTCGAATGAATCAACATCGCTTTATTCAAATTAAAACCATTTAAATAGGAAAATCCATTTTTTTACAGCCGCCTCTAATGCTAGGTAATGTCAGCTGGTCCATGTGCAGCTGGCTGTGAGGCTCAGGGAGCGTCTACAGAGGGCAACACTGAAAGAACATCATCCATAAATATTGAGTAATAACTGGACTCTCATACAGCGAGACTCAAATGCCTTTAAACATCAGCTTATCCTGCTGATCCAAGTCCAACACTGAGTTTGTAAAAACATGTTTGTCAATCATTTTGTTTGGTTTCTGAAGAAAATGATTCAATAACTTGCTGCTAATACACAACATTTCATCATATTTCCTCATAACCCTCTTTTGTCCGACCATTTGGTCCCATTTTAATTTGCAATAAAGGATCCACAGAGTTTGGTAACAATAATGACAGTAGATGTTTGTGTGAAAGTGCTGGAAGCAAATGAGTGTGTGATGTTCTTTCAGTGTTGCACTTTGTAGACGCTCCCTGAGCACTGGTCTCACAGCCAGCTGCACATAGAGACCAGTGTTGTTAGTCCAGGTCAGAAGATGACTTGTTGGAATGAAAATGAGCTTGTAGTTTATTTGCTTTAATAATGTGACTGGAAAAAGGTGTTGGACTTCAAATATGTCCTTTTCTTTCCCAACAGAGGTCGATCATCTTGTTAATAATTTCACCTCCTCACTATGTACGACTCTGGATACTGTAGCTCCGGTGAAAACTAAGGTCTCTAATCAGAAGTACCTGACTCCGTGGTATAATTCTCAAACACATAGCCTAAAGCAGATGACTCGTAATCTGGAGAGGAAATGGCGTGTCACAAATTTAGAGGATCATCATTTAGCCTGGAGAAATAGTTTGCTGCTTTATAAGAAAGCCCTCCGCAAAGCCAGAACATCTTACTATTCGTCACTGATTGAAGAAAATAAGAACAACCCCAGGTTTCTCTTCAGCTCTGTAGCCAGGCTGATAAACAGTCAGAGCTCTTTTGAGCCAACCATCCCTTTAACGTTAACTAGTGATGACTTCATGAACTTCTTCACAAATAAAATTTTTATCATTAGATACAAAATTACCAATAATCATCCCACAGATGTAATATTATCTACAGCTACTCTTAGTACCATTGATGTTAAGTTAGACTCTTTTTATCCAATTGATCTTTCTGAGTTAACTTCAATAATTACTTCCTCCAAACCATCAACGTGTCTTTTAGACCCCATTCCTACAAAACTGCTCAAAGAAGTCCTGCCATTAATTAATTCTTCGATCTTATATATGATCAACCTATCTCTAATAATCGGCTATGTACCACAGGCCTTCAAGCTGGCTGTAGTTAAACCTTTACTCAAAAAGCATCTCTAGACCCAGCAGTCTTAGCTAATTATAGGCCAATCTCCAACCTTCCTTTCATATCAAACATCCTTGAAAGAGTAGTTGTCAAACAGCTAACAGATCATCTACAGAGGAATGGCTTATTTGAAGAGTTTCAGTCAGGTTTCAGAGCTCATCACAGCACAGAAACAGCTTTAGTGAAGGTTACAAATGATCTTCTTATGGCCTCTGACAGTGGACTCATCTCTGTGCTTGTCCTGCTAGACCTCAGTGCAGCGTTCGATACTGTCGACCATAATATCCTATTAGAGCAATTAAAACATGCTGTAGGTATTACAGGTACTGTGCTGCAGTGGTTTGTATCATATCTATCTAATAGGCTCCAGTTTGTGCATGTAAATGGAGAGTCCTCTTCACACACTGAGGTTAATTATGGAGTTGCACAGGGTTCAGTGCTAGGACCAATTCTGTTTACATTATACATGCTTCCCTTAGGCAGCATCATTAGAAGGCATAGCATACATTTACGCTGCTATGCAGATGACACCCAGCTCTATCTGTCCATGAAGCCAGATAACACACACCAATGAGTTAAACTGCAGGAATGTCTTAAAGACATAAAGACCTGGATGGCCGCTAACTTTCTGCTTCTTAATTCAGATCAAACTGAGGTTATTGTACTCGGCGCTGAAAAGCTTAGAAATATGGTATCTAACCAGATTCTTACTCTGGATGGCATTACCTTGGCCTCCAGTAACACTGTGAGGAACCTTTGAGTCATTTTTGACCAGGACATGTCCTTCAATGCACATATTAAACAAATATGTAAGACTGCTTTCTTCCATTTGTGCAACATCTCTAAAGTTAGAAATATCCTGTCTCAGAGTGACGCTGAAAAACTAGTTCATGCATTTATTACTTCCAGGCTGGACGACTGCAATTCATTATTATCAGGAAGTCCTAAAAACTCCCTGAAAAGCCTTCAGTTAATCCAAAATGCTGCAGCAAGAGTCCTGACAGGGACTAGAAAGAGAGAGCATATTTCTCCTGTTTTGGCTTCCTGTTAAATACAGAATTCAAAATCCTGCTCCTCACATACAAGGTCTTAAATAATCAGGCCCCATCTTATCTTAATGACCTTGTAGTACCATATCACCCTATTAGAGCACTTCGCTCTCACACTGCAGGCCTACATGTTGTTCCTAGAGTATTTAAAAGTAGAATGGGAGGCAGAGCCTTCAGTTTTCAGGCCCCTCTTCTGTGGAACCAGCTTCCAGTTTGGATTCGGGAGACAGACACTATCTCTACTTTCAAGATTAGGCTTCAAACTTTCCTTTTTGCTAAAGCATATAGTTAGGGCTGGACCAGGTGACCCTGAATCCTCCCTTAGTTATGCTGCAATAGACGTAGGCTGCCGGGGAATTCCCATGATGCATTGAGTTTTTCCTTTCCAGTCATCTTTCTCACTCACTATGTGTTAACAGACCTCTCTGTATTGAATCATATCTGTTATTAATCTCTGTCTCTCTTCCATAGCATGTCTTTATCCTGTCTTCCTTCTCTCACCCCAACCAATCACAGCAGATGGCCGCCCGTCCCTGAGCCTGGTTCTGCCGGAGGTTTCTTCCTGTTAAAAGGGAGTTTTTCCTCCCCACTGTCACCAAAGTGCTTGCTCATAGGGGGTCATGTGATTGTTGGGTTTTTCTCTGTATCTATGAAGCGCCTTGAGGCGACTTTTGTTGTGATTTGGCGCTATATAAAGAAAATTGAATTGAATTGAATTCTTTCACCCTTCACCTTTAAAAGTGAAGCCTTGTGGTTCCTGGAAGGAAAAACACGACTTTTTCAAGTCTTTGTCCTGTTTTTATGAGAAATGTACGACTTTATGTACGATCGTGGCTCAAGAGTTGGGAGTTCGCCTTCTAATCGGAAGGTTGCCGGTTCGAGCCCCGGCTCGGACAGTCTCGGTTGTTGTGTCCTTGGGCAAGACACTTCACCCGTTGCCTACTGGTGGTGGCTAGAGGGCCCGGTGGCGCCAGTGTCCGGCAGCCTCGCCTCTGTCAGTGCGCCCCAGGGTGGCTGTGGCTACAATGTAGCTGCCATCACCAGTGTGTGAATGTGCGTGTGAATGGGTGGATGACAGGTTGTGTAAAGCGCTTTGGGGTCCTTAGAGACTAGAAAAGCGCTATACAACTACAGGCCATTTACCATTTACCATTTAATGTGAAACATTCAGAGTTTTTTCTCTTGTTGTGTTTGTTTGAAGCTGCTTCCTGTTGGCTTCAGCTGTTTGGAGTTTCCATTTTCTAAACTTCTACATTCTGAACCTTCTTCAGCTCTGAACAGATGATGAAACACTGAATGATTTCAAGCACTTTGTCTAATAAACTTACATCTTTCATTCTTTATTCAGATTGATGAGCTGTGGTTTGTCAGAGATCTGCTGTGATTATCTGGCAGCAGCACTGAAGTCCAACCCCTCCCATCTGAGAGAGATGGACCTGAGCTCCAATGACCTGCAGGATTCAGGAGTGAAGCATCTGTGTGGTTTCCTGGAGAGTCCAGGATGTGGACTTGAAACTCTGAGGTCAGTCAGCATGTTTTAGTTGTGCTGAGATGAATATGATGTGAAAGTTGTGCTGACACTAAACTGCAGCCATCATGCTGATATTATACTGATCCACACTGAGGATCTTCATGGTAAAGTCTGTTTTCTTCTTCTCTGGTTTAGTCCATTGACTGTAGCAGAACAATGTTCACATTTCAAACCTTCAAAGAAGAAGAAAAATCCTCCACTGGATAATTCACTGTGAAACTCTCCATCTCTTCATTTCACCTTAAAGTCTGTGTGACACTGAAATCCAAAGCAAAATGTGCGTTTGCTTTACAGACAGCAGTCCAACACAAACATACACACATCATCCAAAACACAGTCCAACATCCAAATCTCCTCCACTGCCAGCATGAATGATGGGAAAGAGAAGGAGGAACACTCTGACATTCAGGGTTAGAATGAGTTTCATGAAGCAGACTGTGAAGATCAAAGCTGCATTAGAAAGCTTACATGAATGGATGAGTGGACAGAAGTGGACAGAGATCATCTGAAGCACTTCAAAGGCTTTAAATCAGCACATTTCTCTTTATTCTTTATCAACTCTGTTAGTTTCTCTCAGTTTTCTGTGGAATGAAGCTAACAGCAGGCTAATAAGATGCTGACCAATAGGTTTATATTAAAGGTTGTAATTTGTATATGAAAAAGTGCTTTGGCTCAGCAGGGATCAGCTTACAGGTAGAATAGTTCAAGTTCAAGTTCAAATTTTATTCGCCACATGCAGTGGTAGGTTGCCCTGCAGTGGAATGAACCCGCCCCCCGACCTTACACACACAACACAGACATCACATGGGGATACAAGTCAGAGAACGGTTGCAATACAGAAAAAAAACACTGAAATGGACACTACAATGGGAAAAGTACAAGAGGAAAAAAAGAGACCTCTACTCATGCTGGGCTACAGGAGGACAGCATGAGTACAGGAAACAAAAAAACTCCTCTGCACAGAAAAGCACATAAATGTCCACAGTACAACATTATAGAGAACGTGACCAGCAACAGGGTTGGGTAGGGGATAAGGAGTAATCCCAGGCAACACAGCAGCCATCCTGCCACTGCGCTGACTCGCCCGCGCGGGCCCAGACCCGCCTCGTGTTCCCAGGAGGTAACAAGCATCGAAGGCAACAAGCATCGAAGGCGTTGGAAAGGGAAGGGGAGATAAGTGAGTGCTTATCAGTGTAAGTGTATGTGTGTGCGTGTCCATAGTTCAGCTGAGACAGTGTCCTTCGCCCTATCAGGCTAAGTAAACAGTCCTCCAGCCAATCCAGGTGGCCTTGCATGGGATGGGGAGAATAGTCATCACACAGTCGCTATCAGGGAGTGTTTGTCCGGCTTCAGCCTTGGGCCTGCAGCTGGTGCCGTGGTGGTGTCTGCATTTTGATCCCGAATTTGTTGATTTTGTTGATTTTCTTTCCATACGAGCAGCTCACGAGAATTTTCAAAGCTGATCTTTAACACTCTGATGCTGGTCTCTCGATCTTCCGTTGGAGAGCCGCGAGCCTCCCCATGATGGTATCAAACTTCTGATCCGTGGTGTTGTCATTCTTTTGATTCTGAGACCTCACAACTGCAGTGATCCGTTCTGTGATGTGATCCAACTTTCACTCAAGGTTGTCATTTTGAGCAGGGCCCTCTCTGATGTATCCCACCATACGCTCAATGGTGTTGTTTTGAGCCTTCACAGCAGCTGTAAGCGTCTCCAAGGTGTTAACCATGCTGCGTTCGTTGTGAGAGGTCGCGACTCGTCCCGTCGCTTCGATTCCAGCGGGCAGCCTTGGGGGGGTTTGAACAGCCGGTTCCGCTCTCTCAATTCTCCGATAAGTCAGGGCCATGCCAGCTCCGATCAGCAAGAACCCTGTTATCATGGTTCCGAATAGGTAGATATCTTCAGCGTCCTCGATCGACAGTCCCGCCAGGCACACGACCCTCCAGTTCTGCCACCCGTCCATCGTGTATCCGGCAGGGAAAGTCCCTCCAGGGCACTCGGGCTCTCCCGAGCCCAGACTTCTCGTTGAGAAGAGGGTGTCAATAGCATTCAGAGACCAGTTGATCAAATCCATAATTCTCTTTTAGGTTTTAGAGAACAACAGTGAGAGACTGTTCCAGGGAAAGTAATGCACATGAGACAGACAAGGACACAGAGGCTAAGCAGGGAAGATAAGGGTAAGGAGGAGAGGAGAAAAGTGCGACCGCCTTCGCTGAGAGCCAAACGAGAAGAAAATACAGCTGCTGGATGGGATTAGCATGTCATAGCTATCTACCAAACTGCTAACTGGGGGATTTCAGGCCATCTATGGATCATTTTTGCTAACTGTTTATTCAGCTTAGGCTCACAGGGCTGCAGCCTGTGCCCTAGCTGTCATAGGACAAGAGGCGTGGTCCAGCTGCACAGGTGAGCAGTCCATCACAGGGCCAACAGAGAGAGACAGAGAAGCACTCTCTCACATCCACACCTACAGCCAATTTAGAAGCACCAATGAACCTAAGCAGCATTTCATTGGACTGTGGGAGAACATCCAACCTCCACAGAAAGGCCAACAAGCTTCAACCTACAACCTTCTTGCTTTAAGGCACTAGTGCGAACCACTTTTCCCCATTTCAGCCCAAATCCTGCATCTTCCTGTTTCTGACTCCAGGCCAGCTCCACTAACACTTTCTCATCAGACACTGCCACTTAGTGGAGGAAGTCTTAGTTCCATTTGATGCTTCAGATTACAGTTAGTTCCTTTACAAAGAGGTGGAGGTGGTGGGGCCACAGCACCATCATCACTGAGTGCCATAGGACACTTAACCTTTGTTTCCATATGCTGGGAACTTCCTGTTGTTCCAAGGAGGACTGGAAAATGTGTGAAAATCTCCCAGTCAGTTCCTCACAGCACACTTGAATCATTTCCCTCCCACAGCACCAGGACCAGGGCTTTTTCTCTCTTTGGTCCCACTAAGAGATTTCCACACAAACACCTCATCAGTGGGACTCTCAGAGCTACCAGCCCTTTGCTACAATCACAAAGCTCTTCATTGAAATCAATGATATCAAAGCTGGAATCAAATGAGTCCAAGTCTTCTGCTGATTCAGCATCACATTCATCTTTGCTCCTTGTTCTGCATCCCCACCATGGACTTCATTCCTTTCCAAGCCAGCCTTGAGTGTCCTTTATTCAGCTCATCCTCTGCTTTACTTTTACACCTGATTTTAGCTGCTTTATCTCTCTTTCAACAAGTTTCTGTGCCTCAATCTTTTTCTTCTCTCCCTCATAACAAGACAGCTTCTTCTGCCTGAGAACATGTTGGAGTGATTTACTAATCCAGGGCTGCTTATTGGGGAAAATACTTCCTGTTTCCAAAGTAATCCCCATTTTTCCCAGAAAGAAATGTCAGTAGAAATCGATGATCTAAGTGAGAACATGAGCCTTTAAAAAGTCCCAGTGGGTGCAGTCAAAGCAGTCCCTCAGTCCCAGTATAGAGTCTTTGGTCCAGACTGGAACAACTGTGTGCCCAGTTTGAGCTCTCTTCAGTGCTGTGACCTGACAGACCCAGAGGGGCCATCACATCACATTTAGAAGCTCCCCTAATGGAGCCACAACACATGTCCAATACTTAGTCTGTCTTGTTGGACCAACTGGAAGAAATGATTCAAGGACTTAGTCACAGAACAGAGATTCAAATCTCCAAAATCCAACTGGCTGCATCAGGACATATAGTCTGAAAATCTGCACAGTTTCCTGTTTGAAGCTGCTTCCTGTTGGCTTCAGCTGTTTGGAGTTTCCATTTTCTAAACTTCTACATTCTGAACCTTCTTCAGCTCTGAACAGATGATGAAACACTGAATGATTTCAAGCACTTTGTCTAATAAACTTACATCTTTCATTCTTTACACAGATTGGAGAGCTGTGGTTTGTCAGAGATCAGCTGTGATTATCTGGCAGCAGCACTGAAGTCCAACCCCTCCCATCTGAGAGAGCTGGACCTGAGCTACAACAACAACCTGCAGGATTCAGGAGTGAAGCAGCTGTCTGATCTTCAGCAGAGTCCAGACTACAGACTGGAGACTCTGAGGTCAGTAGAGTGATGGAGTGAGTGGGTGGTGCTGTCAGCAGTATTGTACTAAACACAGTCAGTATGAAACAAAGATCCAGTGTTTCCTGTAAAGCTGCAGCTTCTCAGTGAAGCTGTGAGAGGAGAACGGTGACAGGCTTCAGGATTGGACACAAACACTTCCTGTTTCTGCCTTTTTGTCACCTTTATGGTCACCATAGTAACGGCTGAAACGCTCTGATCAATCACTGTCAACAGCCAATCAGCTCTCTGAACAAAGCAGCACGCAGACCAATGACTGCATTGATTTCCAAGTTTAAAGCAGTGAAGAACACAGTCTGTAGGTGAGGAAGAATTTAGTGAGAGCAGATGTTTGGATGAAATTCCTCCAGTTAACAGCTGGAACCGTCCATCTGGATTGTTGGGCTTGTTGTTGGGGTTCCTACAGAGCTCAGAGTGGACACACCAAGGTTCTTCTAATGAATGAAAGTCCAAAATCAAACTAGGAGGGAAAAACATTTCCATCAACTTCAATAAAAATCCAAAGATTAGAAAAAGTGAAGCAACAATGAGTCCTAGTACAGTCCCAGCACTGAAGTCCCTGCTGCTCTTTATACTGGATGTGCTGCATCACTGACTGACAGCTGATGAAGAGTCTCTGGAAACACTCGTTTATCTCCTCTGCTCTTCCTCCTTCTCTCTGCAGGAGCTGATGATGGTAAACAGGACGGTGTGTGTGCTGAGAGAGGAGCAGCTGTGTCCTGATGATCCAGAGAGGTTGAAGCAGCAGCAGCTTGTGTGTAGAGACGCTCTGACTGGGCCATGTTACTGGGAGGTGGAGAGGAGAGCTTCATCCAGCAGTGACTGACAGAGGAATGAAGTGCAGATGACTGTCAGTGCTGCAGAGTGAACTGCTCTGAGAACAGCTCCACTGTCAGACACAATGTAGAGTCCAGCATCATCCCTGTGTGTCCCTCTGGATCTGACAGAGGATCATCAGTGTATCTGGACTGCTCTGCTGCTGCTCTGTCCTTCTACAGTCTCTGCACAGTCTCTGTCTGACTCTGGCTTCAGACCCTCCTGGATCAAACTCACCTGGAAAGACTTTCAAACATCACTCAATAGATTTGAATACAGAATATATTTGATATATACTGTAGATGTACTGTAGAGTTGCAGTTTGTCACTTGTAAATACAGTCTGTGAGCAGCTATGAGCTGAAAGAGCTTTCTAGAAACACAATGTTTTGTCTCTTCTGTTGCTTTTTCATATATTTCCACGACATTAATATTGATCCCACCTTTCTCACCTGTTTCATGCTTTTATACATAATAACAGGACACGTGTGATCTGAGCGCAGCTGTGGTTGCTGTGCTGCACGTCTTCATTTAGATAACAGAGACATCTAGTGGTTCAGAGGGAGAACTGCAGGAGGTGGAGCTGTGTTTCAGCATGGAAAACTTTTTTATTTTTATCCTTTAGGCGCAGATACAAATATGACAAGTATCAGTGTACGATACAAAAGGTCAAATCAGTTAGCAGAGGGAACAGTGATCACACAGCAATGTAAGAATAGAAACATAACAGTGAATCTGGACATGTATACAGATGGAAGCAAACAAACAGGATGTAACACTACATTAAAGCCACAAATGGAAAGAAAACAAACCCAAAGGAAAATATATTTGATCTCAGGAATCCAAATGAGATGCTTTAGAGCACGGGTAGGCAACCCTGGGCACGCGTGTTACAGCTGCCACTTGAAGGGTTAACTGATGGCACGCCCATAGCTGGACTGGCCATCGGGCATACCGATGGTGATTTTTCGTTTTTATGAGCCGATGATGTTTTTTTATTTTTTTGTAACGGTATAAACAATGAAAGGTGGTGGATTGGCCGGATGCTGGTCGATGTGTAAAAATAAGTCAGTTGTTTGGTGGTGGCTATGGCGGAGCTTCCACAGAGGCAGCAGGTGGATGAGGGAAAGGGGAGGTAGGAGGAGCAGAGACCCGAGCCGGCTTCAGGTAAGAAGTTATGACCTGCAGTCTATCTGGGTCAGATATAAACCAAGTTTAGGTGGAGTTTATTTTCCTTGTGCTGACTTTTTACAGTCAGTTGCAGTAACTCGTACTGCGTGCTAGCTAGCATGACGGAGTTTCTGTACAGCTGGGTGGGTGCTATGATGCTACTGATAGTGAACTTTACAGTGGCTTGCAAAAGTATTCGGCCCCCTTGAACTTTCCCACATTTTGTCACATTACAGCCACAAACATGAATCAATTTTATTGAAATTCCACGTGAAAGACCAACACAAAGTGGTGAACACGTGAGAAGTGGAACGAAAATCATACATGATTCCAAACATTTTTTACAAATAAATAAGTGCAAAGTGGGGTGTGCGTAATTATCGTGTCATGGAAAAACACACTGCCATCAACTTCTGTTTTGTTTTTGTCAAAATCACTGTAATATAATCACTGTACCTTTATATACATGTGACTTATATTAATGCTGCTGCCCTCTTGTGGCTAAAGTGTAATTATGTTATTGTTATTAGGGAAAACATTTGAGAGTAACATGCCAAATGAGTCAGCACTTTGTCTTTAGCTCAAGAAATCCTCATTTTTATGTAAATGTCATCAGTTATAGTTGCATGTATTCATTATCATAATTTAACCTTTAATAATGATGTCCTAAATTGATTTTATGTAAACTAGACAATAATTTTATGGTTGTATTAAATAAAGACATCACTAATGAATTAACTATTTCAGTAATTAATTTAAAAAAATGTACATAATTAATTAAAGAAATATATTAATAATGAATTATCCATTAATTTCATTTAAAATGTTTCATTATTTGTTTATATACAATTCAAATGAGTTAATTACATATTTAATCAATTATTGGTTTGTTTTCTATTTTAATTATTTTACTGACACATTTAATGAATTTTTTAATGATGTATTTTTTTAATTCACGTTGCTACTCCTGGCCCTGCATCGGTTTTCATAAATACATTTTATTTGTCAGCTTCACCCATCAAAGTCAGGGGGCGGGGTTAATGCTGATCAAGTCAAAACCATTGCTTTGGTCTGGTGGGCGTTCTTTTAGTGGGCTTTTCTGTCACGGCCTGCGTGGCAGACTATGATGAGGGGAAGGAGGACCCAAATGCTGGACTCTTTAATGAGGTCAGTGCATTTATTTACAGTGATGCAAAATATTCCAAACAACAATAAATCCCCAGTGCGTTCCCGACTCTGACATGTCCTCTTGCCAGTGTTAGTGTTCTTTGTCTCCGCTCCTCAGTGTCTGAGCACCCCGTGCTCGCTGCCCTCTCGTCTCCACACTCCTCCTGGGGAATAAAGAAGAGGCAGCCGTCAGCAACGCCACAATGCGGCAGACTAACCTTAACTAACTTGCCAAGAGACTAACGTGAAGTTACGCAATGATCCAGCATCGGAGAGAGCTCCACCACACTCCTAAGTAGCTCCTCTGACGAGGCTTGATCAGCTGCAGGTGTGAGTAATTCTCCTCCACAGGTGTGGCCAGGCTCCTGGCTGACACACCCACACACACACACCTAGATACACAAACATGGAAACAGGAGACAGCAGCACCAAAAACACACATGTCCATAACTTCTTACAGGCCCTGGGTCACCCAGACCCCGGTCCCATGACAATTTCTCAAAGCTAAGTAGGCCTACACACCAGGGTTTGGACATGTGTGGACCCAAACTATACTTAAACTTTACCCTTTCTTGTGTGTCACCAAATACACTTTAATATCTTCTAGACAAGAATGTAGTGGCATCATCTTTAACCTCCTAAGACCCGAACTCCTCCGTGGCATTCATTTTTAATTTCTCTTTGATATTTGGGCTGATTGGGACCTGATGAATGTAAAAACAAAGAATTACCACATTTTTTTTTTTACCAAATTTTTGTTTCTGAGAGAAATGAGAGCCACATATGAGGATATTTGTCTAAAATTTCGATAGCACAGTGGCAGTATAACATCCTCGTAAGTGGATATCAGGCCCTTGTAGAGCAAAATTGAGTATTTTGGTCTAAACAACCCAAAATGTGATGTCCACATATGTGGACGCCAGGTCCTAGGAGGTTAAATATCTGCTCACTTTGTCAAAATGAACCTAATCATCTCTGATGAATTCAGTGATGTCTGCCAGCTCACCTTGCAAGTGGTCGAGCTTATACCGCCGACAACGTGGCACACAACTTGTAAACCCCCTGCTGACGATCAGCTCTTGAGTTATTTATGTTAGTTTCAACTGTTCCTGCAAAAAGTAAGCACGTGTTACTGATAAAAAGTCCAATAGAAGCAAAGTCTAAACTTTGAAAACAAAAAACAAAAACCTCTCTGATTCAGATCTGATCTTTGGGGTGGGGGGGTGGGGGGGGTTCAATAAGCAGTGTGACCCGTGTATATGCATCAGGGGTGGGTTTTGATTATCGATTTATCGATTAAAATCGATTCTGGCTTGGATAACGTGATATCGATTCATTAAAATCCTGAATCGATTTTTTAATATAAATTGATTTTGGCCAAAACGCCAGAATCTCAGGTTAAACCTCCCAAAATTTCAACAACCACCAAACAGCTAAAACAGTAAATGAGAGCAGGAACACGGATTCTGCACAAAGACGTAAACACAAAGCGCGGAGCCGCCGACGCATCAGAATCAGTGAGCTGTGACTTTCTCACCTGACTGCACGGACACGAGCTGAAAGCCGACAGCTCGCTGACTCTGATGTTTCGGCGGGTCGGCGCTTTGTGTTTACGCCCTTTTTGCGCCGATTCTAAAGCTGTTAGTTTATCTCTCTCCAAACAATATTGACCGAACCAGCAGCAAAAGAAGATCCAAACTACGCTTCACATAAACATCGTCATGACTTCACTCTGATTGTTTTGCTGCCACCAGGATAAAATCACACTTCATGCACAGCTCTCTCTCTCTCTCTCTCTCTGTACTTCAAGAACAGTTTCCCGTCTAAAAATCTGTTTTCTGCATTATTCGCTTGCTTGTTATGCACAAGTCTACCGTTCTTACAGCCTGTCGGCCGCTGTTTTTTTTTCTTTTACTTACTTCCGAAAACAAAGCCTCATTTCTGCCGTTCAATACTGAACAAATTTAAACTTTTTAAAATGATGCAAAATTACAAAATGTTCAGCTGTGTCTGTAATAAAACCTCTGTAACTTTGCTCTGCTTCATGTCAGCAGCATCAGGTCATGTTCATATGTTCATTAATGGTTTTCTTTCGTTTTTGATCTACTGCAGAATATTTGTATAAAATCCCAGGCCAGGAAAACCTTCATGTTTTTCTGTTTTATCTTCAGCTACTTTGACACAAAGACTGTGATGCTCACACCTTTGATAAAGTCTCACAAGTGTCAGATTTCTTTTTATAGATATAAAAATATAGAAATGTACTGATGCATGATCTGAATGATAATATTTCTGACTGTCTGAGGCAAAATTTCCCCGATTCAAATTGAATCAAATTGAATGGAATCGTGGATCGAATCGATTCTAGAAATGAGTGACGATACCCAGCCCTAATATGCATGTTTTAATAAAAGAGATAATGTTGGTGTTTCAGTCATGTAGTAACTGTTAGCTTTAACTGTACAAGGCTTGTTAGACATAATGAAACACATCGTGCAGATTTCTGGATGTTAGACTATAATTTTTGTTATGATTATTAATCTTGAGTCTAAAAAGTCAGTCAAGTATATCCAGGATATCTTTCTGTTAACTGGATTCACTGACCCTAACACTGGGACCAGGATAAGCGGTCGCATGAAGCTGGTTATCAGCTGACAATCTTATTATTTAATTAATTTAATGAAGTTATTTAATTTTTCTAATTTTTCCTCTACATTTCCCCTGAAATGAAGGGATTGTGTTAAACATGCTTTAGTTCCTCACATTTTTCTGCAGTTTCTTTGTTCAACCCCCTGAATTAAAGCTGAAAGTCTGCACTTCAAACACATCTGAGTTGTTTCATTTAAAATTGATTTTAGTGTATGTACAGAATAGGGGTGCAACGATACTCGTATCGATATTGAACCGTTCCATACAGTGCTTTCGGTTCGGTACTGTGAAATCAGTATTTTAAAGTAGGCTATGTTATACCCATAGTCAAGGTAGATGAGTTATGTTAAACAGCTGTAGAACATAAATGTATTCCTTAGTCTCGGATGTGTGCAAAATATGTAACTTAGTTTCCTTATATTTTTAGGTTACAGAATATGACCCCCTTTGCAGTATATTCTTATAGTATGATTAGACAAAATGTCTCAGTATATTTTGTTAGTAGGATAGACAAAAGTTCAAGTATATCTCTGGGGATTAAAATAATGTGACCATCCTTTGGGTTCTGTTAGAGAAGTGGGGGCCACCATTTATCTGCTCCGAATGTTTTACGCTGTTTTCTTGTCATGTCAGACTGCTTAAATCATTTTCTGAGAAGGTTGCGTGCGAAGGACCTTGGTAATGGCAAAAGCAGACAACATTCTGTGCCCCCACCTTTGTAGGGGGTAGAAAGACAGGGAGCCCAAGGTCATAACTTAGGCGCCATGACAGATAAGAGAGACTGTGAATGTTTAGGTTTACGACCAGGTGGGGGCTAGTAGAAAACTATAAAAAGCTGTGTAATACATCGCCATTTTGAGACTTGCTGTGACCCTCTCTGCATCTCTCCCCATCATGATGGTTGTTATGCTCATTGTGTGAAAATTGTATGGAAATAAAGGATTGTTGATTGAGCATTTATACACCGAGTAAGTGTCCTTCCTTCAGCCCAAAGATTCAAAGAACTGGGAGAATTCAACAACTTGGTGCCGGTGACCCGGATCTTTTGGTGTGCTGAGGAGGGGCAGATTTGGCCTGTGGTGAGATCGTGCGACAAAGCGAACGGAGAGCCGGCTCAAACATCAAAAAGGTAAGCACAGCCTGTTGTATTATGAATACCAAATGTGCATATTGGGCTTTCCAAATTAATCTGTTCGCTGGGTTACACGTATTTTCACATTAAATTGTCGGTGTCTGGTGTTCGGCGCAAGATACTAACAGCATAAGTTGAGGCTGAATTCAAGTGTTAGAGGAATTTTCTAGCAAGATACTAATAATATTCTACGTTGAGACTAGAGTGCAGCCCACTTTTACCCTAACATAATTAATTTTGTCTATGACTGGCTTCTGTTGCAAGAAATGTGGAAAAACTTTCAAAAAGCGGCCAAAGTGTAGTATCTGAAATAGAGGTGAAATAGAGTCTGGCTTGTGGTGCGCTTGCATTTTCAAAGGTGAGCTCAGAGGTTTCTGTGTGTGTTTCTGTTGGTGAGACGCGCTTGCTGTGTTTCTGTGTGAAATATAAACATGGTGACAGTGACGGTTAATGTGTGAATGGGAGGACATTAGAGCAAAGACACATTTTAGGTTCAAAGGTTGATACCTAGTGGACCTGTGGAAATTGGTTTTGTTCATGGTGTTGGCAACCCTCCTGCCTGTGGACGCGCAGTCAGGTCCAGCGGCGTCTGGTTAGCTGAGGTGGTGACTTGGGAACTGAGGACTCCCGCATAGCCACAGAATAATATTGAAAACGGTTGTGTAATCACGGGTTTACGTTTTATTCTGGATGAGAACAAGACACATTTTGCGAACAAAGGTTGAGTTCTAAGAATAGTCAGAGAAATAAGGTTAAATAAGGTTAAATAAGGTTAAAAGGTTGAAAAAGGTTGTATTCCTCGTTTCAGTGGTTGAAATTGTTGTTTGCCTGTCCCCTGACGAGTGTTAAATTAAATAAAGAGGGTATTTGGAGCCACATAGAGATAGACGGGCTAAATTGGGTGTATTACTCTGTGGTGTAAAAAAAAAAAAAAAAAGAGAGACAGAAAGAGAGTTGGAGGTGTGTAGTTTGTGTGAAAGTGCCGTTAGAGTCGGCGTCTCGTCTGAAGTACGGGAGTCAATTAAAGCAACTGAATAATTTGTGTCTAAAAGTGTTTGTGTTGTGCAGAAATTGCGGCAGGAGGTCGTGTCGCGAATTGTTGCAAACTGTGAAGTCAATTGGGGGTTTAATTTGGTTTTATTTTTATGGGGAAGAGAAACTGCAGTATCCAGTCCGTGGCGCAGTTTGAATAAATCGTGAGGCAAATGTGGCGCGATCTGAAGATCGCGAGCCTAATTGTCCTAGTTAGGTTGAGGTGTATAAGAGCGGACGGCACCCGCTCTTTGTTCTGATTAGGGCGTTGTCCTGAATCAGCAGAAGTGTCTCGCAGAAAGTTTGTATGGGACTGCGAGAAGTATGAAGTGTGTGTGAGCCAGCCTCGAGGGGCGGGTTCACAGGCGGAACGAACGAAGAGTAAAATGTGCGTGTGTGTGAGAGAGAAAGAAAAGGTGGGGGCGAGTGACCAGCCTGCGAGTGTGTGTGTGAATTCCTTGATGACAAATAGGGAGACAAAGTAGATTAGTTGATTTTCTGTGAAATAATAATAGTCAAGAAATCATAGTGATCAAATAGGAGAAAATGAACTAAAGTAAATAAAGCGAATTAAAAGTGGATTAGCGTCAAAGTAATGATAAATAAATTGATCAAACTAATAGTGACATTTAAAGGTGTGTAGTGGGGTAAAAATGTTGGGTTCTAAGTCTAACATAGAAAAGGGGGTGTGCAGGGTGAGTGGAAAGTTTTTGAGAAGCAGAGAGGGGAGTTGTTGAGGGCGCTGCAGGTCATGCGACCTGGGAGTGGGCCAGAGAAAAATTAGAGGTTGCAGCTGTGGCAAAGGAGAGTAAGGAGTTGTGTGATAAAGAAGGAGTGATTGTAAATATAAGACGTCTTTGTAATATAATAGAGAGTTGAGTGTGAAACGAGGCTGTGTGTGACGACAGCGCGCTGCGAGCTAGTTTAGACGGTGTGTGAACATGCAAATGAGGTGGCTGCTGTGAAGCCCACAGAGGACTTCCTGTTTAGCGTGTTATTGAGTTTTATAAGTATGATTTGTAAACAATGATACATGCCTGTAATTAAAACGCCGATTTTGTTGATTATAATATTATAAATAAAGTTTTGAATGACTACGGTGAATGTTTGATGTTTGGCTGGGTTTTGATATGGGAGAGATGGCTTGGCGGCTGCTGGGGGTAAGTGTCGGTGGCCGGAAATCTGCATGCCCATAAAAGGCAACTGCCTGACTGTGTGAACTATGCACCAAGAGAGAGAGTAAAATCTAGGCAGATGAACCAAATGGATGTTTTAAGAAAAATAGTAAATGAATGTTTTAGTCTCTTAATACAGGTGGATTTCTCTCAACCTGGAAACCTGAGTACAGCAGCAAAAGGATAGACTAACAAAATTGGGACGACAGACAGGCCAAGCGCTGGCTCAAAATTTTACAGCTTGACCTCTCACTTTGTCCCCACCCGAAAAAGAAGCTTAAAGGACATCTTCTCCTCCAGTTATCGGTTAACATTACTGGAAATTTTCAGGCAAGTTTTTCACTGAATTGTTTTTGGCACCATGTGTCCCTGAATCTCACAAGCAAGCTCTAATTCCTGGCTGAAGACATGGAATGCTGTTATTTAAGGTGGGAAATCAAAATTTGGGAAACAAAATAAAAACACACACAACCAGAGAAATATATGAGAAAGACACGTGGTACAGAAATGCCTTGCTTGAGAAAAAAGTTAAAATAACCCACCCACAAACACACACAAACGCAATGAAGAAACAGCTTACATTCATGAACACGTGAAGATTTTCCAGCAAGGTTAAAGCAGCGAAACTTAACATACACCTGTTGTTGAATGATAAAGTTTATCCACTACTAACAAATAAACTCTCTGGGTTGCAGGACAACGACTTAACTTCAAAAAGAAAGACACTGGTATGACAAACCAGTGATGAAACAACAAATTTAGTGGTTAAAAGAGTCAAATTGTGACATGTTTTCTTCTGATTGGTTAATACAAGTGATTACTGAATGAAAGAAAATTCCTTTTTTGGGCTTTTAAACATGATCTTAAGAATTTTAACATGTACCTGTGTTGTCCTGTCAACTTGGTGGGTTATGACTTGATTATATTGTGAGAAAAAACAAAAAAAGGGGGGGAGAAGGCTGACACAGGGCCTGGCCCCTCTCTGAATAACACAGCCAAAACAACATTATTTTCCTGTTCGTCTGTTTTTGTTTTGTTTTTGTTTTTTCTCTTTATGCTTAATTACAGGCTGCTTTGTCGGCCCGGAAAGCCGAGGCTGATCTGGACTCCTGCTCTCCCCTCTACCATCTTTGCTCTCCCCTCTACCATCTTTGCTCTCCCCTCTACCATCTTTGATGTGACCCTGACCAAATACTACAGCAGCTGGACTCACAACAACAGCCTGAAAATGTCAACAGTGCTGCAGGAAAGAGATCTCATGCAGCGGAGACGGAGAGCGTTAAATCCAAGGCCCGTTTCACCACACGGGGAGATTTCCAGACAGCTTCAGCTGACAGAGCTGTGACGAGACGCCTATTAAGCCCGGATGAAAAGTGAGGCCGAGCAAAAGAATGCTGACCTTAACAACTCTGCATTAAAACTGTGCAGGACAGTGACGGACCAACACGGAGGATCGAGCAGCAAAAAGGGCGTGCCAGAGACAGGAGTAGTGACTGAGGTCAGGAGGCACCTCAGATTGGACAAAAGCAGCAGAAGAACATAAGCTGAAGGCACAGGTGTCGGGGCTCAGCCAGGAGCTGACCTCTGAGAAGAGCCGAACAGCAGAGCTGCAGAAGGCCGTGGAGCAAAGCAAGGAAAACATCAATAAACTTCAATCTGACGTGTACGGAAAAGACTCTGAGGTTTCTGCCCTCAGTGAGAGCTCAAGGCATCAGAGCAGAAACTGAGCATGGCTCAGGAGGAGCTGGCTGCTAATCGAACCCATCAGTCAGGCTTAGAGTCCCAGATACAGGACTTGAAATCAGGCCGGAGCTTGCTGGAGCAGGAGGTTGCCAAACCTGACGAGAAGCTCCAACAGCAGGAGCAAACCCTGAAGGACCTACAGAAGCAAAAGGGTCAAGTTAAGGAGGAGCTGGACAAGGAGAAGATGCGGGACACTGGAGAAAAGGACTGCCTCAATTGGGGCCAGAACCAGTATGGAGAGAACTTTGGGCAGCAGCACCAATGGACCCAAACGGACTGAAAAGGAGGAGGGCAGGACCCCAGAGCGCGCTTCAGGCCATGGTTTACCCAGAACACCAGAACAGGAAAGTGATGAACACAAACACACACACAAACACACATCTACATACACTGACTCAGAATCAAGAGAAACACACATATGAACACATATGCACTTGTTGATTGACTGAGAAATGACACACACACACGCACACAAATCAAAATGCTGATTCAATTCACTGAGAAGTGATCCACACACACACACACACACACATGTTTGTGCAATGAAGAGTGATACACACACACGCTGATGCAATGAAGAATGCTTTACTAACAAATGCTATGCTGATACGCAAAATGCTGCACACAAACGTCCAAATACAGAATCTGTTACAACAACAAGAAGCCATTGATTGTTTATTGGTTAAATGCATTTCATGTCACCCAGAGGGCATTTGTGTAGATTTAGGGGACAGGGTCTAAAGCAGTTTGGTTATGAAAACAATGTCTGTGAGTGATGTCTGTTTATGGCTCAAGGCCTCGACTGAATTGTTTACTGTGCTTCACACAGCCTGATAAGGAGCAGTGGTACAGAGTGAAAATGATGAATTAACGGTGTGAGCCTTATTTCGGAGCGCCACATTTTTGTGATTGAGATTTAATTGAAGGAGGAACATACTGGGAAAAAAAATAAAATAAAAAAATAAAAAAATAAAAAAATAAAAAAATAAAAAAATAAAGAAAAGGGGGCCAGCCCTTGGATTTACGTAAGCATCTCACGTGTATTTAACACAATTGCCTCAGGCTTTAAAGATCTGTACAAAATTCAACAACTTAATTTGTTCTCATTGAGATGACACGATACAATCTAGTAAGAGTGGTTAGTTGCTGAACTCACAGAATTCATAAGACAGCATAAGATTTCAAATTGCAGGAAAATCACTGGAGTTATAAAAGGCAGACAACGACACACACACCACATGCATGCTATTGCTATTTATTGTGGATTAACCTGTCAAGGGCAAGCACAAAATAATTCTGCCTCAAATACAGGAAATCATAGCTTCCCTGTATTTCCTACATTGTTGGCATGCTGGTGAGTGCTGTTGCTCCACAGTAAGAAGGTCCTGGGTGCAAGTCCACAGTCTGGTTAGTTTGCAGTGGTTTCTCTCTGGGTATTCTGGTTTCCTGCCACAGTGAAAAGTCATGAAGCTATTAGAGCTAGGTTAATTGATGATTCTAAATTATCCGTGAATGTAAGTGTAAATGGTTGTTTGTTTCTAGGTGATAGACTGGTGACCTGTCCGGGGTGCACCCTGCCTCGTAACCTATCACTTCAGGGTTATTTCCCAGCCCCCCCTGCAACCAGGATAAAGATAGGAGGATGGTAGTTGTTGTAGACCCATTCAATTTTTATGGTAACCAGAATGTAGACTTTGTTGAACCGTATGCAATATGAAGACAACATGTAGTATTTAAGGGACCAAGTAGAATTTGGATAAAAGTTATTGAATAGTGTTGAAATAAAATGACAGAATTGTGAAGAATTAAAATATTCCAGGAGCTCAACTTACTCCATCTGAACATGTTTCAATCGTGTTTTATGAACTCTAAATGCACAGGTTTACTGAATATGAAAAGGTTGTGTTGATTTAACTCAGTTGTTTAAGTTTCTACCAAAGCAAAACATTTGTGTGCAACCAGTGTCCACTATTGAATCAAGTAAATCCAACATGTTGTTTGTCAGTGCAAAAAGAAGTTACGGTACCTGTATTCCTACACAATATTGTCCCGGGACGGAGAAAAACTTTCTGGTGAAGTTTTGGTTGATTTTTGGGTTTTGCTTAACACTAGGTTGATTTTATCAGTGAGGTTTGGATTGTTTTCTTTCTCTAAGAGAGAGAAAGATGGTTTTATGCTTGGACATGTTTCTAACGGGCCCCAGTATTTGTTATCATATGAGTATTTTATTGGTTACGTTTGTTTTTGCTTTTGTTACAGTGCACTGAAATAAGAACATCTGAGAGGAGTGATCCACCGGTGGTGATATTTTGGTATTTTGTGAGTTCCTGATTTAACAAATCAGCTCTTTAATCCAAGCCTGAGAGATTGAACTTTAAAGCGCTATAAAACATGATTACTAGAAACAGTCGCAAAGTGTTTTTCTCCATGATTATAATGGGCTCTGGAGAAATTCACTTATATGGGACATTGATCACATGACAAGTCCTGAGGCTAAAAGGATTGCAGCGAGTCAATCCAGTCAAAAAAAACAACTGTTTTCCCTTTAAAATGATGACGTCATCTTGCTGGTGATGGAGGCTCGAATAGGTTCCGCGTGAGACTCCATTATCAGCAATATCTGGTATGAATGTGTGTGAATGTATGCATGTGACTGGACTGTGATGGACTGACGACTAAAAGTTTTAACTGACTTGATACTGAGACAAAAACGGTACCGACTTTAGGATTAGTAAATGTCCACAAACAATTCACCCAGCCTGTAAAAGAAGGGTGGATGTTTTGTCTTGCTTTGTTTTGTTTTTGCAGGAACAGAAGGATGACAGAGACTAAAGGGGGAGGCTGTAGCTTCACATGAGTGTGAACTGCAGACTTAACCCTTTGGTTGCTAATTTTGAGTTACTGATGTTTGCATTAAGAAAATTGTGTTTTATTAGCTGTGTTTCGATTAATGCATCACATTATATTGTTGGGAATGTTAAATGCTAAAGTGAAGAGAAGCTTTGATTTCACTCATGACTGAACATGTTATTATTAACCATAGCAGGCCACTGTAAAGAGTCAATTAACTTATATAGAGAAAAAGAAAAGCTAAAAAACTCTATTGATGTCTATGAATAACAGGGAAATGACTTTGGGGGATTTTCAGACTTTCACATTCAAAATAGAGTTATGTAATGACAAACCCTGGTCCACGTCATTTAGGTTCTCCATTGAAATAGTCAATAATTTAGAAAAGTAGGATAGAACCGACAGGGGCATGTGCTGAGATGTGGTGCTGCACAAGAACAAGAGCAAAATAAAGAAAAATTATTGTGTTTAGCTTTGATAAATTCAAATTAAAATGTACCATTACACTCAGAGGATCAATATGAAATTCAATATATGCTAATTTTGTATGAAGTACATGACTGATAACTGTTCTGTAATGAGCTTTTGTTTTTACAGCACCCACTTGACCACACCAACAGTTTCTCGCCACCAAAAGGGGGTACTTGCAAAGAATAGGGAGGAATATCATCAGAAGTGGGAAAGGTAAGCCCCGATGGGGGTGATAACACCATTAATTTCACGTATGGTCAAATTCTTAAAACTTGACCCCAAACATGAAAAACTCTTCAAACATTTAGAGACAGAGTGGAGTTCTAGATAAACATAATGCAGCAAACCACATAAGGATGGAGCGTTGGAATCAATAAGATGGTGAAATAACACGCAGGAAAAATGTTGATCATGTTGATTATGTTTATTCCAGTGTGCAGGGATTGGCTAATCTAACCAGGAAATGTTATAAAATGGATTGTCGGAACAGTCAGCGTTAAAGTCACCTTTGACAGTCCAGACTAAGATGGCGTTGGACATCTTCAGGGCGGAAAAGGGTTGGTGTGACCAAGGTGTGGTTTGGCTTGTTGTATGTATATTTCAAAATGATACAGCTCTGGATGGACCAGTTACCAGGGCATGGAAGGAGGACAGACTCATTAAATGAGGAGAAGGAATTTTCTGGGGTTGGAGATCCTCTGGGTGAGTGGTTGACTCAAAGCATGCATAAAATAAAAGCTGTCGTTTGTTATTGATTGGTACTAGATTGATAATTGGCCACATTTACAGCTGTATTGACTTGTTGTGGACGTAGTCTACTTCATGTTTAAACACTCTAATTAACAGATTGAAAATAGTGACATTAAAGGAAGAATATGCAGCACCACCCTGTCAGATGCCAGTGACGGTGGGGCTCAGTGATGAATCAGGTGAGCTGGATTCATGGCTGAATCAAAACATAGATGCCCCTGCTGTGGTCAGTAAGGGATATAAAGGGGGAAATAAAATTGAAAAGAGGCATTTATAAATGTTTATGTGTGAAGTTTATAAACGGGATAAAAAGGGGATGTTTTACTGGTATTTTAGCATCAGCATTATTGTTACATCAGAATCATATAACAAGCATTGCATTGAACATTTATTGAAGCTATTGACATTACATTAACATTTGTATTACAGTGATTGTTAGAACCTCATGTTAATCTTCTATTTCCAGGTGTCAGAATAATTATAGGATCTTTCATTGCAGGTGTAACCATGATCACCTTATACATATTGCAGTTTGTTGCTCATTATAGAGTTGTGCTCAAGTTATTAAGGGTTAAAAGCTACAGTCAGCGTTATGACTGGCTGATCTATGGAGTGGAGTTACTTTGAGCATATAAGGCTGCACGCGCTTACATAACACTGATATCATGTTGTTCTTTGTGATCTTTATTTAGTTATATGTTTTGTTAAGTTTTAAGTAGTGGCCATTGATTAAACAACATTCATTTAACATTGCATACCTGATTCAGGGCATTACACACAGATCAACTTAACAATCGGCAGAACCTTATAGCTGGAATGTTGTGTCTCAATAAGGGACAGTTGACTCGAGGAGATGAGTGGGAGTCAGTGCCTGTCCTCGAGAAGGAGAGAATGTTCCTTTGTTGTGTCAAAAGTAGTCAACAAGTTCATATTGAAGTGAAGTTCATATTAATACCGGTTTTGTTTGTAGAGTTTGTGAAGACGCAGGCTCTGGGCGGAGCCAGGAGTTGAACAGATCGAACATGACAATTAAATTGATTTCATTCCCTAACACAGGATAACAAGACTGGAGCAACGACACTGGATAGGAGAAAGTCTGATACTTTCTAAGATATGAGGTCACTAACCTTTTCTTTTAAAATTCTAGCTCCGTTGAATTGACACATGGGAATGTGTCAAAAAGGGGGGGGGGAGTTGAGTTTTAACTTCAAACAAGGGTTATATGAACATTTTTATGACTTCATTTGTGTTTTAATAACTTAGGTATGGTAAAACTTAAGCTAATAATGACCCAAAAGGTTTCCAGATTTTTTAGAGAACCAGTGAGAAGCATGAATCATTATTTCCATGTTTAAGCATTAATCATTGAAATGAACTGAATAGCGTTTAGAAGATAAAATGCCTGTGTTCACGAGAAGCTGAGTACCACACTGGAGAGGAAGCCGTGGGACGGTAGGCGGAAGGAAACACATGATTTTTTTGAAAAGGGGGGGCACACATGTTAGAATTAAAAATGGGTAATTTGTTTTTGATGTCTTTTATTAGAATGAGTGGTTTTAATCATTTTCATACACACCTTGCAAATGTGCTTATAATGAGTTGGCACTCGGTCTTTTGAAGGTCATAAGCTTCGTTCGGCGATAGTCCGGACTGATAAAGTGTAGGAAATGCCAGTGCAGCGGGCTAAATGCAAACACGCTTACACACACATACACTAAATTAGGATAAGTCCTTGGGACATTCTGAATGTTCTAAACCAATTCTGAACCACCAAAAGATCAGTAGACAGCAACATTAGATTGTTAGAGCTAGGAAGAGAGGTGTTTTGGTTTTCTGTCTCTTACAGAGGAAGGAACAGACACCAGACGAGGTCACAGATATACGAGGATCCTTCGCAGCAGAGACAGACACGGTGACTGCTGAAACACCAACGGGGTTCAAGTGTCATGGCATTTTGGGCTCCAGCTAGTTACCTCAAAAGGATGGATCCCATAAACACAGCAATAACCATGAAGGGGTTGGCGGAAATCCAGGAACACCAGACCAACGAGGTT
This sequence comes from Neolamprologus brichardi, assembly GCF_056152115.1. Taxonomy (NCBI): domain Eukaryota; kingdom Metazoa; phylum Chordata; class Actinopteri; order Cichliformes; family Cichlidae; genus Neolamprologus; species Neolamprologus brichardi. Next base: position 33,791,826 of record NC_142124.1, read on the forward strand.
CGAGAGGCTCTCGGTCAAAAGGGGGACACGTTCCTGTTCCTTTTTCTGGGGAACACAGCTGTGACCCCAGAATACACAGATCATTGTTTGAAATCGGGGCAGAATAATCCCCTGATCTGTGCAACGACTGAAGGGTTGTCTAACCCCTGAGGTTGAAGAAAGAAGAGCAGAGGATCACCCGACTGGAAGACACTGGTGCCTACAGCCATAAAATAAAGGCTAAAAGCTCCTCGGACAGAGGTTCTAGTCTGAGTATGTTTGAAGGGTATAAGGTAGCACCGAAATAAAGCTGTGGGAGAACTGGGGAGTGATGGGAGTATCATCTGCACCTACTATTGTTGTTGTAATGATAGTTTTTCTTGCATCTGAACTGCGCAAACACAGAGGTCATCTCACATATGGTTCACCCAACAGGGGGACAAAGGGCCTCAGGAGTAAGAAGAAATGAACCCAGCAACACTGGATTGCAGGGAGTAAGTGAGCTCTTTAAGTCTAAAGAGCTCAACAGGGGGAATTGTTGGATTATGATATTATTTTATGCCATGTTAGACCCCTAATTAAAGATTGTGAATTATTATGTAGTTTTAGTTTGCATTATTCTCCTGAATTAGAAGAAGGTGATAACTATTACATTTGTTAAACTGATCTGCATTACATTAGACTGCTGATTTATTGTGAATGAATGATATTGTTTTATGATGCATTATACTGCTGAGTTATAAGAAATACGGTTCCAGAAAGTCATCGCCTTATTTGTCTGGTTAGAAGAGAACAGAGCATACTGCCCCATCTCAGCAGGAGCAGATAAACAGGGAGCAAAGGTCGTAGCTTAGGCGCTGTGTGTGAGAAAGAATGTGAATGTTTAGGCTTTTATGATGAGGTGGGGGCCACTAGAGGCTATAAGAGTTTGATCAAGGCTCCACCATTTTGAGATCTGATGCTGTCTGCTGTATGGTGTCCATCTCCCACGCGTGTGTTCATTAAATCATCGTTTGACTCAACCCGGCCGGACCAGTGTTGTTATTTTGGTTTTCCTCTTATAACCATCCCCAATATTTGAATCCGTGACAGTAGCAAAGAAACAAAAACAAAAAAAACCAAAAACATAACACATGGACACTTTTGGCCACAAACAAGCTGAAGGGATGGTGATTTTTTTAATGAACCCAGATTGTTAAAAAACAATTAGAATCAAATTTATTTATCAGCAGCATCAATAGTAACAAAAATACAATTTAATTTTCGCTGTCAAAGTCGATTTAACTGAAATTACGTGTTTCCGGTTACTGTGGAGGTCGCAATATGGCGCTTTCCGGTGGCTGCAGCCAGATGCTTTTTTTTAATTTTTTTTATTAGTAATATTAACATACAAAGAAAATGCACCATATATTACACATTCAGAGAATAAACATTCCTTACATATTAGCAACTTTCTTACATAGGAAAAAGAAAATATAAAGATGGGGTCACATAATTTAACAGATTATTAACTCACTAAATCAAAATCTTCCACAAAGGAAACAAAAAAAGCAGCTTTTTTCTTTTGAACTAAGGTCAAAGATTTAACCAACAGGTTTAAGTCGTTTTTCCAGTAAGCTAGTGTTGGTTTGGTCTTAAAGAAAACGACATTTATGTATAAATTGCTTGCACAAGATTAATAACACATTAACACCATAATTAGCTTTCTTTTCTTTCAAAAACACTCCAAACATTATCATATTTAAGGTAAATGGGGTCATTTGAATCCCACTGGAATAAAGCCAGGTATGAAAATCCAACCAAAATATTTGTATAAAATTGCACAAAAAGAATAGATGGTCCAAATCCTCCTCTTCTGTTTCACAAGATACACAATTACCACTTTCTATTTTGAATCTATTTTGAGTCTATTTGTCGGGCAAATTTTATTCAAAATTTAAAATTGGACTTCTTTCCCTTTAGGAGGGATAGGGAAGGTGATATAATCAGTTCTTATTTTTTCAATTTCTTCCCTTTGGAAATCTTTTAATATGTAATTACGTCTAAGTAAATTTGGAGAATAAAGACTCCTTAATGAAGATCTTAGAAACTTATTATTGCATTTAACATCACAAAATCAAATACCATCTATATATAATTGCCTTAACTTGGGGGAGATGTCAGAATATATTATATCATTTACAACTAGGTTTTTAAGTGACAATGGAATGGATTTTATAACCCGATTAAATTTACTTTTAGAACATTGGATATTAAACTTTTGGCAAAAATCTTGATGTCCTAGAACATGTCCTTCCTCATCTACAAAATGGGCAATTGCCCAAACACCTTTTGATAACCAATCTTGAATAAAAATAGATTTTCTGTTCATCAGTATATATCTATTGTTCCAAATTGGGCTATTATGTGGAGTGAAATTATGTTTAAATAACATTTTCCAATAAAGAAGGACCTGTTTATGGAATTCAGAGAGTTTAACAGGTAGCTGAGTAATTTCAAAGTCACACTTTAGGAGAAAATCAATACCCCCCAGTGTGTTAAAGACCTTACTTGGTATAAAAAACCAAATGGAGTGTGGATTATTTAGGAAGGATTTTAACCATTTAAGTTTCAAAACACCATTCATTATATCAAAGTCAATTGCGTTTCCACCACCTTCAATGTATGGTTTAACCAAATCATCTTTAGATATATAATGGCACTTATTCCTCCAAATAAAATTAAAATTCAAACTATTAATTGTTTTAATAACTTTATTTGATATTGATAAAGAGTAAGCTGGATATATAAATCTAGATAAACTATCCATTTTGGTTAATAATATTCTTCCAAAAATTGTGATGTCTCTTTGTAACCACTTATTTAGGATTGTCTTACATTTGTCAACATTATCTGAAACATTTACTTTTTCTAAGACTTTGTGATCTTTTGAAATTGTGATGCCCAAATATTTGACCTCCTTCTTCACCTTTATACCGTACAGTAATTGTGAATGACACTCCTTTAATGCCAATAGTTCACATTTATTTAAATTTAACTTGAAGCCTGAAGCTTTTAAGAATGTAGTGATTATTTGTTTTACCAGGGGAATCTGATGTTCATTTTTTAAGAAAAGAGTAGTGTCATCCGCAAGTTGACAAATTATTAAAAAATTATCCATAATCTCAATTCCGGCAACGCTGCTGTTTTTAATTAGAATTGCAGCATCTCCACAACCATTATGAATAACAACGGAGAGCTTCCACACCCTTGCCTAATGGCTGCAGCCAGATGCTCTTGTGCCATCAATGTGGATTGTCAAGACTGAGAGACCTCTTCCCTCTGACCCCTCCCCAAACCCTCAAACCCGCCTACCCACCTCGACATACAAACTCTGTGTGGCTTCACGTGTTCTGTTGATGTTTACATGATCGAAATAACTTGAACACAAACAAACAAAGAGGAAGACCGCACCGGAAGGACAAAACTACAAGTCCCAGCATCCTCTGTGTTTAGGGAGCAGCAGTGAAAGTGAAAGTATTGAGCCTCCGTTCAGAGCAGCAGCAGCAGGAAGGTGGTGAGTGTTAACATGAATATGTTTCTTCTTATGACATAAAATAATTCCACGCTGTTCGTGTCTGTGGGTGAAATGTGAGGCCGGTCGGCTCCTCTGAGCGCTGGTTTCCTGTAAGTAGAGAGGAAGTGAGTTTAGCTGAGCCTCCGTTTAGCTGAGAGAGCAGGAGGAGAGTGAGAGCTGTGCTGAGGCAGGGTGAGTGTTAACACCGCTCTGACGTTACTGTCTCTGTGGCGGGAACAACAGGCTCCGTCAGTGGAGGCAAAAATAATCAGACTTTGGTTTTTCAAAGGAAACAACTTTATGTCGGAAGTTCCCGCACGCTCATTGGATAACGACTTGTCAATCTCAAGTTATTAGCCAATGAGCGTGCGGATTCACAGAAAGACCCGCCTTTATCACGGGACTTTAAAAACTACAATGGCGACAGAAACTCTGTGAGTGGAGTTCAGGGTGACGTTATGAAACTGTGACGTTTGAGCCACTTCCTGTTCTCAGTCCCAGCGTCCTGATCACCGAGGTTTCTGTTGCTCTGATATCTGATATTGATTATATTGGTAAACAGGCTGTAGCATAAACATCAGGTCTGTTCTGAAAACTGGCTTTATTTTTTCAAAGTAAGGGAATATCTGTGGTGTGATACCGCGGGCTCATGGGCTAAGGACTTGGATTGACAAGTCAAGCGCAGATGATTGTGTTGTTTCTTATAAAGGCTTGTGTGTGTGTGTCCTTGTGTCAGTGGAACTGAATCAGTGTGTTAGAGAAAGTGCTCCTCTGCTGTGCCGTCATCGTGTGGATGCTTCTTTTAAAGTTGGAACTCGTGTTTTTATGATCTGCTTCATTTCATTGAACCTTTATTTCTAACCATGAAGTCCCTTTGAGGTTACAGCCTCCTGGTTAGGTTTAGGCTGTTATTGTGCTTCAGGCTGAAATATGAGGAGTAAGGAGTGGGGCTGGTTCGCCCTCATGACCCTCACCATAACACATACGTCACAGGACAGTGTTTACCACAGAAACTCCATGAAATGATCAATGAGAGCTTTAGAAACCCGTCAGTGTGATGCTTCCAGTACAACAGCACCTCTGAGTGTGTGTGTTTGCCTCTCAGACTAACTGCACCCTGACATCAAGAAGATGGAGGAAAAGGATGGAGCAGGATCTGCAGCATCCAGCTGTGTGTCTGTGAGGAGTGACCGGTCCAAAGAAGAACCTCTAAACTTCAGGAATGAACCTGCAGCAACAAAGTAAGAGAGCTGCTGACTCATTTATTCAGTGTAAATAATGATTTTTGATGCAATGGGAGAAGAAAAATGACAAAAACAGTTTTAAAAATAAGGATTAAAATATTACAAACTATATTTTTGAGTTTCCTGATGTAGTACAAAAATATATGAACATAACTGTATATAGGACAGATATTTTACGGTTCTTTTAGGCAGCACCAAAAAACAAAAAGACTATTTTTAAGCTGTCTGAGGTAGTGAGTCAACATGTCACACTGGGTCAAAGGTCAGGGAGTAAAAGTGTGTTTTAAAGGAGGTTTAAAAGCAGCGAGTGAAGGAGCCTGTCGAGGTAAATCGTCCCATAACTGATCAAATTGAGTTGGTGGACCTCTGTGTGAAATCAAGCATCTGGTTCACAGAGAGGATAACCCTCAAATGGGCTGTACAACATTATATAGTGAGACAAAAACAGAGATTATCGTAGCCATCGCTCTCTCGCATGGACGTGGCAGTCTTGCTGTCTGCTGCGAATCCTCCCCGTACCTCCGTGACCTCGTCTGGTATCTGCTCCCTCCTCTGTAAGAGAGAGGCGGCATTAGGAAATAGCCCCCCTCCAAAGAATGAATAAATGAATGATGATAATAATAAAATGATTAAAAAGCAGAGCTCAGAGTGGTAGAATGGTCAAACATGGATCCACGGGTGCTTCAACTGCATTTGGTGACGTGACTAAAGCAAATCTTTCAAATAATCCCACCATCAACGGGATGTTGTCTCCTTTACTACGGTTACTTTACTTGGTCACCGTGTGAATTTCTTTGAAATGAACCAAATTCTTTTATTTGTTGGTTGTTGCATATTTAACCTCTACAGTCAGGAAAGGAGGAGATGAGGTCTCAACAATGTTGGGTTGTAGCTGTGCTTCAGGTTAGAGTGAGTGTCCATGGAATAAATGTAAGTCAGTGAACTGGAAACATGACTGTGTTCAAACTTTGTTTTCCTTTTTATAATGAGTCTAATCAAAGGTGGACAGAAGTATCTCCACTTTGACTTTTCTGTGTCACCATCAGAGCTTCTGCACAGTGTGGAGAAAGATCCAGAACCACAGCTGGACTGCAGACAGCCAGTCAGAGCAGCTGTGTACAAAGTAAGACTGAACATCTGTCTGCTGATGGACTCATTTCTGAAAACTGGACTTCTTGTGTTGTTCAGACATTGAAGAGTTTTCTTTCTCTTTAGTCTCATTGTTTTTCTTTCTTTCAGCAGATGTTGGTCTGCAGGAGGTTTTAGATGAACATAAGATCAGTCTGAGGAGGAGATGTGAACGTGTGACTGAAGGAAGTGATGAAACAGGAAGTGATGAAACAGGAAGTAGAACCGTCCTCAACACCATCTACACTGAGCTCTACATCACAGAGGGACAGAGTGAAGAGGTTCATACCCAACATGAGGTGAGGCAGCTGGAGACAGCTTCCAAGATGGACGCCCTACATGACGCTCCAATCAGGTGCCAGGACATCTTTAAAGCCTTACCTGACCAACAGAGACCCATCAGAGTGGTTCTGACCAACGGCGTGGCTGGTGTTGGAAAAACCTTCTCAGTGCAGAAGTTCACTCTGGACTGGGCAGAGGGCTTGGAGAACCAACATGTCAGTGTGGTGGTTCTGCTTTCATTCAGGGAGCTGAACCTGATCAGAGATGAGCAGTACAGTCTTCTGGAGCTGCTCCATGTTTTCCATCCAACATTACAGAAGGTCACAGCAGAGAAGCTGGCTGTCTCTCAGCTTTTGTTCATCTTTGACGGCCTGGATGAAAGCAGACTTTCATTGGATTTCACCAACAGGAAGCTGCTGTCTGATGTCACACAGAAGTCATCAGTCAGCCAGCTGCTGACAAACCTCATCCAGGGGAATCTGCTTCCCTCGGCTCTCGTCTGGATAACTTCCCGACCTGCAGCAGCCAATCAGATCCCTCCTACATGTGTTGACAGGCTAACAGAAGTACGAGGCTTCACTGACGCCCAGAAGGAGGAGTACTTCAGGAGGAGATTCAGTGATGAAGAGCTGTCCAGCAGAATCATCTCCCACATGAAGACATCCAGGAGCCTCCACATCATGTGTAGTATCCCAGTCTTCTGCTGGATCACTGCTACAGTTCTGGAGCACATGTTGACTACAGAGCAGAGAGGAGAGCTGCCCAAGACCCTGACTGACATGTACTCACACTTCCTGCTGGTTCAGACAAAGAGGAAGAAGAACAAGTACCACAAGGGACATGAGACGAGTCCAAAGGAGCTGACGGAGGCTGACAGGGAAGTTCTTCTGAAGCTGGGGAGGCTGGCGTTTGAACATCTGGAGAAAGGAAACATCATGTTCTACCAAGAAGACCTGGAGCAGTGTGGTCTGGATGTGACAGAGGCCTCGGTGTACTCAGGAGTTTGTACAGAGATCTTCAAAAGAGAGTGTGTGATCTTCCAGAAACCAGTCTACTGCTTTGTTCATCTGAGCATTCAGGAGTTTCTGGCTGCAGTCTACATGTTCCACTGTCACACCAACAGGAAGACAAAGGTGGTAGAAGGTTTTATAGGGAATTTCCAAGACGAATACAAAAACAGATCTTTATTTAAGAACAAGTTCAAGTCTTATAGCTTCCCATCAATGGATGCCTTTTTGGCTGAAGTCATGTATAAATCCCTCCAGAGTAAAAATGGCCACCTGGACCTTTTTGTTCGCTTCCTTCATGGCCTCTGTCTGGAGTCCAACCAGAGACTCTTAGTAGGTCTGCTGGGTCAGACAGAGATCAGTCCAGGAACCATCCAGAGAGTCATCAACAACCTGAAGAAGATGAACAGTGATGAAATCTCTCCTGACAGAAGCATCAACATCTTCCACTGTCTGATGGAGATGAACGACCTCTCAGTACATCAGGAGATCCAAGAGTTCCTGAAGTCAGAGAACAGATCAGAGAAGGAACTCTCTGAGATCCAGTGCTCAGCTCTGGCCTTCATGCTGCAGATGTCAGAGGAGGTTCTGGATCAGTTGGACCTGCAGAAGTACAAAACATCAGAGCAGGGACGACGTCGACTGATTCCAGCTGTGAGGAACTGCAGAAAGGCTGGGTGAGTCCAGATGTGATCATTAACATCATTGATCAGTGTAGGTTAGTAGTTTAATGTTGAAAATAAAATCAGATTGTAACCACAAAGTGTTTGTGTCCGTACGCTGCAACCTTCCACACCATCCTTTATCGTACAGACTCAGCAGCAGCTCCATGGATCCCAAATCCAAGAGTGGAGAACAGATTTGAAGTTTGTCACATCCATGCAGTCACAGCTGTTTCCACCATGTTTCCACTGATATTGATCCTGTTCAATGACACGTTTCATATCAGTGAATATGTTCTTCAGGACGTCCACTGACATGTTTAAGTGTCCTGCTGGAAATCACTCAAATCATCCATGAAATCCATGAAAAATCCTTTTAGTGTTTCTAACTTCCCCCTCTGTCCTCTCTCTCTCTCCATCCTCCTCACTGCTGCTTTCACTGATAATCACACAAACATCGTATTCAGCTACAAAATAACAATAATATCATCTGATGATCATTATTATAAGAGCAGCATCCATATTTGATATCAGAGTAACACACTGATGGTTATGTGCAGTCATCATCAGTGACTGTGGCTCAAACAGAAGCTCTCTGATTGGTTGCTGACCTTGGTCACCTGTCCACTCTCACCTGTGTGTGTTTGCTCTCTCTTTGCTGTCTCCATCCTCTCTCTCCTTTCTCTCCCTCTCTGTCTTTGTACCGTCACTCAGGTCCAATGGAAACAGTGACATTTACAAACCAATCAAAGACAAACTGATCCATGTCAGGTGATAACAATATTCAAAGTGAATACAGGCTGCTGCTGGACACAGACAGGTGACATCATTTTGACTTGCTGTCACCTGGATCTGGACTCATAAACACTGAAGCCCTGAACAGGAATACAAATCATTTTCTGCCAACTAGCGACACACCAGCAGATAATGGCTCAGAAAGCTAAAATGAGCCAATCATTTCTGTGTTTAGTTCCTGAAATCAGATCTGATATCAGCAGCTCTGAGTTCATTCATCATTATTGTCCAGTGATGAGATTTCTGCTCCGTTTGGTAACAGTCAGCAGGTTTTTCCTGCGTGTGGACGTGAACAGTCGTACCTGACAGCAGGTAGCAAACAGAGATCATCTTTCCAGCTGGAACTCTTCACTGAGCTGAACTCATTCAAAATGTTCTGGAGTCAAAACAGGAAACAGTCCAAATGTGTGTCTTCACTCTGACTCTGGATCAGATCTCAGTGACAGACTGTGGACATTATGGAAGCCTAAATGTGACACCATCTTCCTCCTTCATCTGCAGATTAAAGCCAAACAAAGATTCTCATTAAAAGTCTGCAGGTCTGAGAGAGACTCAATCGTTGTGTCATGTCAAACACAGTAAGAGGAGCTGAAGCACAGATGTGAAGAGCAGATTCATCAGATTATGACCTCACTCTGTTTTGTCTTCATATACATTCAGTCTGTGTTTATAATGCAGATTTTCTGCTTTTATAATAACACATTTTATATTTTCTTTCATCACAGACTGACTCGGTGTGGACTCTCAGAGACTCACTGTGAAGTTGTGGCCTCAGCTCTGAAGTCCAACCCCTCCCATTTGACAGAGGTGGACATGAGTTTAAACCTCAACCTGCAGGATTCAGGTGTGAAGCTTCTGTGTGCTGGACTGGAGAGTCCAAACTGTCGACTGGAGACTCTGAGGTGAGTTCACTGACTGCGGCTGTTGTTGTTTTTCTATATTTCAGGTCTTTGATTGATGTTTGAAACTTTCTTTAGTTCCTAAATGTTCAGGATGTGTCTGAAGACAAATGTGAAGAAGTTTGAGTGCTTTCAGAAATGTTGTCTTTCCAAACGACTGAACAACAGTTTTTCCTTTTGGCTCCAAACAGAAGTGACAGACTTGAGCAGGGTTCATTTAAAGGCTGACAGAAGTGGAGTGGTGACGGGGAGATGTTTGACAGGACAGTGTTTCAGCCTCCACAGGTTCATGTTGTGCTCCATCAGTCAGTGAAGATGAAGTCAGTGCTGATGAGGCTGTAGAGTGTGTGAGGGATGTGAATGAGGATGATGAAGATCTGATGATAGCAGATAAAAACAGGCTGCAGAGACTTTGAGCCATACAGGGCACACAGTGTGTACAGAACAGCTGAAATCATTATGGAGGCCTCACTGGAATATGGAAGCATCACAGTACAGCTTCAGTGAAGCTTTAAAGTCTCTGATATGAGATGAGAAATGAAGCAGCCAGAGCTTTTTCATGAGTGGAAATCCACGGTGACTGTGAGCTGCTGCTACAGCCTCCAGATTAGCCAGCAGCTCATCCTGCTCAACATTTTCTCACCAACTTTAATGGAAGTGTGATGTTTTCAGCTGGAGTGATGGTCAGGGTGGCCTCCCTCTCCTCTTCTTCTCCTCTTCCTCTTTCATTTGTAAAGCCACTTCTGCTGCTTTCATTCATGTGGAAGTCCTGTAGCTGAGTTTGGGAGAGACTAACAGCCTCGGCAGCAGAGGGGAGAAAGGCTGTAACACCACCACTTTACTCTGTTCTACCTGTCACATCATTTTATCAGGAAACAAATATGCTCATGTTTTTACTGTGTTTGTCTTGAAGATGTAAGAAGATCACATGGTGCTTTTTCTTATTGTGTTGGTTTGTTTCCTGTCTCTTGGATGGAGCCCAGCTGTGCGTGGCCCCTGGGCCTGTGGTCAGAGTGTGTGCTGGATAATCCGGCCCAGGATGAGGCCAAACTGACATGGGATGAAATGTCTGTCACATAATTGAGCTTAGTGTAGTTTCATTTCTGCACAATTTAAAAACAACCCAAACTTTGTTCTGTCTTTTCTATGTTATACTGTAGACTTTCTTTGATACTGTGTCCAAAAGGAGCAGCTTTTACTTTGAAGGGGAGCCGTCTCTGTTTCCTCTTCAGGTTGGATGATGGAAGCAAATGAGTGTGTGATGTTCTTTCAGTGTTGCACTTTGTAGACGCTCCCTGAGCACTGGTCTCACAGCCAGCTGCACATAGAGACCAGTGTTGTTAGTCCAGGTCAGAAGATGACTTGTTGGAATGAAAATGAGCTTGTAGTTTGTCTGCTTTAATAATGTGACTGGAAAAAGGTGTTGGACTTCAAATATGTCCATTTCTTTCACACTTCACCTTTAAAAGTGAAGCCTTGTGGTTCCTGGAAGGAAAAACACGACTTTTTCAAGTCTTTTTCCTGTTTTTATGATAAATGTACGACTTTAATGTGAAACATTCAGAGTTTTTTCTCTTGTTGTGTTTGTTTGAAGCTGCTTCCTGTTGGCTTCAGCTGTTTGGAGTTTCCATTTTCTAAACTTCTACATTCTGAACCTTCTTCAGCTCTGAACAGATGATGAAACACTGAATGATTTCAAGCACTTTGTCTAATAAACTGACATCTTTCATTCTTTATACAGATTGATGGACTGTGGTTTGTCAGAGATCAGCTGTGATTATCTGGCAGCAGCACTGAAGTCCAACCCCTCCCATCTGAGACAGCTGGAGCTGAGTAACAACGACAACCTGCAGGATTCAGGAGTGAAGCATCTGTGTGGTTTCCTGGAGAGTCCAGGATGTAAACTTGAAGCTCTGGGGTCAGTCAGCATGTTTTAGTTGTGCTGAGATGAATATGATGTGAAAGTTGTGCTGACACTAAACTGCAGACATCAGGCTGATATTATACTGATCCACACTGAGGATCTTCATGGTAAAGTCTGTTTTCTTCTTCTCTGGTTTAGTCCATTGACTGCAGCAGAACAATGTTCACATTTCAAACCTTCAAAGAAGAAGAAAAATCCTCCACTGGATAATTCACTGTGAAACTCTCCATCTCTTCATTCCACCTTAAAGTCTGTCTGACACTGAAATCCAAAGCAAAATGTGCGTTTGCTTTACAGACAGCAGTCCAACACAAACATACACACATCATCCAAAACACAGTCCAACATCCAAATCTCCTCCACTGCCAGCATGAATGATGGGAAAGAGAAGGAGGAACACTCTGACATTCAGGGTTAGAATGAGTTTCATGAAGCAGACTGTGAAGATCAAAGCTGCATTAGAAAGCTTACATGAATGAATGAGTGGACAGAAGTGGACAGAGATCATCTGAAGCACTTCAAAGGCTTTAAATCAGCACATTTCTCTTTATTCTTTATCAACTCTGTTAGTTTCTCTCAGTTTTCTGTGGAATGAAGCTAACAGCAGGCTAATAAGATGCTGACCAATAGGTTTCTATAAAGGTTGTAATTTGTATATGAAAAAGTGCTTTGGCTCAGCAGGGATCAGCTTACAGGTAGAATACAGCTGCTGGATGGGATTAGCATGTCATAGCTATCTACCAAACTGCTAACTGGGGGATTTCAGGCCATCTATGGATCATTTTTGCTAACTGTTTATTCAGCTTAGGCTCACAGGGCTGCAGCCTGTGCCCTAGCTGTCATAGGGCAAGAGGCGTGGTCCACCTGCACAGGTGAGCAGTCCATCACAGGGCCAACAGAGAGAGACAGAGAAGCACTCTCTCACATCCACACCTACAGCCAATTTAGAAGCACCAATGAACCTAAGCAGCATTTCATTGGACTGTGGGAGAACATCCAACCTCCACAGAAAGGCCAACAAGCTTCAACCTACAACCTTCTTGCTTTAAGGCACTAGTGCGAACCACTTTTCCCCATTTCAGCCCAAATCCTGCATCTTCCTGTTTCTGACTCCAGGCCAGCTCCACTAACACTTTCTCATCAGACACTGCCACCTAGTGGAGGAAGTCTTAGTTCCATTTGAAGCTTCAGATTCCAGTTAGTTCCTTTACAAAGAGGTGGAGGTGGTGGGGCCACAGCACCATCATCACTGAGTGCCATAGGACACTTAACCTTTGTTTCCATATGCTGGGAACTTCCTGTTGTTCCAAGGAGGACTGGAAAATGTGTGAAAATCTCCCAGTCAGTTCCTCACAGCACACTTCAATCATTTCCCTCCCACAGCATCAGGACCAGGGCTTTTTCTCTCGTTGGTCCCACTAAGAGATTTCCACACAAACACCTCATCAGTGGGACTCTCAGAGCTACCAGCCCTTTGCTACAATCACAAAGCTCTTCATTGAAATCAATGATACCAAAGCTGGAATCAAATGAGTCCAAGTCTTCTGCTGATTCAGCATCACATTCATCTTTGCTCCTTGTTCTGCATCCCCACCATGGACTTCCTTCCTTTCCAAGCCAGCCTTGAGTGTCCTTTATTCAGCTCATCCTCTGCTTTACTTTTACACCTGATTTTAGCTGCTTTATCTCTCTTTCAACAAGTTTCTGTGCCTCAATCTTTTTCTTCTCTCCCTCATAACAAGACAGCTTCTTCTACCTGAGAACATGTTGGAGTGATTTACTAATCCAGGGCTGCTTATTGGGGAAAATACTTCCTGTTTCCAAAGTAATCCCCATTTTTCCCAGAAAGAAATGTCAGTAGAAATCGATGATCTAAGTGAGAACATGAGCCTTTAAAAAGTCCCAGTGGGTGCAGTCAAAGCAGTCCCTCAGTCCCAGTATAGAGTCTTTGGTCCAGACTGGAACAACTGTGTGCCCAGTTTGAGCTCTCTTCAGTGCTGTGACCTGACAGACCCAGAGGGGCCATCACATCACATTTAGAAGCTCCCCTAATGGAGCCACAACACATGTCCAATACTTAGTCTGTCTTGTTGGACCAACTGGAAGAAATGATTCAAGGACTTAGTCACAGAACAGAGATTCAAATCTCCAAAATCCAACTGGCTGCATCAGGACATATAGTCTGAAACTCTGCACAGTTTCCTGTTTGAAGCTGCTTCCTGTTGGCTTCAGCTGTTTGGAGTTTCCATTTTCTAAACTTCTACATTCTGAACCTTCTTCAGCTCTGAACAGATGATGAAACACTGAATGATTTCAAGCACTTTGTCTAATAAACTTACATCTTTCGTTCTTTATACAGATTGGAGCACTGTGGTTTGTCAAAGATCAGCTGTGATTATCTGGCAGCAGCACTGAAGTCCAACCCCTCCCATCTGACAGAGCTGGAGCTGAGCTTCAATGACCTGCAGGATCCAGGAGTGAAGCATCTGTGTGGTTTCCTGGAGAGTCCAGGATGTGGACTTGAAACTCTGAGGTCAGTCAGCATGTTTTAGTTGTGCTGAGATGAATATGATGTGAAAGTTGTGCTGACACTAAACTGCAGACATCAGGCTGATATTATACTGATCCACACTGAGGATCTTCATGGTAAAGTCTGTTTTCTTCTTCTCTGGTTTAGTCCATTGCCTGCAGCAGAACAATGTTCACATTTCAAACAGTGATACTCAACGTATGGCCCGCGGCCCACACGCGGCCTGCCCACCTTTCCTGATTCAGAGAGAGGGGACCCTGATTAACTGTGTAGCTTCTTCCTCACAGTTCTAAGTATCAGACACAACAACGAATAATCCACAGCTGACTGTCTTTAGCAGGTCAAAGGTCACGGCACACAGCAGACAGTGGGAAATATTATAATTCTGATCATTTATCAGCACATATCCATATGTATAAAAATAAAGCTGACACTGTGAGACTTGATCAGAGGTGTGATCATCACAGCAGAGGCCTTTGTGTCAAAGTCACTGAGGATCAAACAGAAACACATGAAGCAGATTTTCCTGTTCTGGCTTTTTTTTTTTTTAAATTTTCTGCATCCATTTTTACAAAAGACAAATTGAACAATATGCCATTTTCTTTTTGAAGAACATAAAACAATATGAAACATACACTCCCACCTCATAACTATAGGAGTACCAGTGGGTACAAAAAGAAAAAAGAAAAGATCCAATCTAATAATACGAATAGTAAACCCTGGAGTACAAGATAACAGTTCCTGAGTGTACAAGAGAGATGTGGAGAGTTTCAGGACCCACACCCCCACACAGGCACAGAAAAAACAAAACAAACAAACCAAGAAAAAAAAAACACAAACACAAACATAGTGAGTGGTCAGCTTAGTTGTAGAGATAAGTCAAATCTGTAAGAGAAAAGAAACATGTATAAAGTAGGTAAGTAAATGCCACCATAAGGCGCAGGCACAATAGAGTCCATATACTTAAACATAAGATAAAATAAAATAGAATAAAGTCTGAGCTGGCTAATTGGGAGCGTTGCGGGACCGCAAAGTCTGAACAAGGTCAAAAAAGGGTTGCCAGATCTTAAAAAATTGGCCATACACCCATGCAGGGTGAATTTAATCTTTTCGAGTTTGCTAAAATGCAAAGCGTCTCTGATCCAGATTTCCCAGGATGGGGGAGAAGGGGACTTCCAACATAACAATAATCTGCGTCTTGCCAATAAGGTGAGAAATGCTACCAGATCCGCTTGGGGCGTCAGCAAGACAACTGTATCAGGAAGAACCCCAAACAAAGCAGTTAAGGGCACAGGTTGGAGGGTTAGCTGGATGATCTTTGATAAAGTCAGAAAAATATTAATCCAGTATTGTTTGAGGGATGGACATGACCAAAACATATGTATTAGAGAGGCAGGTGTTTGATGACAGCGGTCGCAATCAGGGCTAAGGTTGGGGTATATTTGAGTTAGTCTGGCTTTAGTCCAGTGTACGTGGTGCAGAATCTTACATTGAATCAATCCGTGTTTGGCACATAATGAGGAGCCATGGACCCGGTAAAGAATTTTATCCCAAGAGTCATCCTGAATCACACACCCCAAATCCTGCCCTCATGCCATTTTAATAGCCGAGGTTGAGGAGTTGCCAAAGGAACATATTCTCCCATACAGACAAGAGATCAGGCCCTGTGATGAAGGGGGAGGCGATAGAAGGTTATCAAAGTCATGACAAGGAGGTCTAGATGGGAACTGGGAGGATTTCTCCTTAACTAAACTCTGGATTTGTAAGTAGCGAAAAAAGTGACTTTTTGGAAGGCCAAATTTCAATGAGAGCTGTTCAAAGGAGGCAAATGTATTCTGAATATACAGATCAGACCAAAAGTCCGTAGCAGACACAGGATCAGTAAACTTACGTACAACTCCATCTGGAAGTGTCACCCTCAGTTCCAATTCAATTCAATTCAATTCAATTTTATTTATATAGCGCCAAATCACAACAAATGTCGCCTCAAGGCGCTTCATAGATACAGAGAAAAGCCCAACAATCATATGACCCCCTTTGAGCAAGCACTTTGGCGACAGTGGGAAGGAAAAACTCCCTTTTAACAGGAAGAAACCTCCGGCAGAACCAGGCTCAGGGAGGGGCGGCCATCTGCTGCGACCGGTTGGGGTGAGAGAAGGAAGACAGGATAAAAGACATGCTGTGGAAGAGAGACAGAGATTAATAACAGATACGATTCAATACAGAGAGGTCTATTAACACATAGTGAGTGAGAAAGGTGACTGGAAAGGAAAAACTCAATGCATCATGGGAATCCCCCGGCAGCCTACATCTATTGCAGCATAACTAAGGGAGGATTCAGGGTCACCTGGTCCAGCCCTAACTATATGCTTTAGCAAAAAGGAAAGTTTTAAGCCTAATCTTAAAAGTAGAGATAGTGTCTGTCTCACGAATCCAAACTGGAAGCTGGTTCCACAGAAGAGGGGCCTGAAAACTGAAGGCTCTCCCTCCCATTCTACTTTTAAATACTCTAGGAACAACAAGTAGGCCTGCAGAGCGAGAGCGAAGTGCTCTAATAGGGTGATATGGTACTACAAGGTCATTAAGATAAGATGGGGCCTGATTATTTAAGACCTTGTATGTGAGGAGCAGGATTTTGAATTCAATTCTGGATTTAACAGGAAGCTAATGAAGGGAAGCCAAAACAGGAGAAATATGCTCTCTCTTTCTAGTCCCTGTCAGTACTCTTGCTGCAGCATTTTGGATTAGCTGAAGGCTTTTCAGTGAGTTTTTTGGACATCCTGATAATAATGAATTGCAGTAGTCCAGCCTGGAAGTAATAAATGCATGAACTAGTTTTTCAGCGTCACTCTGAGACAGGATATTTCTAATTTTAGAGATGTTGCGCAAATGGAAGAACGCAGTCTTACATATTTGTTTAATATGTGCGTTGAAGGACATATCCTGGTCAAAAATGACTCCAAGGTTCCTCACAGTGTTACTGGAGGCCAAGGTAATGCCATCCAGAGTAAGAATCTGGTTAGATACCATATTTCTAAGCTTTTCAGCGCCGAGTACAATGACCTCAGTTTTATCTGAGTTGAGAAGCAGAAAGTTAGTGGCCATCCAAGTCTTTATGTCTTTAAGACATTCCTGCAGTTTAACTAATTGGTGTGTGTTATCTGGCTTTATGGACAGATAGAGCTGGGTGTCATCTGCATAGCAGTGAAAATGTATGCTATGTCTTCTAATGATGCTGCCTAGGGGAAGCATGTATAATGTAAACAGAATTGGTCCTAGCACTGAACCCTGTGGAACTCCATAATTAACCTCAGTGTGTGAAGAGGACTCTCCATTTACATGCACAAATTGGAGTCTATTAGATAGATATGATACAAACCACTGCAGTGCAATAACTGTAATACCTACAGCATGTTCTAATCGCTCTAACAGGATATTATGGTCAACAGTATCGAATGCTGCACTGAGGTCAAGAAGGACAAGCACAGAGATGAGTCCACTGTCAGAGGCCATAAGAAGATCATTTGTAACCTTCACTAAAGCTGTTTCTGTGCTGTGATGAACTCTGAAACCTGACTGAAACTCTTCAAATAAACCATTCCTCTGCAGATGATCTGTTAGCTGTTTGACAACTACCCTTTCAAGGATTTTTGATATGAAAGGAAGGTTGGAGATTGGCCTATAATTAGCTAAGACTGCTGGGTCTAGAGATGGCTTTTTGAGTAAAGGTTTAACTGCAGCCACCTTGAAGGCCTGTGGTACATAGCCGATTATTAGAGATAGGTTGATCATATATAAGATCGAAGAATTAATCAATGGCAGGACTTCTTTGAGCAGTTTTGTAGGAATGGGGTCTAAAAGACACGTTGATGGTTTGGAGGAAGTAATTATTGAAGTTAACTCAGAAAGATCAATTGGAGAAAAAGAGTCTAACTTAACATCAATGGAACTAAGAGTAGCTGTAGATAATATTAGATCTGTGGGATGATTATTGGTCATTTTTTCTCTAATGATAAAAATTTTATTTGTGAAGAAGTTCATGAAGTCATCACTAGTTAACGTTAAAGGGATGGTTGGCTCAAAAGAGCTCTGACTTTTTGTCAGCCTGGCTACAGTGCTGAAGAGAAACCTGGGGTTGTTCTTATTTTCTTCAATCAGTGATGAGTAGTAAGATGTTCTGGCTTTGCGGAGGGCTTTCTTATAAAGCAACAGACTATTTCTCCAGGCTAAATGATGATCCTCTAAATTTGTGACACGCCATTTCCTCTCCAGATTACGAGTCATCTGCTTTAGGGTACGTGTTTGAGAATTATACCACGGGGTCAGGTACTTCTGATTAGAGACCTTAGTTTTCACTGGAGCTACAGTATCCAGAGTCGTACGTAGTGAGGAGGTGAAATTATTAACAAGATAATCGACCTCTGTTGGGGTAGCGTTCAGATAGCTGCTCTGCTCTGTGTTGGTACAGGGCATTGACGATGATAACAGTGGCTGGATTATATTCTTAAACTTAGTTACAGCGCTTTCAGAAAGACATCTACTTTGATAAAGTCCACTCTCCACTGCTGCGTAATCAATTATTGTAAATGTAAATGTTATCAAGAAATGATCAGACAGGAGAGGGTTTTCAGGAAACACTGTTAAATGTTCAGTTTCTATGCCATATGTTAAAACAAGATCTAGAGTGTGATTAAAGTGGTGGGTGGGTTCTTTTACATTTTGAGAGAAACCAATTGAGTCTAATAACAGATTAAATGCCATGTTGAGGCTGTCATTTTTAGCATCAACATGGATGTTAAAATCACCCACAATAATTATTTTATCTGAGCTCAGAACTAAATTAGATATAAAGTCTGAGAAATCAGACAGAAACTCTGTGTAAGGCCCAGGTGGACGATAGATGATAACAAGTAAGACTGGTTTCTGAGTTTCACAGCTGGGGTGGACAATGTTAAGCATCAGGCTTTCAAATGAATTAAAAGTCTGTCTTGGTCTTTCATTAATTAATAGACTGGTGTGAAAAATTGCTGCCACACCACCCCCTCGACCTGTGCTTCGAGATTTCTGGTAGTTAGAATG
Source organism: Neolamprologus brichardi (assembly GCF_056152115.1). Lineage (NCBI taxonomy): Eukaryota > Metazoa > Chordata > Actinopteri > Cichliformes > Cichlidae > Neolamprologus > Neolamprologus brichardi. The sequence continues at coordinate 33,810,911 of NC_142124.1, forward strand.
ACTCGGGGGTGTTGATTCATTTAAACTAACATAATCATCCTGCTGCAACCAGGTTTCTGTAAGGCAGAGTAAATCAATTTGTTGATCAATTATTAAGTCATGTACTAACAGAGACTTGGAGGAGAGAGACCTAATATTTAATAATCCACATTTCACTGTTTTACTCTTTGGTTCAGATGTGGATACTGTATTGTTCTTTCTTTGTAAATGTTTAAGTTGTTTGTTGCTGGTTTTTAGTTTGTTTTTTGTCTTTTTGGAAGCAGACACAGTCTCTATGGAGATGGGTTTTTTGGGGGGTAGCAGGAGGAGAGAAGCTGCAGAGAGGCGTGTAAGACTGCAACTCTGCTTCCTGGTCCCAACTCTGGATAGTCATGTTTTGAGGGGTTTAATAAATTTGTCCATATTTCTAGAAATGAGAGCTGCTCCATCCAAAGTGGGATGGATGCCATCTCTCCTAACAAGACCAGGTTTCCTCCAGAAGGTTTGCCAATTATCTATGAAGCCCACATCATTTCTGGGACACCACTCAGACAGCCAGCAATTTAAGGAGAACATGCGGCTAAACATGTCACTCCTGGTCTGATTGGGGAGGGGACCAGAGAAAACTACAGAGTCCGACATTGTTTTGGCAAAGTTGCACACCGATTCAATATTGATTTTAGTGACCTCAGATTGGCGTAACCTGGTGTCATTACTGCCGACGTGAATTATGATTTTACCGAATTTACGTTTACCCTTAGCCAGCAGTTTTAAATTTCCTTCAATGTCGCCTTCTCTGGCACCTGGAAGACAATTGACTATGGTTGCCGGTGTCTCTATCTTCACATGTCTGAGAACAGAATCACCAATTACCAGAGTTTGACCCCCAGCGGGTGTGTCACCGAGTGGGGAAAAACAGTTAGACACATGAACGGGTTGGTGGTGTACCTGGGGCTTCTGTTTAGGACTATACTTCCTCCTCACCGTTACCCAGCCGCCTTCTTTCCGCAGCTGCTTGGGATTTGCCGGGGAACAGCTAGCGGGGCCTACGCTATCTTCGGCTGCACCAGCTACAGGGGCCTGGCTAGCTAAGGGTGAGTGAAGGGTGCAAAGCCGAGTCTCCAGATCAGTAATCCTGGCCTCCAGAGCTGCAAATATGCTACATTTATTACAGATATCATTACTGCTAAAGGAGGCCGAGGAGTAACTAAACATCTGACACAATGAGCAAGAAAGTGCACAAGGGACAGGTGAAGTAGCCATGGTGCTAACGGGTCGGCTACGAGCTAAGCTAGCGAAACAGTACAGAGACAGTGAGTGAATACTTTGGCTATAAATTAGGTAGTGAGTACACAGAAAGTGTGCTTCGGATGAAGCACGTGAAGATTATACTGTGAAAAAAAAGACTGTATTTAAAAGTTGTTAATTAAACTGCTAAGCAAATAAGCTACTCAGAAACACCACTGTGTTTGAGCAGGAACAGGAAGCGATACTATATCACAGAGCGAGCGAACACCAAGTGACAGCGCCACCGACAGGATAGAACAGGCTGATCTTGATCCCAGGACAAGAGTGCAGAAGGTGCTTGACACCAGTAAACTGTGAACGTTTTGTAGCCACTGCAGGTGTGAAGTTTGGAAAGATGGAGATCCTTCTGCCCCGGTAAAGTAGAGGAGAGTTGGCCCCTGCAAGACGTAGCAGCTGTTCCTTGACATGGAAGTAGTGGACTCTAATGAGGAGTGGGCGAGGAGGCGCTCCCTCTCTGGGCTTTGATCTAAGGGATCTGTGAACCTGATCCATTTCTTTCCCAACAGAGGTCGATCATCTTGTTAATAATTTCACCTCCTCACTACGTACGACTCTGGATACTGTAGCTCCTGTGAAAACTAAGGTCTCAAATCAGAAGTACCTGACTCCGTGGTATAATTCTCAAACACGTACCTTAAAGCAGATGACTCGTAAACTGGAGAGGAAATGGCGTGTCACAAATTTAGAGGATCATCATTTAGCCTGGAGAAATAGTTTGTTGCTTTATTAGAAAGCCCTCCACAAAGCCAGAACATCTTACTACTCATCACTGATTGAAGAAAATAAGAACAACCCCAGGTTTCTTTTCAGCTCTGTAGCCAGGCTGACAAACAGTCAGAGCTCTGTTGAGCCAACCATCCCTTTAACGTTAACTAGTAATGACTTCATGAACTTCTTCACAAATAAAGTTTTTATCATTAGAGAAAAAATTACCAATAATCATCCCACAGATGTAATATTATCTACAGCTACTCTTAATACCACTGATGTTAAGTTAGACTCTTTTTCTCCAATTGATCTTTCTGAGTTAACTTCAATAATTACTTCCTCCAAACCATCAACGTGTCTTTTAGACCCCATTCCTACAAAACTGCTCAAAGAAGTCCTGCCATTAATTAATTCTTCGATCTTAAATATGATCAACCTATCTCTAATAATCAGCTATGTACCACAGGCCTTCAAGCTGGCTGTAGTTAAACCTTTACTCAAAAAGCATCTCTAGACCCAGCAGTCTTAGCTAATTATAGGCCAATCTCCAACCTTCCTTTATATCAAACATTCTTGAAAGAGTAGTTGTCAAACAGCTAACAGATCATCTGCAGAGGAATGGTTTATTTGAAGAGTTTCAGTCAGGTTTCAGAGCTCATCACAGCACAGAAACAGCTTTAGTGAAGGTTACAAATGATCTTCTTATGGCCTCTGACAGTGGACTCATCTCTGTGCTTGTCCTGCTAGACCTCAGTGCAGCGTTCGATACTGTTGACCATAATATCCTATTAGAGCGATTAGAGTGATTGTTGGAATGAAATGAGCTTATAGTTTGTCTGCTTTAATAATGTGACTGGAAAAAGGTGTTGGACTTCAAATATGTCCATTTCTTTCACACTTCACCTTTAAAAGTGAAGCCTTGTGGTTCCTGGAAGGAAAAACACGACTTTTTCAAGTCTTTGTCCTGTTTTTATGAGAAATGTACGACTTTAATGTGAAATATTCAGAGTTTTTTCTCTTGTTGTGTTTGTTTGAAGCTGCTTCCTGTTGGCTTCAGCTGTTTGGAGTTTCCATTTTCTAAACTTCTACATTCTGAACCTTCTTCAGCTCTGAACAGATGATGAAACACTGAATGATTTCAAGCTCTTTGTCTAATAAACTTACATCTTTCATTCTTTATACAGATTGGAGAGCTGTGGTTTGTCAGAGATCAGCTGTGATTATCTGGCAGCAGCACTGAAATCCAACCCCTCCCATCTGAGACAGCTGGACCTGAGAGGAAACAACAACCTGCAGGATTCAGGAGTGAAGCATCTGTGTGGTTTCCTGGAGAGTCCAGGATGTGGACTTGAAACTCTGAGGTCAGTCAGCATGTTTTAGTTGTGCTGAGATGAATATGATGTGAAAGTTGTGCTGACACTAAACTGCAGACATCAGGCTGATATTATACTGATCCACACTGAGGATCTTCATGGTAAAGTCTGTTTTCTTCTTCTCTGGTTTAGTCCATTGACTGCAGCAGAACAATGTTCACATTTCAAACAGTGATACTCAACGTATGGCCCGCGGCCCACACGCGGCCTGCCCACCTTTCCTGATTCAGAGAGAGGGGATCCTGATTAACTGTGTAGCTTCTTCCTCACAGTTCTAAGTATCAGACACAACAATGAATAATCCACAGCTGACTGTCTTTAGCAGGTCAAAGGTCACGTAACACAGCAGACAGTGGGAAATATTATAATTCTGATCATTTATCAGCACATATCCATATGTATAAAAACAAAGCTGACACTGTGAGACTTGATCAGAGGTGTGATCATCACAGCAGAGGCCTTTGTGTCAAAGTCACTGAGGATCAAACATAAACACATGAAGCAGATTTTCCTGTTCTGGCTTCTTTTTTTTTTTTTTTAATTTTCTGCATCCATTTTTACAAAAGACAAATTGAACAATATGCCATTTTCTTTTTGAAGAACATAAAACAATATGAAACATACACTCCCACCTCATAACTATAGGAGTACCAGTGGGTACAAAAAGAAAAAAGAAAGGATCCAATCTAATAATACGAATAGTAAACCCTGGAGTACAAGATAACAGTTCCTGAGTGTACAAGAGAAATGTGGAGTGTTTCAGGACCCACACCCCCACACAGGCACAGAAAAAACAAAACAAACAAACCAAGAAAAAAAAAACACAAACATAATGAGTGGTCAGCTTAGTTGTAGAGATAAGTCAAATCTGTAAGAGAAAAGAAATATGTATAAAGTAGGTAAGTAATTGCCATCATAAGGCGCAGGCACAATAGAGTCCATATACTTAAACATAAGATAAAATAAAATAGAATAAAGTCTGAGCTGGCTAGTTGGGAGTGTTGCGGGGCCGCAAAGTCTGAACAAGGTCAAAAAAGGGTTGCCAGATCTTTAAAATTTGGCCATAGACCCATGCAGGGTGAATTTAATCTTTTCGAGTTTGCTAAAATGCAAAGCATCTCTGATCCAGATTTCCCAGGATGGGGGAGAAGGGGACTTCCAACATAACAATAATCTGCGTCTTGCCAATAAGGTGAGAAATGCTACCAGATCCGCTTGGGGCGTCAACAAGACAACTGTATCAGGAAGAACCCCAAACAAAGCAGTTAAGGGCACAGGTTGGAGGGTTAGCTGGATGATCTTTGATAAAGTCAGAAAAATATTAATCCAGTATTGTTTGAGGGATGAACATGACCAAAACATATGTATTAGAGAGGAATGTGTTTGATGACAGCAGTCGCAATCAGGGCTAAGGTTGGGGTATATTTGAGTTAGTCTGGCTTTAGTCCAGTGTACGCGGTGCAGAATCTTACATTGAATCAATCCGTGTTTGGCACATAATGAGGAGCCATGGACCCGGTAAAGAATTTTATCCCAAGAGTCATCCTGAATCACACACCCCAAATCCTGCTCTCATGCCATTTTAATAGCCGAGGTTGAGGAGTTGCCAAAGGAACATATTCTCCCATACAGACAAAAGATCAGGCCCTGTGATGAAGGGGGAGGCGATAGAAGGTTATCAAAGTCATGACAAGGATGACATTTGAATACAAGCGCGCCGATCCACACAGGTGTGCACATGGGTGTTCACTGTTCGTAGACTTAAATCACACCTTTCTTGGCTGCTACTTCAAAGCACATTGTGCGCTGTCTGTCCTGCGTGCTGCACAACAACATTCAATATTTAGTATTTACTGCTGTTTACACTTAGCTAGATTAATGCGATGGTGTTGTGTATAGTATGTTGCTTTGTTTTGTTTTTTTGCTTGTTTTCTATTCTTTTTCTCTCAACAGGTGATCCCGGAGATATTTTTTCTTCCCCCCTTTCTCACTGTCCCTCTCCCCTTTTGTTTTTCTTTTCCTTCCTCTTTCTTTCTCCCTTTCCTATCCCTCACTCATGTCTGTCCCGTCTGTAACAACTGAAAATAAAATAAATAATAAAAACAAAGGTCGATCAAATGCACCAATACGGCAATGCCATGATGATCCATTTGGCAAAATAAATCCATTGGGTATCCTTGTTGGTCTTCAGACAACAATTCTGACGGCTAAAGAACCAAATGGGACAGGCGGGAAAAAAAAAAAAAAAAAAAAAAAAAAAAAAAGTCATGACAAGGAGGTCTAGATGGGAACTGGGAGGATTTCTCCTTAACAAAACTCCGGATTTGTAAGTAGCGAAAAAAGTGACTTTTTGGAAGGCCAAATTTCAATGAGAGCTGTTCAAAGGAGGCAAATGTATTCTGAATATACAGATCAGAAAAAGACCTGATACCCAAGGAGGCCCACAAATAAAAAGCACCATCAACTAACGAAGGCTGAAAAGAGGGATTTTTCAAAATGGGTTACTGAAGGAAATAAAAGGTCAACTTAAAATAACGACGAAATTGATGCCATATTTTCAAGGTGACTTTGACAATAGAGTTATTATAAAAACCTGCACTCGGAGGCTGCTTTTGGGCATAAATCAGGGCTGGTAAAGAGGATAAGGCACAAGAAGAAATCTCCAAGCTCAGCCATGCCGGGGCATTATTCATGCCTTCCCCCTGTAGCCAGTACCTGAGAATACGAATATTACATGCCCAATAATAGAACATAAGGTTTGGTAAAACCATCCCCCCCATCTTTTTCGGTCTTTGAAGATATGTCTTGCGTATTCTAGGGGTTTTTTGTTCCAAATGAACCCAGAGAGAATCTTGTCTAATTTAACAAAAAAGGAAATTGGGATAAATACAGGGACACACTGAAAAAGAAAAGAAAATCTTGGGAGGATATTCATTTTAATTGTATTTATGCGCCCTGCTACAGACAGATGGAGTAGAGACCATCTGTCCAAATCCTGCCTAACTTTCTCCACAAGTGGGTCGAAATTAAGCTTGAAAAGAGCATGAAATTGTCTTGTAATTTTAACCCCTAAATATGTAAAGTTGTCCGATACAACTCGAAAAGACAGTGCTGTACACTGATATTTCTGTGCATCAGCATTCAGAGGGAACAGTTCACTCTTGGCGAGATTCAGCTTATAGCCAGAAATAAGGCTAAACTGTTCAAGTATTGAGAGCACCAAAGAGATATAAAGAAGCAAATCATCTGCGTATAAGGAGACCCTTTGTTCTATACCATTTCTAGTAACCCCGGTGATACCTGGGTTTGATCTCAGCGATATGGCCAGGGGCTCAATTGCAATTGCAAAGAGCAACGGCGACATGGGACAGCCCTGCCTAGTCCCCCTAAACAGAGGAAAAAAGTCAGAACATGTGCCATTTGTTTTGACAGCGGCAAGCGGGGAAGTATAAAGAAGTTTCAACCAGGAGATGATTATTTTACCAAAGCCGCATTTATCCAAAACATAAAAAAGGTATCCCCACTCGACCCTGTCAAAAGCCTTCTCAGCATCTAAACTGATCCCAAACTCAGGGCTGTTGGAGTCTGAGGGATTGTAAAGAACATTAAACAAACATCTAAGGTTAGAGAAGGCATATCTCCCTTTAATAAAGCCTGTTTGATCCGGGTTAATTACAGATGGCAAGACTGCTTCCACATGCATCGCTAAAAGTTTAGCAAGGAGTTTATAGTCCACATTTAACAAAGAAATGGGACGGTATGAGCCACATTGTAATGGATCCTTATCCTTTTTTAAGATCAAGGATATAGATGCCTGCAGTAGAGAGGGTGGGAGGGATCCAACTTCCAGTGAATGCTTATACATATTTATCATGAGCGGGGCCAGTTTAGGCATAAATTTACGATAGAACTCAACAGGAAACCCGTCCTGTCCGGGACGCTTAGAACACTGCAATTTGCTGATAGCTTGCAGGATCTCTTCTACAGTTACTGGTCCCTCCAGCCAAAGACTGTGTGTCTGATCAATTGATGGGAGCTTGAGATGATTGAAAAAGGAATCCAAAGCCTCAGTGCTAAATGCACACTCAGACGCATAAAGAGATGAACAAAAGTCTCGAAATTGGTCATTAATTATTTTAGGATCCGTAGAAACACCGCTTGATGTCTGAATCCGAGGAATGGAATGTGCAGCTGCTGCACTACGAAGCTGATGGGAGAGCAGTTTACTGGCCTTTTCCCCATACTCATACTGGGAGTACTGACACTTCAACAATATCTCTTCAGCCTGAGCAGAGGACAGGTGATCAAACTCAGTTTGCAAAGACAGCCTGTCATTATGGACCTCTGGTGCCGGGCAGACAGCATACAACTCATCTAATTGCGATATGCGTATTATGAGCTCAGATAACTTTGCTTTCCTTTGATTTGCCTCAAAACCAGCATAAGATATAATATGTCCCCTGATAAAAGCCTTAAACGTTTTCCACACAATGGAGGGTGATATTCCTGGTGTAATGTTTGTCTCTATAAATAAGTCTATCTTGGAAGTCACAAATGTGATGAACTTATCGTCTGACAGCAAGCGTGTGTTCAAACGCCATGGAACTGGTGGAGAACTTTGTTCCACTGCCAAATCTAGAGTCAACGGAGCATGAATTGAAATGACAATAGCACTATGAGAGCAAGAGCGAATCTGTGAAGGAAGTCGACTGTCCAGTAGAAAGTAATCAATACGAGTGTATGTATGATGAACAGGGGAGAAAAGGGTGTACTCTCTACGTGTGGGGTTGAGAAAACGCCAGGCATCAATAACAGAAAATTCTTCAAGGAACATATTAATAATTTTGGAAGAGTTGGATTGCCTACCAGGCTTATTTGAGGATCGATCCGAGCCAACAATTAAAATCGCCACCAAGAACCAAATAGTGGGAAGACAAGTCAGGAATTTTAGTGAAAAAAGTGCTAAAAAAAGTTTGGATCATCCCAATTGGGAGCATAGACATTGGCAAAAATGAATTTAGTGTTCAAAATACTACCACTTACAATAATGAATCTACCATTCTGGTCCGCTATAACATTAGAAGAAACAAATGGCACTGATTTGTGTATTAAAATAGCAGCACCACAAACTTTAGATTTAAATGTAGAGTAATAGAGTTGGCTCACCCACCCCTTACGAAGTCTAAAAGGATCTGAAATTTTTAGGTGTGTTTCTTGTAAAAACACAACCTGGGCGCCCAAAACTTGCAAATGATGGAGGACCTTGCTCCTTTTAATAGGTTGGTTCAGACCTTTACAATTCCAGCTACAGAACTTAAACTAGTGACCTGCTTGTTGATTATTAATATTTAATTGCGATACCATGTTAGAACATAGATTGAAAAAAACAAAAACTGACCGATGAAAAACACAGAAAAAACAAAGTCAGTGTACAGAACAGTACAACATAAAAAACAGAGAACACCCAAACTTCCCCCTAAATGCTGAAGCATCTTCCCTAACAAGATGCGCGCACCCCCCACCAAACACACCCTTGAGCACTTCCTCCCAACCATATCACCCTATTAGAGCACTTCGCTCTCGCTCTGCAGGCCTACTTGTTGTTCCTAGAGTATTTAAAAGTAGAATGGGAGGGAGAGCCTTCAGTTTTCAGGCCCCTCTTCTGTGGAACCAGCTTCCAGTTTGGATTCAGGAGACAGACACTATCTCTACTTTCAAGATTAGGCTTCAAACTTTCCTTTTTGCTAAAGCATATAGTTAGGGCTGGACCAGGTGACCCTGAATCCTCCCTTAGTTATGCTGCAATAGACGTAGGCTGCCGGGGGATTCCCATGATGCATTGAGTTTTTCCTTTCCAGTCACCTTTCTCACTAACTATGTGTTAACAGACCTCTCTGCATTGAATCATATCTGTTATTAACCTCTGTCTCTCTTCCACAGCATGTCTTTATCCTGTCTTCCTTCTCTCACCCCAACCAATCACAGCAGATGGCCCCGCCCCTCCCTGAGCCTGGTTCTGCCGGAGGTTTCTTCCTGTTAAAAGGGAGTTTTTCCTTCCCACTGTCGCCAAAGTGCTTCTCATAGGGGGTCATATGATTGTTGGGTTTTTCTCTGTATCTATGAAGAAGCGCCTTGAGGCGACTTTTGTTGTGATTTGGCGCTATATAAATAAAATTGAATTGAATTGATTTCTTTCACACTTCACCTTTAAAAGTGAAGCCTTGTGGTTCTTGGAAGGAAAAACACGACTTTTTCAAGTCTTTGTCGTGTTTTTATGATAAATGTACGACTTTAATGTGAAACATTCAGAGTTTTTTCTCTTGTTGTGTTTGTTTGAAGCTGCTTCCTGTTGGCTTCAGCTGTTTGGAGTTTCCATTTTCTAAACTTCTACATTCTGAACCTTCTTCAGCTCTGAACAGATGATGAAACACTGAATGATTTCAAGCATTTTCTCTAATAAACTTACATCTTTCATTCTTTATACAGATTGATGGGCTGTGGTTTGTCAGAGATCAGCTGTGATTATCTGGCAGCAGCACTGAAGTCCAACCCCTCCCATCTGAGACAGCTGGACCTGAGTACTGAATCCTGGTCTCCGACCAAGAACAACCTGCAGGATTCAGGAGTGAAGCATCTGTGTGGTTTCCTGGAGAGTCCAGGATGTGGACTTGAAACTCTGAGGTCAGTCAGCATGTTTTAGTTGTGCTGAGATGAATATGATGTGAAAGTTGTGCTGACACTAAACTGCAGCCATCAGGCTGATATTATACTGATCCACACTGAGGATCTTCATGGTAAAGTCTGTTTTCTTCTTCTCTGGTTTAGTCCATTGACTGCAGCAGAACAATGTTCACATTTCAAACAGTGATACTCAACGTATGGCCCGCGGCCCACACGCGGCCTGCCCACCTTTCCTGATTCAGAGAGAGGGGACCCTGATTAACTGTGTAGCTTCTTCCTCACAGTTCTAAGTATCAGACACAACAATGAATAATCCACAGCTGACTGTCTTTAGCAGGTCAAAGGTCACGTAACACAGCAGACAGTGGGAAATATTATAATTCTGATCATTTAGCAGCACATATCCATATGTATAAACCCCTCAAAACATGACTATCCAGAGTTGGGACCAGGAAGCAGAGTTGCAGTCTTACACGCCTCTCTGCAGCTTCTCTCCTCCTGCTACCCCCCCAAAAATCCATCTCCATAGAGACTGTGTCTGCTTCCAAAAAGACAAAAAACAAACTAAAAACCAGCAACAAACAACTTAAACATTTACAAAGAAAGAATAATACAGTATCCACATCTGAACCAAAGAGTAAAACAGTGAAATGTGGATTATTATTTATTAGGTCTCTCTCCTCCAAGTCTCTGTTAGTACATGACTTAATAATTGATCAACAAATTGATTTACTCTGCCTTACAGAAACCTGGTTGCAGCAGGATGATTATGTTAGTTTAAATGAATCAACACCCCCGAGTCATTCTAACTACCAGAAATCTCGAAGCACAGGTCGAGGGGGCGGTGTGGCAGCAATTTTTCACACCAGTCTATTAATTAATGAAAGACCAAGACAGACTTTTAATTCATTTGAAAGCCTGATGCTTAGCCTCGTCCACCCCAGCTGTGAAACTCAGAAACCAGTCTTACTTGTTATCATCTATCGTCCACCTGGGCCTTACACAGAGTTTCTGTCTGATTTCTCAGACTTTATATCTAATTTAGTTCTGAGCTCAGATAAAATAATTATTGTGGGTGATTTTAACATCCATGTTGATGCTAAAAATGACAGCCTCAACATGGCATTTAATCTGTTGTTAGACTCAATTGGTTTCTCTCAAAATGTAAAAGAACCCACCCACCACTTTAATCACACTCTAGATCTTGTTTTAACATATGGCATAGAAACTGAACATTTAACAGTGTTTCCTGAAAACCCTCTCCTGTCTGATCATTTCTTGATAACATTTACATTTACAATAATTGATTACGCAGCAGTGGAGAGTGGACTTTATCAAAGTAGATGTCTTTCTGAAAGCGCTGTAACTAAGTTTAAGAATATAATCCAGCCACTGTTATCATCGTCAATGCCCTGTACCAACACAGAGCAGAGCAGCTATCTGAACGCTACCCCAACAGAGGTCGATTATCTTGTTAATAATTTCACCTCCTCACTACGTACGACTCTGGATACTGTAGCTCCTGTGAAAACTAAGGTCTCTAATCAAAAGTACCTGACCCCGTGGTATAATTCTCAAACACGTACCCTAAAGCAGATGACTCGTAATCTGGAGAGGAAATGGCGTGTCACAAATTTAGAGGATCATCATTTAGCCTGGAGAAATAGTTTGTTGCTTTATAAGAAAGCCCTCCGCAAAGCCAGAACAGCTTACTACTCATCACTGATTGAAGAAAATAAGAACAACCCCAGGTTTCTCTTCTGCACTGTAGCCAGGCTGACAAAAAGTCAGAGCTCTTTTGAGCCAACCATCCCTTTAACGTTAACTAGTGATGACTTCATGAACTTCTTCACAAATAAAATTTTTATCATTAGAGAAAAAATTACCAATAATCATCCCACAGATGTAATATTATCTACAGCTACTCTTAGTTTCATTGATGTTAAGTTAGACTCTTTTTCTCCAATCGATCTTTCTGAGTTAACTTCAATAATTACTTCCTCCAAACCATCAACGTGTCTTTTAGACCCCATTCCTACAAAACTGCTCAAAGAAGTCCTGCCATTGATTAATTCTTCGATCTTATATATGATCAACCTATCTCTAATAATCGGCTATGTACCACAGGCCTTCAAGGTGGCTGCAGTTAAACCTTTACTCAGAAAGCATCTCTAGACCCAGCAGTCTTAGCTAATTATAGGCCAATCTCCAACCTTCCTTTCATATCAAAAATCCTTGAAAGAGTAGTTGTCAAACAGCTAACAGATCATCTGCAGAGGAATGGCTTATTTGAAGAGTTTCAGTCAGGTTTCAGAGTTCATCACAGCACAGAAACAGCTTTAGTGAAGGTTACAAATGATCTTCTTATGGCCTCTGACAGTGGACTCATCTCTGTGCTTGTCCTTCTTGACCTTAGTGCAGCATTCGATACTGTTGACCATAATATCCTATTAGAGCGATTAGAACATGCTGTAGGTATTACAGGTATTGCACTGCAGTGGTTTGTATCATATCTATCTAATAGACTCCAATTTGTGCATGTAAATGGAGAGTCCTCTTCACACACTGAGGTTAATTATGGAGTTCCACAGGGTTCAGTGCTAGGACCAATTCTGTTTACATTATACATGCTTCCCCTAGGCAGCATCATTAGAAGACATAGCATACATTTTCACTGCTATGCAGATGACACCCAGCTCTATCTGTCCATGAAGCCAGATAACACACACCAATTAGTTAAACTGCAGGAATGTCTTAAAGACATAAAGACTTGGATGGCCACTAACTTTCTGCTTCTTAACGCAGATAAAACTGAGGTCATTGTACTCGGCGCTGAAAAGCTTAGAAATATGGTATCTAACCAGATTCTTACTCTGGATGGCATTACCTTGGCCTCCAGTAACACTGTGAGGAACCTTGGAGTCATTTTTGACCAAGATATGTCCTTCAACGCACATATTAAACAAATATGTAAGACTGCGTTCTTCCATTTGCGCAACATCTCTAAAATTAGAAATATTCTGTCTCAGAGTGACGCTGAAAAACTAGTTCATGCATTTATTACTTCCAGGGTGGACTACTGCAATTCATTATTATCAGGATGTCCAAAAAACTCACTGAAAAGCCTTCAGTTAATCCAAAATGCTGCAGCAAGAGTCCTGACAGGGACTAGAAAGAGAGAGCATATTTCTCCTGTTTTGGCTTCCCTTCATTGGCTTCCTGTTAAATCCAGAATTGAATTCAAAATCCTGCTCCTCACATACAAGGTCTTAAATAATCAGGCCCCATCTTATCTTAATGACCTTGTAGTACCATATCACCCTATTAGAGCACTTCGCTCTCGCTCTGCAGGCCTACTTGTTGTTCCTAGAGTATTTAAAAGTAGAATGGGAGGGAGAGCCTTCAGTTTTCAGGCCCCTCTTCTGTGGAACCAGCTTCCAGTTTGGATTCGGGAGACAGACACTATCTCTACTTTTAAGATTAGGCTTAAAACTTTCCTTTTTGCTAAAGCATATAGTTAGGGCTGGACCAGGTGACCCTGAATCCTCCCTTAGTTATGCTGCAATAGACGTAGGCTGCCGGGGGATTCCCATGATGCATTGAGTTTTTCCTTTCCAGTCACCTTTCTCACTCACTATGTGTTAACAGACCTCTCTGTATTGAATCATATCTGTTATTAATCTCTGTCTCTCTTCCACAGCATGTCTTTATCCTGTCTTCCTTCTCTCACCTCAACCAGTCGCAGCAGATGGCCGCCCCTCCCTGAGCCTGGTTCTGCCGGAGGTTTCTTCCTGTTAAAAGGGAGTTTTTCCTTCCCACTGTCGCCAAAGTGCTTGCTCATAGGGGGTCATATGATTGTTGGGCTTTTCTCTGTATCTATGAAGCGCCTTGAGGCGACATTTGTTGTGATTTGGCGCTATATAAATAAAATTGAATTGAATTGAATTGAATTGAATTGTATAAAAACAAAGCTGACACTGTGAGACTTGATCAGAGGTGTGATCATCACAGCAGAGGCCTTTGTGTCAAAGTCACTGAGGATCAAACAGAAACACATGAAGCAGATTTTCCTCTTCTGGCTTTTTATAGCAGATAACCTTCAAAATCTTCTGCAGTCGATCAAAAACTGAAGCAAACCATGAATCAACATGTGAACATGAGCTGATGCTGCTGAAGTGAAGCAAAGTTACAGAGGTTTGATTACAGACACAGCTGAGAGTTTGTAATCTGTCATCATTTTAAAAGGTTTAAATTTCTTCAGTATTGAACAGCAGAAATGAGGCTTTGTTTTCAGAGGCCGACAGCAGTGAACACAACAGCAGACTGGTGCGTAATAAGCAGTGAATGATGCAGAAAACAGATTTTTGAAGGTAAACTGTTCTTGAAGTACACTGAGAGAGAGAGAGCTGTGCAGGAAGTAAACGTCAAAGTCAGAGAGAATTCATGACGATGTTCATCAAACATAAAGCGTAGTTTGGATCTTCTTTTGCTGCTGGTTCAGTCAGTTTTGGTTGGAGACAGATGAAACCTGCAGCTTCAGGATCTGTGAGCTGTCCACTTTCAGCCCCGACGGCGTGTCCGTGTACGTGCCGTCGAGTGAACGATCCACGCTCTGTGTTTCCATCTTTGTGTGTTTAGCTGCTCTCATTTACTGTTTTATCTGTTTGGTTGTTGTTGAAATACTTTTGGGAGCTTTAACCTGAGATTCTGGCAAAATACATTTATATTAAACTTCGATTCAGGATTGAATGAATCAACATCGCTTAATTCAAATTAAAACCATTTAAATAGGAAAATCCATTTTTTTACAGCTGCCTCTAATGCTGGGTAATGTCAGCTGGTCCATGTGCAGCTGGCTGTGAGGCTCAGGGAGCGTCTACAAAGTGCAACACTGAAAGAACATCATCCATAAATATTGAGTAATAACTGGACTCTCATACAGCGAGACTCAAATGCCTTTAAACATCAGCTTATCCTGCTGATCCAAGTCCAACACTGAGTTTGTAAAAACATGTTTGTCAATCATTTTGTTTGGTTTCTGAGGAAAATGATTCAATAACTTGCTGCTAATACACAACATTTCATCATATTTCCTCATAACCCTCTTTTGTCTGACCATTTGATCCCATTTTAATTTGCAATAAAGGATCCACAGAGTTTGGTGACAATAATGACAGTAGATGTTTGTGTGATGGAAGCAAATGAGTGTGTGATGTTCTTTCAGTGTTGCACTTTGTAGACGCTCCCTGAGCACTGGTCTCACAGCCAGCTGCACATAGAGACCAGTGTTGTTAGTCCAGGTCAGAAGATGACTTGTTGGAATGAAAATGAGCTTGTAGTTTGTCTGCTTTAATAATGTGACTGGAAAAAGGTGTTGGACTTCAAATATGTCCATTTCTTTCACACTTCACCTTTAAAAGTGAAGCCTTGTGGTTCTTGGAAGGAAAAACACGACTTTTTCAAGTCTTTGTCCTGTTTTTATGATAAATGTACGACTTTAATGTGAAACATTCAAAGTTTTTTCTCTTGTTGTGTTTGTTTGAAGCTGCTTCCTGTTGGCTTCAGCTGTTTGGAGTTTCCATTTTCTAAACTTCTACATTCTGAACCTTCTTCAGCTCTGAACAGATGATGAAACACTGAATGATTTCAAGCTCTTTGTCTAATAAACTTACATCTTTCATTCTTTATACAGATTGATGGACTGTGGTTTGTCAGAGATCAGCTGTGATTATCTGGCAGCAGCACTGAAGTCCAACCCCTCCCATCTGAGACAGCTTGACCTGAGCTTCAACAACAACCTGCAGGATCCAGGAGTGAAGCATCTGTGTGGTTTCCTGGAGAGTCCAGGATGTAAACTTGAAACTCTGAGGTCAGTCAGCATGTTTTAGTTGTGCTGAGATGAATATGATGTGAAAGTTGTGCTGACACTAAACTGCAGACATCAGGCTGATATTATACTGATCCACACTGAGGATCTTCATGGTAAAGTCTGTTTTCTTCTTCTCTGGTTTAGTCCATTGACTGCAGCAGAACAATGTTCACATTTCAAACCTTCAAAGAAGAAGAAAAATCCTCCACTGGATAATTCACTGTGAAACTCTCCATCTCTTCATTCCACCTTAAAGTCTGTCGGACACTGAAATCCAAAGCAAAATGTGCGTTTGCTTTACAGACAGCAGTCCAACACAAACATACACACATCATCCAAAACACAGTCCAACATCCAAATCTCCTCCACTGCCAGCATGAATGATGGGAAAGAGAAGGAGGAACACTCTGACATTCAGGGTTAGAATGAGTTTCATGAAGCAGACTGTGAAGATCAAAGCTGCATTAGAAAGCTTACATGAATGAATGAGTGGACAGAAGTTGACAGAGATCATCTGAAGCACTTCAAAGGCTTTAAATCAGCACATTTCTCTTTATTCTTTATCAACTCTGTTAGTTTCTCTCAGTTTTCTGTGGAATGAAGCTAACAGCAGACTAATAAGATGCTGACCAATAGGTTTCTATTAAAGGTTGTAATTTGTATATGAAAAAGTGCTTTGGCTCAGCAGGGATCAGCTTACAGGTAGAATACAGCTGCTGGATGGGATTAGCATGTCATAGCTATCTACCAAACTGCTAACTGGGGGATTTCAGGCCATCTATGGATCATTTTTGCTAACTGTTTATTCAGCTTAGGCTCACAGGGCTGCAGCCTGTGCCCTAGCTGTCATAGGGCAAGAGGCGTGGTCCACCTGCACAGGTGAGCAGTCCATCACAGGGCCAACAGAGAGAGACAGAGAAGCACTCTCTCACATCCACACCTACAGCCAATTTAGAAGCACCAATGAACCTAAGCAGCATTTCATTGGACTGTGGGAGAACATCCAACCTCCACAGAAAGGCCAACAAGCTTCAACCTACAACCTTCTTGCTTTAAGGCACTAGTGCGAACCACTTTTCCCCATTTCAGCCCAAATCCTGCATCTTCCTGTTTCTGACTCCAGGCCAGCTCCACTAACACTTTCTCATCAGACACTGCCACCTAGTGGAGGAAGTCTTAGTTCCATTTGAAGCTTCAGATTACAGTTAGTTCCTTTACAAAGAGGTGGAGGTGGTGGGGCCACAGCACCATCATCACTGAGTGCCATAGGACACTTAACCTTTGTTTCCATATGCTGGGAACTTCCTGTTGTTCCAAGGAGGACTGGAAAATGTGTGAAAATCTCCCAGTCACTTCCTCACAGCACACTTCAATCATTTCCCTCCCACAGCATCAGGACCAGGGCTTTTTCTCTCTTTGGTCCCACTAAGAGATTTCCACACAAACACCTCATCAGTGGGACTCTCAGAGCTACCAGCCCTTTGCTACAATCACAAAGCTCTTCATTGAAATCAATGATATCAAAGCTGGAATCAAATGAGTCCAAGTCTTCTGCTGATTCAGCATCACATTCATCTTTGCTCCTTGTTCTGCATCCCCACCATGGACTTCATTCCTTTCCAAGCCAGCCTTGAGTGTCCTTTATTCAGCTCATCCTCTGCTTTACTTTTACACCTGATTTTAGCTGCTTTATCTCTCTTTCAACAAGTTTCTGTGCCTCAATCTTTTTCTTCTCTCCCTCATAACAAGACAGCTTCTTCTGCCTGAGAACATGTTGGAGTGATTTACTAATCCAGGGCTGCTTATTGGGGAAAATACTTCCTGTTTCCAAAGTAATCCCCATTTTTCCCAGAAAGAAATGTCAGTAGAAATCGATGATCTAAGTGAGAACATGAGCCTTTAAAAAGTCCCAGTGGGTGCAGTCAAAGCAGTCCCTTAGTCCCAGTATAGAGTCTTTGGTCCAGACTGGAACAACTGTGTGCCCAGTTTGAGCTCTCTTCAGTGCTGTGACCTGACAGACCCAGAGGGGCCATCACATCACATTTAGAAGCTCCCCTAATGGAGCCACAACACATGTCCAATACTTAGTCTGTCTTGTTGGACCAACTGGAAGAAATGATTCAAGGACTTAGTCACAGAACAGAGATTCAAATCTCCAAAATCCAACTGGCTGCATCAGGACATATAGTCTGAAACTCTGCACAGTTTCCTGTTTGAAGCTGCTTCCTGTTGGCTTCAGCTGTTTGGAGTTTCCATTTTCTAAACTTCTACATTCTGAACCTTCTTCAGCTCTGAACAGATGATGAAACACTGAATAATTTCAAGCACTTTGTCTAATAAACTTACATCTTTCATTCTTTATACAGATTGCAGAGCTGTGGTTTGTCAGAGTTCAGCTGTGATTATCTGGCAGCAGCGCTGAAGTCCAACCCCTCCCATCTGAGAGAGCTGAACCTGTATGGAAACAACCTGCAGGATCCAGAGGTGAAGCAGCTGTCTGATCTTCAGCAGAGTCCAGACTACAGACTGGAGACTCTGGTGTAAGTAGAATGATGGAGTGAGTGGGTGGTGCTGTCAGCAGTATTGTACTAAACACAGTCAGTATGAAACAAAGATCCAGTGTTTCCTGCAAAGCTGCAGCTTCTCAGTTAAGCTGTGAGAGGAGAACGGTGACAGGCTTCAGGATTGGACACAAACACTTCCTGTTTCTGCCTTTTTGTCACCTTTATGGTCACCATAGTAACGGCTGACACGCTCTGATCAAACACTGTCAACAACCAATCAGCTCTCTGAACAAAGCAGCACGCAGACCAATGACTGCATTGATTTCCAAGTTTAAAGCAGTGAAGAACACAGTCTGTAGGTGAGGAAGAATTTAGTGAGAGTAGATGTTTGAATGGAATTCCTCCAGTTAACAGCTGGAACGTCCATCTGGATTGTTGGGCTTGTTGTTGGGGTTCCTACAGAGCTCAGAGTGGACACACCAAGGTTCTTCTAATGAATGAAAGTCCAAACTCAAACTAGGAGGGAAAAACATTTCCATCAACTTCAATAAAAATCCAAAGATTAGAGAAAGTGAAGCAACAATGAGTCCTAGTACAGTCCCAGCACTGAAGTCCCTGCTGCTCTTTATACTGGATGTGCTGCATCACTGACTGACAGCTGATGAAGAGTCTCTGAAAACACTCGTTTATCTCCTCTGCTCTTCCTCCTTCTCTCTGCAGGTGGTGATGATGGTAAACAGGACGGTGTGTGTGCTGAGAGAGGAGCAGCTGTGTCCTGATGATCCAGAGAGGTTGAAGCAGCAGCAGCTTGTGTGTAGAGACGCTCTGACTGGGCCATGTTACTGGGAGGTGGAGAGGAGAGCTTCATCCAGCAGTGACTGACAGAGGAATGAAGTGCAGATGACTGTCAGTGCTGCAGAGTGAACTGCTCTGAGAACAGCTCCACTGTCAGACACAATGTAGAGTCCAGCATCACCCCTGTGTGTCCCTCTGGATCTGACAGAGGATCATCAGTGTATCTGGACTGCTCTGCTGCTGCTCTGTCCTTCTACAGTCTCTGCACAGTCTCTGTCTGACTCTGGCTTCAGACCCTCCTGGATCAAACTCACCTGGAAAGACTTTCAAACATCACTCAATAGATTTGAATACAGAATATATTTGATATATACTGTAGATGTACTGTAGAGTTGCAGTTTGTCACTTGTAAATACAGTCTGTGAGCAGCTATGAGCTGAAAGATCTTTCTAGAAACACAAAATGTTTTGTCTCTTCTGTTGCTTTTTCATATATTTCCACATTAATATTGATCCCACCTGTCTCACCTGTTTCATGCTTTTATACATAATAACAGGACACGTGTGATCTGAGTGCTGCTGTGGTTGCT
The DNA here is from genome assembly GCF_056152115.1 of Neolamprologus brichardi. NCBI lineage: Eukaryota > Metazoa > Chordata > Actinopteri > Cichliformes > Cichlidae > Neolamprologus > Neolamprologus brichardi. The sequence goes on from NC_142124.1 coordinate 33,830,717, forward strand.
GTGCTGCACGTCTTCATTTAGATAACAGAGACATCTAGTGGTTCAGAGGGAGAACTGCAGGAGGTGGAGCTGTGTTTCAGCATGGAAAACCTTTTTGTTTTTATCTTTTAGGCGCAGATACAAATATGACAAGTATCAGTGTACGATACAAAAGGTCAAATCAGTTAGCAGAGGGAACAGTGATCACACAGCAATGTAAGAATAGAAACATAACAGTGAATCTGGACATGTATACAGATGGAAGCAAACAAACAGGATGTAACACTACATTAAAGCCACAAATGGAAAGAAAACAAACCCAAAGGAAAATATATTTGATCTCAGGAATCCAAATGAGATGCTTTAGAGCACGGGTCGGCAACCCTGGGCACGCGTGTTACAGCTGCCACGTGAAGGGTTAACTGATGGCACGCCCATAGCTGGACTAGCCATCGGGCATACCGATGGTGATTCTTTGTTTTTATGAGCCGATGATGTTTTTTTATTTTTTTGTAACGGTATAAACAATGAAAGGTGGTGAATTGGCCGGATGCTGGTCGATGTGTAAAAATAAGTCAGTTGTTTGGTGGTGGCTATGGCGGAGCTTCCACAGAGGCAGCAGGTGGATGAGGGAAAGGGGAGGTAGGAGGAGCAGAGACCCGAGGCGGCCGCCTCGAGTGTCAGGTGATCTGAACTTCAGGTAAGAAGTTATGACCTGCAGTCTATCTGGGTCAGATATAAACCAAGTTTAGGTGGAGTTTATTTTCCTTGTGCTGACTTTTTACAGTCAGTTACAATAACTCGTACTGCGTGCTAGCTAGCATGACGGAGTTTCTATACAGCTGGGTGGGTGCTATGATGCTACTGATAGTGAACTTTTCAGTGGCTTGCAAAAGTATTCGGCCCCCTTGAACTTTCCCACATTTTGTCACATTACAGCCACAAACATGAACGTGAAAGACCAACACAAAGTGTTGTACACGTGAGAAGTGGAACGAAAATCATACATGATTCCAAACATTTTTTACAAATAAATAACTGCAAAGTGGGGTGTGCGTAATTATCGTGTCATGGAAAAACACACTGCCATCAACTTCTGTTTTGTTTTTGTCAAAATCACTGTAATATAATCACTGTACCTTTATATACATGCGACTTATATTAATGCTGCTGCTCTCTTGTGGCTAAAGTGTAATTATGTTATTGTTATTAGGGAAAACATTTGAGAGTAACATGCCAAATGAGTCAGCACTTTGGCTTTAGCTCAAGAAATCCTCATTTTTATGTAAATGTCATCAGTTATAGTTGCATGTATTCATTATCATAATTTAACCTTTAATAATGATGTCTTAAATTGATTTTATGTAAACTAGACAATAATTTTATGGTTGTATTAAATAAAGACATCACTAATGAATTAACTATTTCAGTAATTAATTAAAAAAATGTACATAATTAATTAAAGAAATATATTAATTATGAATTATCCATTAATTTCATTTAAAATGTTTCATTATTTGTTTATATACAATTCAAATGAGTTAATTACATATTTAATCAATTATTGGTTTGTTTTCTATTTTAATTATTTTACTGACACATTTAATGAATTATTTAATGATGTATTTATTTAATTCACGTTGCTACTCCTGGCCCTGCATCGGTTTTCATAAATACATTTTATTTGTCAGCTTCACCCATCAAAGTCAGGGGGCGGGGTTAATGCTGATCAAGTCAAAACCATTGCTTTGGTCTGGTGGGCGTTCTTTTAGTGGGCTTTTCTGTCACGGCCTGCGTGGCAGACTACGATGAGGGGAAGGAGGACCCAAATGCTGGACTCTTTGATGAGGTCAGTGCATTTATTTACAGTGATGCAAAATATTCCAAACAACAATAAATCCCCAGTGCGTTCCCGACTCTGACATGTCCTCTTGCCAGTGTTAGTGTTCTTTGTCTCCGCTCCTCAGTGTCTGAGCACCCCGTGCTCGCTGCCCTCTCGTCTCCACACTCCTCCTGGGGAATAAAGAAGAGGCAGCCGTCAGCAACGCCACAATGCGGCAGACTAACCTTAACTAACTTGCCAAGAGACTAACGTGAAGTTACGCAATGATCCAGCATCGGAGAGAGCTCCACCACACTCCTAAGTAGCTCCTCTGACGAGGCTTGATCAGCTGCAGGTGTGAGTAATTCTCCTCCACAGGTGTGGCCAGGCTCCTGGCTGACACACCCACACACACACACCTAGATACACAAACATGGAAACAGGAGACAGCAGCACCAAAAACACACATGTCCATAACTTCTTACAGGCCCTGGGTCACCCAGACCCCGGTCCCATGACAATTTCTCAAAGCTAAGTAGGCCTACACACCAGGGTTTGGACATGTGTGGACCCAAACTATACTTAAACTTTACCCTTTCTTGTGTGTCACCAAATACACTTTAATATCTTCTAGACAAGAATGTAGTGGCATCATCTTTAACCTCCTAAGACCCGAACTCCTCCGTGGCATTCATTTTTAATTTCTCTTTGATATTTGGGCTGATTGGGACCTGATGAATGTAAAAACAAAGAATTACCAGATTTTTGTTTTTTTTACCAAATTTTTGTTTCTGAGAAAAATGAGAGCCACATATGAGGATATTTGACTAAAATTTCGATAGCACAGTGGCAGTATAACATCCTCGTAAGTGGATATCAGGCCCTTGTAGAGCAAAATTGAGTATTTTGGTCTAAACAACCCAAAATGTGATGTCCACATATGTGGACGCCAGGTCCTAGGTGGTTAAATATCTGCTCACTTTGTCAAAATGAACCTAATCATCTCTGATGAATTCAGTGATGTCTGCCAGCTCACCTTGCAAGTGGTCGAGCTTATACCGCCGACAACGTGGCACACAACTTGTAAACCCCCTGCTGACGATCAGCTCTTGAGTTATTTATGTTAATTTCAACTGTTCCTGCAAAAAGTAAGCACGTGTTACTGATAAAAAGTCCAATAGAAGCAAAGTCTAAACTTTGAAAACAAAAAACAAAAACCTGTCTGATTCAGATCTGATCTTTGGGGGGGGGGGTTCAATAAGCAGTGTGACCCGTGTATATGTATCAGGGGTGGGTTTTGATTATCGATTTATCGATTAAAATCGATTCTGGCTTGGATAACGTGATATCGATTCATTAAAGTCCTGAATCGATTTTTTAATATAAATTTATTTTGGCCAAAACGCCAGAATCTCAGGTTAAACCTCCCAAAATTTCAACAACCACCAAACAGCTAAAACAGTAAATGAGAGCAGGAACACGGATTCTGCACAAAGACGTAAACACAAAGCGCGGAGCCGCTGACGCATCAGAATCAGTGAGCTGTGACTTTCTCACCTGACTGCACGGACACGAGCTGAAAGCCGACAGCTCGCTGACTCTGATGTTTCGGCGGGTCGGCGCTTTGTGTTTACGCCCTTTTTGCGCCGATTCTAAAGCTGTTAGTTTATCTCTCTCCAAACAATATTGACCGAACCAGCAGCAAAAGAAGATCCAAACTACGCTTCACATAAACATCGTCATGACTTCACTCTGATTGTTTTGCTGCCACCAGGATAAAATCACACTTCATGCACAGCTCTCTCTCTCTCTCTCTCTCTGTACTTCAAGAACAGTTTCCCGTCTAAAAATCTGTTTTCTGCATTATTCGCTTGCTTGTTATGCACAAGTCTACCTTTCTTACAGCCTGTCGGCCGCTGTTTTTTTTTTCTCTTACTTACTTCTGAAAACAAAGTCTCATTTCTGCCGTTCAATACTGAACAAATTTAAACTTTTTAAAATGATGCAAAATTGCAAAATGTTCAGCTGTGTCTCTAATAAAACCTCTGTAACTTTGCTCTGCTTCATGTCAGCAGCATCAGGTCATGTTCATATGTTCATTAATGGTTTTCTTTCGTTTTTGATCTACTGCAGAATATTTGTATAAAATCCCAGGCCAGGAAAACCTTCATGTTTTGCTGTGTTTTATCTTCAGCTACTTTGACACAAAGGCTGTGATGCTCACACCTTTGATAAAGTCTCGCAAGTGTCAGATTTCTTTCTATAGATATAAAAATATAGAAATGTACTGATGCATGATCTGAATGATAATATTTCTGACTGTCTGAGGCAAAATTTCCCCGATTCAAATTGAATCAAATTGAATGGAATCGTGGATCGAATCGATTCTAGAAATGAGTGACGATACCCAGCCCTAATATGCATGTTTTAATAAAAGAGATAATGTTGGTGTTTCAGTCATGTAGTAACTGTTAGCTTTAACTGTACAAGGCTTGTTAGACATAATGAAACACATCGTGCAGATTTCTGGATGTTAGACTATAATTTTTGTTATGATTATTAATCTTGAGTCTAAAAAGTCAGTCAAGTATATCCAGGATATCTTTCTGTTAACTGGATTCACTGACCCTAACACTGGGACCAGGATAAGCGGTCGCATGAAGCTGGTTATCAGCTGACAATCTTATTATTTAATTAATTTAATTAAGTTATTTAATTTTTCTAATTTTTCCTCTACATTTCCCCTGAAATGAAAGGATTGTGTTAAACATGCTTTAGTTCCTCACATTTTTCTGCAGTTTCTTTGTTCAACCCCCTGAATTAAAGCTGAAAGTCTGCACTTCAAACACATCTGAGTTGTTTCATTTAAAATTGATTTTAGTGTATGTACAGAATAGGGGTGCAACGATACTCGTATCGATATTGAACCGTTCAATACAGTGCTTTTGGTTTGGTACGCATATGTATCGAACAATACAACATTTTTAATTCATTTTATCAACTTTCCTTCTGACGGTGCTGTCTGTGTTGAGCACTCAGTGGATCTGTGTTCGACAGTGCAGCCTAGGCGGAGTAGTCGAACGCTGATTCACTGAGCGCAGGGCAAGCTAGCGAGACAGAAGCTAAGCTCTCGTTGCAACATGGCAAATTGAACCTCCCCCACCCTCATTCAGATCTGGCATTTGGAACTATTTTGGTTCTCATGTGACGTATGACCCTGAAGGTAAGCGCGTCATGGACTAAAGTAAAACAGTATGTCGGATGTGCCAGCAATGCTCAATTACATGGGTGGGAACTAGTGCGTTAGCGCAGTTAGCACATTAACGTGTTGACGCCGTCCAGCCCCACGCACGCGGTAGCTCGTTAATGGAGATTTGCCGTGTTGTGGCGTTAACGTCATTTCAGATTAATGCTGACAGCACTAGTGGGAACACAACGAATATGACTGCACATTTACTCCGACATCATCCTAGTGCAAAGACAAGTGGAAGCAGACAAAAACAACAAGCACGCATGCTACAAACTTTACCCGAGTCATTTAGACAGCCGTTAGCACATGATTCTCCTTATGGGGACCTGATATGTTTAATATGCTGCTGAGAATATAGCCCAGAAGAAGCGTATAGTATAGCTTTTATTTTGGAAAGAGACATTTCTCTGTAATAAACTCTCTTTTCCAAAGATGAGGGATTCCTCAATCAGATACAGGGCTCGCAAAATCGCTAGCCCAGCTAGCGATTTTTCCAGTCGGGCTACCAAAATCTATCTCTGCCCTGCCCGTCGGCCTATCATAGGAAGGAAAAATATATGTCAATGCTTTTGCATTCTTTCGGAAATGTAGCTGGGTAATTATGTCATTGGCATCGGTGAGCCACTGTCAATATGTGACATATTGAAATCGTGTTTGAATTTGCGCTTGTTTTTTGCTTTCACTTTGCAATCGCGCGAACTGTGTATAGACAGCAACAGCACTGATTGGTGAGTGACGATAATTTTTGCACCAATTCCTCTGACATCGTCTTATCAGTCGTTAGCTTACTATGCAAACATGACAAGTGAAATCTCCCGCAGCTTAAACATGTGAGAGGTTGATCGCAGAGAATCGCTGAGCGTTATGTGAGTGCGTGTGTAAAAGCAGCAGGATATATATTTTAGTTCTGCTGAGCCAAATAAGACAGGTCAGGGTGAAGAAGTGACAGCCAAAGAAAAGCTTACCACAAAACGGAAAAGTTATGACAAATCAGACTATAAGGCAAAAAGAAAGTGCAGCTTTATGGTTTCATGGACAAAAGAATTTCTGTGGCTGCAATATGACGAGCTAAATAACCAGGGCTGCACATAAGTGGTCCGCAGGTGCGCATTCGCTGTCAAAATAAAAAACGCGCACAAGATAAGAAGTTGCAACGTGTGTTTGCGTACATAAGATTTTCAGGAGGAGGACAGACATTTGTTTAGAACTCTTAAAGATGTCGAAGAAGCTCCTTTAAGCAGTTACTTTGGTGTTCCTCCACCTCTAACGAAATGTCAGAAGGAGTCCGAACCACAAAAGAAGCGTATTCTCGGAAAAGTGGTTGCAGGAGGTGAGCTGGCTTCAAACAAATGATGAATGCACAGAGATGTGGTGCAGAATGTGCCGTGAAAATTTAATAAATTACAAATTAAAAACTCATGAACATTTTTTTTGTATCGAATAAATATCGAACCGTGACACCAAAGCATTGAACCGAACCATGAATTTTGTGTATCGTTGCACCCCTAGTACAGAACCATCCATCCATCCATTCGCTTCCGCTTATCCTTTTCAGGGTCGCGGGGAGCGCTGGAGCCTAATCCAGCTGTCATAGGGCGAGAGGCGGGGTACACCCTGGACAGAACCAAAATTAGAAATTAAGTTCTCTCTGTCCAGATATTTATGGACCTAACTGTATAATCTATACAGCACTTAAAAAATGCTATAAATAAAGAAGTCTGTGAAAATGTGGCGCTTCCAGGTCAATTTAAACTGAAGTGATATAATCTTCTCCCCACAGTTTGAGTTTGTATTGTCTCAGCTGCAGACAGACTATGATATAAATTTGGAGGTGCCAACCACTATTAATATTATTAGTTATAAAGGACACCTTCCTGCCTTTAGTCTTATTCATGATGATTATTAGTTGTCTTCTAATGTCCACAAGTCTGTATGATGTGTTTCATAGTTTCTAACAAGCCTTTTAAACTTAAGTTACTGCATTGCTGAAACATCAACATCTGCTTATTGAACCAAAACAAAACAACCAAAAGACCACACATCTGATTTTATTTTTATTTTAATAGACTTCCAAAAATTATACCAGATAACTGGCCTCAGAATATAATTGAATAAACATTTTTAAAAACGATGACCTAATCCTGTCTTGACAGGCTGAGCTCTTCAGTATCCACCAACAGCATCGTCATGCTGAGTCAGACGTTTCTGCTCCTGGTGGAAATACTCTTCCTCTTTCCACATTGTACCAAATGTTTTTAAATGTTAGTTTCAATTTAAAATGAAAGATTAAAAAAGTGTGACACATATAAACATCAGATAATTAAGACAAGCGAATGGTTCAGTTCCACATGTGCTCCGCTGACACATTAAACTTCAGTAAAATGATGCAGTTATGAAACAACTTTAATCTAAAACAAACTGATTTGCTCAGGAGCAAAAACAGTGAAGTAAGTGACTGTAAGTGAGTAAGCTGTGCTGGTGACTGGATATCAGATTTCCAGTCATTAGAGCAGATAAGTGGCAGAACTATATTACTGAGCTACACGTTTACTTATTTAATTGATGTCTGTCAATAAATCTATTTAATTTAAATGCAAATAGCCCAAATCCTTATTAAAGCATCAGGTTCACTTATAAAGTATTCTGTAGTTATCTTAGTGTCCATCGCCCTTCCCAACATGGGAATAAAGCAGCTGTGAGAGAATTAAACATTAATGAATCAATGGTACGGAAGTGGAGGAAGCAAGAAGAATGAGCTGAGTAAAGTTTGACTTATGCAACATTTTTGTTTCGCTTAATGCGCCTTATAATCCAGTGAGCCTTATGGTCTGTAAAATATGGTGCGTTTGCAATACCAATGTGCACAATATTGGAACTAAATTCTTTTATATTGACAAACAGCGGCCCACATTAAACTGTGACTGTCACCAGGTAATGTGGGCGTGTTTCCTGAATAAGCAGCAGGTGGTAAACAGCTGACAGGTGAACAGGATGCATGCAGGTAAACTCGAGGGCCCTTCGAGCTGATCGGTGGTGTCGTGAGGAGAATTTCAGCTCATTATTCATGTTACAGAAACACAGAGGTACGAGACCAGGCAGAAGACTTTCTGATTATTTGTTTTTAGTTCAAATAATTCCATTGTTGTCTAGTGATGGTGTGGTAAAGCTCTGTGAATGTGTCCAATTTTTCTGGCCAGTTGCTTCGCCCAAAGGCAGATCACACAAAGCCTCGTTTAACTGCTTATTATGAAGAACTGACATCTGCTGGTCATTTAATGTTCAGCAGCACTGCTGTGAGAATACCTGTAGGATACATACCAGTGGATATGTAAGCACATGCACAGCTGCAGGGCTAGAAGGGCCCAAATGAATTAAATAAATAGATTCTTAAATAATTAATTAAATGTGTCAATAATTGTTGAATTAAATATATTTAAAAATCAATCAATTTGAAATTCATTTATTGGAAATTACATGGCATTAAATCAATGATGTATATATTTAATTTATTAAGTATTTTGAACTTAATTCATTAATGACATTTAATAAATTATTTAATGATGACTAATTGATTAATTATTGATGATTAATTAACCCTCCACATGATTTAACCTCTATAGAGATGATATTTTATCTAGATCGTGTTTTTTTCAAAGGTTCAGACCAGAAAGTTTAACATTATTATTTTTCTCATTATTGTCTCTTCAGATTGAGTGTCTGTAATCTCTCAGAGAGAAGCTGTGAAACTCTGTCTTCACTACTCAGCTCCCAGCCCTCTAGTTTGAGACAGCTTGACCTGAGTAACAATGACCTGAAGGACTCTGGAGTGAAAGTTTTGTCTTCTGGACTGAAAAGTCCATATTGTGAACTGGAAACACTCAGGTCAGCGTTCTTGAAATGTTCAGTAGATGAGGTTTAGAGGTTTACAATCTAAGGTTTAGATTGACTAATGGCTATTTTTAACTCCTGTTTTAGTCATGCCATTTCTTCATGATTTTTGGCTGCAATTTCCTGTTAGCATTTAGCTATTTTGCTATTCTCTAAGAGTATTTGTCATGTCTGCAGGCTGTCAGGCTGCCTGATCACAGAGGAAGGTTGCAAGTCTCTGGTCTCAGCGTTTAGCTCCAGTTCGTCCCATCTGAAAGAGCTGGACCGAGCTACAATAACCCAGGAGAGGCAGGAGTGAAGATGCTTGAGCAGCTAAGACTGGACACTCTGAGGTATGTAGATGGCTGTTACAGCCACAAACAGTGTCTGATAGATGAGGAAACTGGCTCTGTCTGATTACTTAATGCTGGAAACCAGTGTTATTTGAACAATCACACATATAGGAACATTTTTCCCATTTCTGGTCTAACTTAAACAGTAGATGTCTGTATGGGGTCTCAAAGGACAAAATCTCTGTCAGCAACAACGGTGCAGCCTGTTCAAACTGATCTCTGGAAAGGAACTGACATTTTCACTCTCTTTATTTATTTTAAGTTTTATCTGTGTGCAGAGACCATGTCCAGGACGTGTTTAGCCTGGCCCAGCATGAACTAGAATTAGGGGGAAGTTGTTTCCCCAGCTTAGAAAAAAATATTAGTAAAAGTAAATGGATTACTAGGTCACTCAACTTAACTGGCCGCCTACTAAAATGGGCTATTTTGCACTGCTAGTTTGCTGCTTCTGAGCGTTTACTACTGAAACTTGTTTGTGCTAAAATATCAAATTGATCTTCTGGACTTTGTGATAATAGTTAGTGGAAAACAACAGAAAAATAGAATGCAGTCAAAGTGAACTTTGGTCGATCAACCTTAAAATTATAATTATAATAAGAAATAATCATTCCAACAGAAAGAAGAGATTAAGAAACAAAGGGATGGAGCTGGTGGAGGAAACCGGGTCACCGGTTGGGTGTTAGGCCCAGACTAGTGGGTGTTTTTGACTGTAAAGTGGATGTAGCACTAACAACCACTGGTCCTGTTACCCTGCAGCCTGCACTGCAGGATATGTGTTGCAGCACTGAGAGCTCCAGAAAGAGCCTTCATGGTGGCCCTGCAGCCAACCAGCACTTCAGTCAAATGCTGTCAAAAGTGGTCCCAGAGACACTGTTAGCTGTAACCATCAATGACCAAGAATTGTGTCATTTAATTCAGGGTTTCCCTGTATTATTGTTTGATATCATTTCTGAATAAATAAATCAAGATGACGAGCCTTTACATGCACTTATGTTAGTATAAATATACAAAAATAAAAGATAATTTTCCTGTTAGGAGAATAAGAAATAAATATATTCATCACATGCATCAAATCACAACCTCCTCCTGCAAGAGTGCAGCGTTGTGATTGGTTGATGCTGTTTCCATCATTTATGTTTGTTTACCTTCAACAAATTTGCTCTACAGAGCATTTATTAATTAGAAGGATTATTAATAAACATCTTTCTCTCCAGCTTTTGGTGGAGTGAAACAATAACTCCTATCTCCAGAGGTCCACAGGTCCACTGGCACCTGGTCCTAACTTCACCCATGTCTGCACCCTCAGACATCCCACTGTGGAGGCCTCCTCGCCTGGACCAGTGGCTGCCCTTGTGAGACAGACTTTATGGTCACAAACAGCCCTAATCTGAGAATGAAGGCTCCTTTACATAGAAAGCAGTATGTGGTGTGATGACCGCTGCATTAGCTCAAAATATGTGATGCACTGGCTGCTGCACTCTACCTGTACTGAGTCAGTTTTTGTAGCCAGTCCCAGTCTTTACATTTAATATGCAGCCACTCCCTGACAGCATGAATGTCACAGTGTGTTGAACCTTGACTGTGGCACATGTCAATGCTCCCTGGACATCGTGCTTAATAAAGGAGATTAAATGTGATGTGATTATGAGTTTTGCTCTTTTGAAGTTTAAACATTTATGTGTCAAAATGTTGGACTGTTCCTTTATCAGTGTGTAACAGTGTGTGTATGAGAGCCATGTAATGTCCATGTGTGCATGCTGACTGTGCTGCTCTGACCCCCCTCCTCCTTTCAGGGTGGAGCCTGCTGGAGTCCGATGGTTGAGACCAGGTCTGAGGAAGTGTAAGTGTGTTTTTAATGGGATTCATGAAAACAAAGCAGCACACATTCAACCATCTTCATCATGTCAGGAGTCATCATCAAAGTGTCAATCAATGAACAGATGATGGATCAATAACTGCAGCTGGATTGTGTTTGTTCTCTCCATCAGATTCCTGTCAACTCACAATCGACACAAACACAGTGAACACAAAGCTCCAACTGTCTGAAAACAACAGGAAGGTGACACATGTGGAGGAGGTTCAGTCATATCCTGATCATCCAGACAGATTTGATGTTTGTGAACAGCTGCTGTGTAGAGATGGTCTGACTGGTCGCTGTTACTGGGAGGTCGAGTGGACGAGGAGGGCTTGGATATCAGTGAGTTACAGAGGAATCAAAAGGAAAGGAAGGAGTGATGAGTGTGTGTTTGGTGGAAATGATCAGTCCTGGAGTCTTTTCTGCTCTGATCATTATTCCTCTGTGTGGCACAATAAACGAAATACATCCTCCTCCTCCTCCTCTGTCTCTAACAGAGCAGCAGTGTATGTGGACTGTCCTGCTGGCACTCTGTCCTTCTACAGAGTCTCCTCTGACTCTCTGATCCACCTTGTTGGGTTATAATATTATTTTATGCCATGTTAGACCCCTAATTAAAGATTGTGAATTATTATGTAGTTTTAGTTTGCATTATTCTCCTGAATTAGAAGAAGGTGATAACTATTACATTTGTTAAACTGATCTGCATTACATTAGACTGCTGATTTATTGTGAATGAATGATATTGTTTTATGATGCATTATAGTGCTGAGTTATAAGAAATACTGTTTGCAGAAAGTCATCGCCTTATTTGTCTGATTGGAAGAGAACAGAGCATACTGCCCCATCTCAGCAGGAGCAGATAAACAGGGAGCCAAGGTCGTAGCTTAGGCGCTGTGTGAGAGAAAGAATGTGAATGTTTAGGCTTTTATGATGAGGTGGGGGCCACTAGAGGCTATAAGAGTTTGATCAAGGCTCCACCATTTTGAGATCTGATGCTGTCTGCTGTATGGTGTCCATCTCCCACGAGTGTGTTCATTAAATCATCGTTTGACTCAACCCGGCCGGACCAGTGTTGTTATTTTGGTTTTCCTCTTGTATCCATCCCCAATATTTGAATCCGTAACAGTTTTGGGTCCTGTGGTATTGGGGTGGAAGTTTTGGAGGCTTGGACGGTCCGAGGTGGTCAGACGGGCAGACATTATCCGGCAATCGAACTGAGTGGACAGGCGCCTTTATAAAAGAGGTAGGCACAGGCCTGTTGATTTTATCCGAAGTGTGCTGAATTGGACGATAAAATTAAATGTCTATTCAGTAAAAGTTGCCGATGGGTGTCTGTTTTGATTTTGATGAAAAATCTCATGAGTGTTGAAACTTGAAGTTTATAAGTTACAATACTGGGTTAGAGTCCCAAGATAAAGGAAAATAATACTGGGTTAGAGTCCCAGGTAGTTTGATAGGTAATTGGTCATGTTGTGAGTTAGAGTCTCCATTGTCCATAACGTTGCATCTGCTTCAGTCATACTCTTGTTTTGGATTGTTGACTGTTGTTTCAAAGTATTATAAATTATCTAAGGATGGCAATAGCCAAGAGGCGCATAGCCCGGAGGTTACGCTCCCTCCTGGCCGCGGACGCGCGACCTTGACCTGTCGGCGAACAGAGTTAGTTCCGTTTGGCTTGACTGTGGGGTACAGGGCATCCTGGAATAAGCTAGGAGTTAGAGGCTCCTTACCGTGTTGAACGGTATCTGCTTTTTTTTTGGACACTTTAAATTGAGTTAGGGACTTTAGAGATGAGGCCAGATACAGTTAGAGTCTGATACTGGTTAATTGATTACAAAAAAGTTGGACTTTCTTCGGTTGGACCCCTTAACTTAAATTTGTCAAAATTGTTAGGTGCTAAAACTTTCAGACCTGAGAGTGATTGTAATTATAAGTCGTCTTTATTAGCTATAAAATAATAGAGTTGAGTGTGAAACGAGGCTGTGCGTGACGACAGCGCGCTGCAGCGCTGCGAGCTATTTTTACACGGTGTGTGAACATGGAAATGAGGTGGCTGCTGTGAAGCCCACAGAGGACTTCCTGTTTAGCGTGTTATTGAGTTTTATAAGAATGATTTGCAAACAATGATACATGCCTGTAATTAAAACGCTGATTTTGCTGATTATAATATTACAAATAAAGTTTTGAATGACTACGGTGAATGTTTGATGTTTGGCTGGGTTTTGATATAGGAGAGACGGCTTTGCAGCTGCTGGGGGTGAGTGACTGGAAATCTGCATGCCCATAAAAGGCAACTGCCTGACTGTGTGAACTATGCACCATGAGAGAGAGTAAAATCTAGGCAGATGAACCAAATGGATGTTTTAAGAAAAATAGTAAATGAATGTTTTAGTCTCTTAATACAGGTGGATTTCTCTCAACCTGGAAACCTGAGTACTCCAGCAAAAGGATAGATTAACAAAATTGGGACGACAGACAGGCCAAGCTCTGGCTCAAAATTTTACAGCTTGACCTCTCACTTTGTCCCCACCCTAAAAAGAAGCTTAAAGGACATCTTCTCCTCCAGTTATCGGTTACCATCACTGTAAATTTTCGGGCAAGTTTTTCGCTGAATTGTTTTTGGCACCATGTGTCCCTGAATCTCACAAGCAATTCAATTCAATTCAATTTTATTTATATAGCGCCAAATCACAACAAAAGTCGCCTCAAGGCGCTTCATAGATACAGAGAAAAACCCAACAATCATATGACCCCCTATGAGCAAGCACTTTGGCGACAGTGGGAAGGAAAAACTCCCTTTTAACAGGAAGAAACCTCCGGCAGAACCAGGCTCAGGGAGGGGCGGCCATCTGCTGCGACCGGTTGGGGTGAGAGAAGGAAGACAGGATAAAAGACATGCTGTGGAAGAGAGACAGAGATTAATAACACATATGATTCAATACAGAGAGGTCTGTTAATACATAGTGAGTGAGAAAGGTGACTGGAAAGGAAAAACTCAATGCATCATGGGAATCCCCCGGCAGCCTACATCTATTGCAGCATAACTAAGGGAGGATTCAGGGTCACCTGGTCCAGCCCTAACTATATGCTTTAGCAAAAAGGAAAGTTTTAAGCCTAATCTTAAAAGTAGAGATAGTGTCTGTCTCCCGAATCCAAACTGGAAGCTGGTTCCACAGAAGAGGGGCCTGAAAACTGAAGGCTCTGCCTCCCATTCTACTTTTAAATACTCTAGGAACAACAAGTAGGCCTGCAGAGCGGGAGCGAAGTGCTCTAATAGGGTGATATTGTACTACAAGGTCATTAAGATAAGATGGGGCCTGATTATTTAAGACCTTGTATGTGAGGAGCAGGATTTTGAATTCAATTCTGGATTTAACAGGAAGCCAATGAAGGGAAGCCAAAACAGGAGAAATATGCTCTCTCTTTCTAGTCCCTGTCAGGACTCTTGCTGCAGCATTTTGGATTAGCTGAAGGCTTTTCAGTGAGTTTTTTGGACATCCTGATAATAATGAATTGCAGTAGTCCAGCCTGGAAGTAATGAATGCATGAACTACCTTTTCAGCGTCACTCTGAGACAGGATATTTCTAACTTTAGAGATGTTGCGCAAATGGAAGAACGCAGTCTTACATATTTGTTTAATATGTGCGTTGAAGGACATATCCTGGTCAAAAATGACTCCAAGGTTCCTCACAGTGTTACTGGAGGCCAAGGTAATGCCGTCCAGAGTAAGAATCTGGTTAGATACCATATTTCTAAGCTTTTTAGGGCCGAGTACAATGACCTCAGTTTTATCTGAGTTAAGAAGCAGAAAGTTAGTGGCCATCCAAGTCTTTATGTCTTTAAGACATTCCTGCAGTTTAACTAATTGGTGTGTGTTATCTGGCTTCATGGACAGATAGAGCTGGGTGTCATCTGCATAGCAGTGAAAATGTATGCTATGTCTTCTAATGATGCTGCCTAGGGGAAGCATGTATAATGTAAACAGAATTGGTCCTAGCACTGAACCCTGTGGAACTCCATAATTAACCTCAGTGTGTGAAGAGGACTCTCCATTTACATGCACAAATTGGAGTCTATTAGATAGATATGATACAAACCACTGCAGTGCAATACCTGTAATACCTACAGCATGTTCTAATCGCTCTAATAGGATATTATGGTCAACAGTATCGAATGCTGCACTAAGGTCAAGAAGGACAAGCACAGAGATGAGTCCACTGTCAGAGGCCATAAGAAGATCATTTGTAACCTTCACTAAAGCTGTTTCTGTGCTGTGATGAACTCTGAAACCTGACTGAAACTCTTCAAATAAACCATTCCTCTGCAGATGATCTGTTAGCTGTTTGACAACTACTCTTTCAAGGATTTTTGATATGAAAGGAAGGTTAAAAGCGCTTTTCTACTCTTCTGAGCACTCAAAGCGCTTTACACAACTTGTGCATTCACCCACTCACACCCATTCGCACAAGGACATTTCTCTAGGTGCTTTCTAGATAACATTCACACACATTCATACTCCGATGGATCCATCGGAGAGCAATTTAGGGTTAGTATCTTGCCCAAGGATATTTGGCATGCAGACTAGGGGAAGCCAGGAATCGAACCACCAACCTTCCGATCAGTAGATGACCTGCTCTACCACCTGAGCTACAGCCAGTATATATCTATTGTTCCAAATTGGGCTATTATGTGGAGTGAAATTATGTTTAAATAACATTTTCCAATAAAGAAGGACCTGTTTATGGAATTCAGAGAGTTTTACAGGTAGCTTAGTAATTTCAAAGTCACACTTTAGGAGAAAATCAATACCCCCCAGTGTGTTAAAGACCTTACTTGGTATAAAAAACAAATGGAGTGTGGATTATTTAGGAAGGATTTTAACCATTTAAGTTTCAAAACACCATTCATTATATCAAAGTCAATTGCGTTTCCACCACCTTCAATGTATGGTTTAACCAAATCATCTTTAGATATATAATGGCTCTTATTCCTCCAAATAAAATTAAAATTCAAGCTATTAATTGTTTTAATAACTTTATTTGATATTGATAAAGAGTAAGCTGGATATATAAATCTAGATAAACTATCCATTTTGGTTAATAATATTCTTCCAAAAATTGTGATTTTTCTTTGTAACCACTTATTTAGGATTGTCTTACATTTGTCAACATTATCTGAAATATTTACTTTTTCTAAGACTTTGTGATCTTTTGAAATTGTGATGCCCAAATATTTGACCTCCTTCTTCACCTTTATACCGTACAGTAATTGTGAATGACACTCCTTTAATGCCAATAGTTCACATTTATTTAAATTTAACTTGAAGCCTGAAGCTTTTAAGAATGTAGTGATTATTTGTTTTACCAGGGGAATCTGATGTTCATTTTTTAAGAAAAGAGTAGTGTCATCCGCAAGTTGACTAATTATTAAAAAATTATCCATAATCTCAATTCCGGCAACGCTGCTGTTTTTAATTAGAATTGCAGCATCTCCACAACCATTATGAATAACAACGGAGAGCTTCCACACCCTTGCCTAATGGCTGCAGCCAGATGCTCTTGTGCCATCAATGTGGATTGTCAAGACTGAGAGACCTCTTCCCTCTGACCCCTCCCCAAACCCTCAAACCCGCCTACCCACCTCGACATACAAACTCTGTGTGGCTTCACGTGTTCTGTTGATGTTTACATGATCGAAATAACTTGAACACAAACACAAACAAACAAAGAGGAAGACCGCACCGGAAGGACAAAACTACAAGTCCCAGCATCCTCTGTGTTTAGGGAGCAGCAGTGAAAGTGAAAGTATTGAGCCTCCGTTCAGAGCAGCAGCAGCAGGAAGGTGGTGAGTGTTAACATGAATATGTTTCTTCTTATGACATAAAATAATTCCACGCTGTTCGTGTCTGTGGGTGAAATGTGAGGCCGGTCGGCTCCTCTGAGCGCTGGTTTCCTGTAAGTAGAGAGGAAGTGAGTTTAGCTGAGCCTCCGTTTAGCTGAGAGAGCAGGAGGAGAGTGAGAGCTGTGCTGAGGCAGGGTGAGTGTTAACACCGCTCTGACGTTACTGTCTCTGTGGCGGGAACAACAGGCTCCGTCAGTGGAGGCAAAAATAATCAGACTTTGGTTTTTCAAAGGAAACAACTTTATGTCGGAAGTTCCCGCACGCTCATTGGATAACGATGTGTCAATCTCAAGTTATTAGCCAATGAGCGTGCGAATTCACAGAAAGACCCGCCTTTATCACGGGACTTTAAAAACTACAATGGCGACAGAAACTCCGTGAGTGGAGTTCAGGGTGACGTTATGAAACTGTGACGTTTGAGCCACTTCCTGTTCTCAGTCCCAGCGTCCTGATCACCGAGGTTTCTGTTGCTCTGATATCTGATATTGATTATATTGGTAAACAGGCTGTAGCATAAACATCAGGTCTGTTCTGAAAACTGGCTTTATTTTTTCAAAGTAAGGGAATATCTGTGGTGTGATACCGCGGGCTCATGGGCTAAGGACTTGGATTGACAAGTCAAGCGCAGATGATTGTGTTGTTTCTTATAAAGGCTTGTGTGTGTGTGTGTCCTTGTGTCAGTGGAACTGAATCAGTGTGTTAGAGAAAGTGCTCCTCTGCTGTGCCGTCATCGTGTGGATGCTTCTTTTAAAGTTGGAACTCGTGTTTTTATGATCTGCTTCATTTCATTGAACCTTTATTTCTAACCATGAAGTCCCTTTGAGGTTACAGCCTCCTGGTTAGGTTTAGGCTGTTATTGTGCTTCAGGCTGAAATATGAGGAGTAAGGAGTGGGGCTGGTTCGCCCTCATGACCCTCACCATAACACATACGTCACAGGACAGTGTTTACCACAGAAACTCCATGAAATGATCAATGAGAGCTTTAGAAACCCGTCAGTGTGATGCTTCCAGTACAACAGCACCTCTGAGTGTGTGTGTTTGCCTCTCAGACTAACTGCACCCTGACATCAAGAAGATGGAGGAAGAGGATGGAGCAGGATCTGCAGCATCCAGCTGTGTGTCTGTGAGGAGTGACCGGTCCAAAGAACTACTTCCAAACTTCAGTAATGAACCTGCAGCAACAAAGTAAGAGAGCTGCTGACTCATTTATTCAGTGTAAATAATGATTTTTGATGCAATGGGAGAAGAAAAATGACAAAAACAGTTTTAAAAATAAGGATTAAAATATTACAAACTATATTTTTGAGTTTCCTGATGTAGTACAAAAATATATGAACATAACTGTATATAGGACAGATATTTTACGGTTCTTTTAGGCAGCACCAAAAAACAAAAAGACTATTTTTAAGCTGTCTGAGGTAGTGAGTCAACATGTCACACTGGGTCAAAGGTCAGGGAGTAAAAGTGTGTTTTAAAGGAGGTTTAAAAGCAGCGAGTGAAGGAGCCTGTCGAGGTAAATCGTCCCATAACTGATCAAATTGAGTTGGTGGACCTCTGTGTGAAATCAAGCATCTGGTTCACAGAGAGGATAACCCTCAAATGGGCTGTACAACATTATATAGTGAGACAAAAACAGAGATTATCGTAGCCATCGCTCTCTCGCATGGACGTGGCAGTCTTGCTGTCTGCTGCGAATCCTCCCCGTACCTCCGTGACCTCGTCTGGTATCTGCTCACTCCTCTGTAAGAGACAGTAAAGGAAAACACGTCTCTGCCTAGTCTTGAAAATCTAATGTTATCATCCATTGTTCTTCTAGGGCCTCTTCTTCTCGTGGCCTCAGCTAACTGCTAATATTTAAATGGCTAACATTAACATGTGTGCCAGCCAGGTTAACATTTATGATGAACTATGATTAATTAACTGATGTTGAAACTGGAGCTTTACTGACCTCTGAAATTCCTCCTAAAGTGTTGTTCAGTGTTGTGACAGTCAGCTGCTTCAGCTGCTGCTGGGATGGGCTGTGGCAAAGAGAACAGAGAAAATCTAAATCAGAGTTTTTCTCTGAATTAAAAGCAAGGAAACAACAATATATTCTACATGGTGAAACTGATGGTTTCTGGTGTTTGGGTCTGTTTTTCTGTATTTCTGCAGGTAAAGTGTAAACTCAGATGAATCATACCATCAAATGTTAAAGGAAAATATCAGGATGAGTGTCTGTGAGCTGAGAAGGACGTGAAGCGAGCAGTTTATCCCAGAGCTGAAGCTGCTCTGTGTGCAGAGATGAGCTCAGATTCCTGCTGTGATTGATCAACAGTCACAGAAATGTAGACTTGTAGTTATTACTGCAGTATGGTCACAGCAGATACTCATAAACATGTATTATGAGGATGGATGATCAAGTTTCTCACTCTCTCCTTTAAATCTCAGTTTTTTTCTTCTTCACAGTTTATCTGTTAATTTATTAATGAACAACACTGAAAGAGTTTCTGTTCTATTTCCCCTTGAACATCACCTTATTAGGGCGGCATTAGGAAATAGCCCCCCTCCAAAGAATGAATAAATGAATGATGATAATAATAAAATGATTAAAAAGCAGAGCTCAGAGTGGTAGAATGGTCAAACATGGATCCACGGGTGCTTCAACTGCATTTGGTGACGTGACTAAAGCACATCTTTCAAATAATCCCACCATCAACGGGATGTTGTCTCCTTTACTACGGTTACTTTACTTGGTCACCGTGTGAATTTCTTTGAAATGAACCAAATTCTTTTATTTGTTGCTTGTTGCATATTTAACCTCTACAGTCAGGAAAGGAGGAGATGAGGCCTCAACAATGTTGGGTTGTAGCTGTGCTTCAGGTTAGAGTGAGTGTCCATGGAATAAATGTAAGTCAGTGAACTGGAAACATGACTGTGTTCAAACTTTGTTTTCCTTTTTATAATGAGTCTAATCAAAGGTGGACAGAAGTATCTCCACTTTGACTTTTCTGTGTCACCATCAGAGCTTCTGCACAGTGTCGTCAAAGCTGGATGTTTGTCACTAACAGTCAATGATTTTAGTGATAAAGAAATGTGTTCACAGAGGGAGGAAGAGGAAGAGGATTGGTGTTTGTGAGGACGAGCAGCTGTCCTGCTGTGCTTTGTGTCAGGACGTCCTGAAGGATCCACTCTCTACCAGCTGTGGACACTGGTTCTGCAGACAGTGCATCTCCTCATACTGGGACCAGTCTGCTTCATCAGGAGACTTGGCCTGTCCCCAGTGTGGAGAAAGATCAAGAACCACAGCTGGACTGCAGACAGCCAGTCAGAGCAGCTGTGTACAAAGTAAGACT
Organism: Neolamprologus brichardi; assembly: GCF_056152115.1. NCBI lineage: Eukaryota > Metazoa > Chordata > Actinopteri > Cichliformes > Cichlidae > Neolamprologus > Neolamprologus brichardi. The sequence continues at coordinate 33,851,081 of NC_142124.1, forward strand.
GAACATCTGTCTGCTGATGGACTCATTTCTGAAAACTGGACTTCTTGTGTTGTTCAGACATTGAAGAGTTTTCTTTCTCTTTAGTCTCATTGTTTTTCTTTCTTTCAGCAGATGTTGGTCTGCAGGAGGTTTTAGATGAACATAAGATCAGTCTGAGGAGGAGATGTGAACGTGTGACTGAAGGAAGTGATGAAACAGGAAGTGATGAAACAGGAAGTAGAACGCTCCTCAACACCATCTACACTGAGCTCTACATCACAGAGGGACAGAGTGAAGAGGTTCATACCCAACATGAGGTGAGGCAGCTGGAGACAGCTTCCAAGATGGACGCCCTCCATGACGCTCCAATCAGGTGCCAGGACATCTTTAAAGCCTTACCTGACCAACAGAGACCCATCAGAGTGGTTCTGACCAACGGCGTGGCTGGTGTTGGAAAAACCTTCTCAGTGCAGAAGTTCACTCTGGACTGGGCAGAGGGCTTGGAGAACCAACATGTCAGTGTGGTGGTTCTGCTTTCATTCAGGGAGCTGAACCTGATCAGAGATGAGCAGTACAGTCTTCTGGAGCTGCTCCATGTTTTCCATCCAACATTACAGAAGGTCACAGCAGAGAAGCTGGCTGTCTCTCAGCTTTTGTTCATCTTTGACGGCCTGGATGAAAGCAGACTTTCATTGGATTTCACCAACAGGAAGCTGCTGTCTGATGTCACACAGAAGTCATCAGTCAGCCAGCTGCTGACAAACCTCATCCAGGGGAATCTGCTTCCCTCGGCTCTCGTCTGGATAACTTCCCGACCTGCAGCAGCCAATCAGATCCCTCCTACATGTGTTGACAGGCTAACAGAAGTACGAGGCTTCACTGACGCCCAGAAGGAGGAGTACTTCAGGAGGAGATTCAGTGATGAAGAGCTGTCCAGCAGAATCATCTCCCACATGAAGACATCCAGGAGCCTCCACATCATGTGTAGAATCCCAGTCTTCTGCTGGATCACTGCTACAGTTCTGGAGCACATGTTGACTACAGAGCAGAGAGGAGAGCTGCCCAAGACCCTGACTGACATGTACTCACACTTCCTGCTGGTTCAGACAAAGAGGAAGAAGAACAAGTACCACGAGGGACATGAGACGAGTCCACAGGAGCTGACGGAGGCTGACAGGGAAGTTCTTCTGAAGCTGGGGAGGCTGGCGTTTGAACATCTGGAGAAAGGAAACATCATGTTCTACCAAGAAGACCTGAAGCAGTGTGGTCTGGATGTGACAGAGGCCTCGGTGTACTCAGGAGTTTGTACAGAGATCTTCAAAAGAGAGTGTGTGATCTTCCAGAAACCAGTCTACTGCTTTGTTCATCTGAGCATTCAGGAGTTTCTGGCTGCAGTCTACATGTTCCACTGTCACACCAACAGGAAGACAAAGGTGGTAGAAGGTTTTATAGGGAATTTCCGAGACGAATACAAAAACATGTTCGAGTCTTATAGCTTCCCATCAATGGATGCCTTTTTGGCTAAAGTCATGGAGAAATCCCTCCAGAGTAAAAATGGCCACCTGGACCTTTTTGTTCGCTTCCTTCATGGCCTCTGTCTGGAGTCCAACCAGAGACTCTTAGTAGGTCTGCTGGGTCAGACAGAGATCAGTCCAGGAACCATCCAGACAGTCATCAACAACCTGAAGGAGATGAACAGTGATGAAATCTCTCCTGACAGAAGCATCAACATCTTCCACTGTCTGATGGAGATGAACGACCTCTCAGTACATCAGGAGATCCAAGAGTTCCTGAAGTCAGAGAACAAATCAAAGGAACTCTCTGAGATCCAGTGCTCAGCTCTGGCCTTCATGCTGCAGATGTCAGAGGAGGTTCTGGATGAGTTGGACCTGCAGAAGTACAAAACATCAGAGTGGGGACAACAGAGACTGATTCCAGCTGTGAGGAACTGCAGAAAGGCTGGGTGAGTCCAGATGTGATCATTAACATCACTGATCAGTGTAGGTTAGTAGTTTAATGTTGAAAATAAAATCAGATTGTAACCACAAAGTGTTTGTGTCCGTACGCTGCAACCTTCCACACCATCCTTTATCGTACAGACTCAGCAGCAGCTCCATGGATCCCAAATCCAAGAGTGGAGAACAGATTTGAAGTGTGTCTCATCCATGCAGTCACAGCTGTTTCCACCATGTTTCCACTGATATTGATCCTGTTCAGTGACACGCTTCATATCAGTGAATATGTTCTTCAGGACGTCCACTGACATGTTTAAGTGTCCTGCTGGAAATCACTCAAATCATCCATAAAATCCATGAAAAATCCTTTTAGTGTTTCTAACTTCCCCCTCTGTCCTCTCTCTCTCTCCATCCTCCTCACTGCTGCTTTCACTGATAATCACACAAACATCGTATTCAGCTACAAAATAACAATAATATCATCTGATGATCATTATTATAAGAGCAGGATCCATATTTGATATCAGAGTAACACACTGATGCTTATGTGCAGTCATCATCAGTGACTGTGGCTCAAACAGAAGCTCTCTGATTGGTTGCTGACCTTGGTCACCTGTCCACTCTCACCTGTGTGTGTTTGCTCTCTCTTTGCTGTCTCCATCCTCTCTCTCCTTTCTCTCCCTCTCTGTCTTTGTACCGTCACTCAGGTCCAATGGAAACAGTGACATTTACAAACCAATCAAAGACAAACTGATCCATGTCAGGTGATAACAATATTCAAAGTGAATACAGGCTGCTGCTGGACACAGACAGGTGACATCATTTTGACTTGCTGTCACCTGGATCTGGACTCATAAACACTGAAGCCCTGAACAGGAATACAAATCATTTTCTGCCAACTAGCGACACACCAGCAGATAATGGCTCAGAAAGCTAAAATGAGCCAATCATTTCTGTGTTTAGTTCCTGAAATCAGATCTGATATCAGCAGCTCTGAGTTCATTCATCATTATTGTCCAGTGATGAGATTTCTGCTCCGTTTGGTAACAGTCAGCAGGTTTTTCCTGCGTGTGGACGTGAACAGTCGTACCTGACAGCAGGTAGCAAACAGAGATCATCTTTCCAGCTGGAACTCTTCACTGAGCTGAACTCATTCAAAATGTTCTGGAGTCAAAACAGGAAACAGTCCAAATGTGTGTCTTCACTCTGACTCTGGATCAGATCTCAGTGACAGACTGTGGACATTATGGAAGCCTAAATGTGACACCATCTTCCTCCTTCATCTGCAGATTAAAGCCAAACAAAGATTCTCATTAAAAGTCTGCAGGTCTGAGAGAGACTCAATCGTTGTGTCATGTCAAACACAGTAAGAGGAGCTGAAGCACAGATGTGAAGAGCAGATTCATCAGATTATGACCTCACTCTGTTTTGTCTTCATATACATTCAGTCTGTGTTTATAATGCAGATTTTCTGCTTTTATAATAACACATTTTATATTTTCTATCATCACAGACTGACTTGGTGTGGACTCTCAGAGACTCACTGTGAAGTTGTGGCCTCAGCTCTGAAGTCCAACCCCTCCCATCTGACAGAGCTGGACATGAATGGAAACTACAAGCTGCAGGATTCAGGTGTGAAGCTTCTGTGTGCTGGACTGGAGAGTCCAAACTGTCGACTGGAGACTCTGAGGTGCGTTCACTGACTGCGGCTGTTGTTGTTTTTCTATATTTCAGGTCTTTGATTGATGTTTGAAACTTTCTTTAGTTCCTAAATGTTCAGGATGTGTCTGAAGACAAATGTGAAGAAGTTTGAGTGCTTTCAGAAATGTTGTCTTTCCAAACGACTGAACAACAGTTTTTCCTTTTGGCTCCAAACAGAAGTGACAGACTTGAGCAGGGTTCATTTAAAGGCTGACAGAAGTGGAGTGGTGACGGGGAGATGTTTGACAGGACAGTGTTTCAGCCTCCACAGGTTCATGTTGTGCTCCATCAGTCAGTGAAGATGAAGTCAGTGCTGATGAGGCTGTAGAGTGTGTGAGGGATGTGAATGAGGATGATGAAGATCTGATGATAGCAGATAAAAACAGGCTGCAGAGACTTTGAGCCATACAGGGCACACAGTGTGTACAGAACAGCTGAAATCATTATGGAGGCCTCACTGGAATATGGAAGCATCACAGTACAGCTTCAGTGAAGCTTTAAAGTCTCTGATATGAGATGAGAAATGAAGCAGCCAGAGCTTTTTCATGAGTGGAAATCCACGGTGACTGTGAGCTGCTGCTACAGCCTCCAGATTAGCCAGCAGCTCATCCTGCTCAACATTTTCTCACCAACTTTAATGGAAGTGTGATGTTTTCAGCTGGAGTGATGGTCAGGGTGGCCTCCCTCTCCTCTTCTTCTCCTCTTCCTCTTTCATTTGTAAAGCCACTTCTGCTGCTTTCATTCATGTGGAAGTCCTGTAGCTGAGTTTGGGAGAGACTAACAGCCTCGGCAGCAGAGGGGAGAAAGGCTGTAACACCACCACTTTACTCTGTTCTACCTGTCACATCATTTTATCAGGAAACAAATATGCTCATGTTTTTACTGTGTTTGTCTTGAAGATGTAAGAAGATCACATGGTGCTTTTTCTTATTGTGTTGGTTTGTTTCCTGTCTCTTGGATGGAGCCCAGCTGTGCGTGGCCCCTGGGCCTGTGGTCAGAGTGTGTGCTGGATAATCCGGCCCAGGATGAGGCCAAACTGACATGGGATGAAATGTCTGTCACATAATTGAGCTTAGTGTAGTTTCATTTCTGCACAATTTAAAAACAACCCAAACTTTGTTCTGTCTTTTCTATGTTATACTGTAGACTTTCTTTGATACTGTGTCCAAAAGGAGCAGCTTTTACTTTGAAGGGGAGCCGTCTCTGTTTCCTCTTCAGGTTGGATGATGGAAGCAAATGAGTGTGTGATGTTCTTTCAGTGTTGCACTTTGTAGACACTCCCTGAGCACTGGTCTCACAGCCAGCTGCACATAGAGACCAGTGTTGTTAGTCCAGGTCAGAAGATGACTTGTTGGAATGAAAATGAGCTTGTAGTTTGTCTGCTTTAATAATGTGACTGGAAAAAGGTGTTGGACTTCAAATATGTCCATTTCTTTCACACTTCACCTTTAAAAGTGAAGCCTTGTGGTTCCTGGAAGGAAAAACACGACTTTTTCAAGTCTTTGTCCTGTTTTTATGATAAATGTACGACTTTAATGTGAAGCATTCAGAGTTTTTTCTCTTGTTGTGTTTGTTTGAAGCTGCTTCCTGTTGGCTTCAGCTGTTTGGAGTTTCCATTTTCTAAACTTCTACATTCTGAACCTTCTTCAGCTCTGAACAGATGATGAAACACTGAATGATTTCAAGCACTTTGTCTAATAAACTTACATCTTTCATTCTTTATACAGATTGACTTACTGTGGTTTGTCAGAGATCAGCTGTGATTATCTGGCAGCAGCACTGAAGTCCAACCCCTCCCATCTGAGACAGCTGGAGCTGAGCTCCAACAACAAGCTGCAGTATCCAGGAGTGAAGCATCTGTGTGGTTTCCTGGAGAGTCCAGGATGTAAACTTGAAACTCTGAGGTCAGTCAGCATGTTTTAGTTGTGCTGAGATGAATATGATGTGAAAGTTGTGCTGACACTAATCTGCAGACATCAGGCTGATATTATACTGATCCACACTGAGGATCTTCATGGTAAAGTCTGTTTTCTTCTTCTCTGGTTTAGTCCATTGACTGCAGCAGAACAATGTTCACATTTCAAACAGTGATACTCAACGTATGGCCCGCGGCCCACACGCGGCCTGCCCACCTTTCCTGATTCAGAGAGAGGGGACCCTGATTAACTGTGTAGCTTCTTCCTCACAGTTCTAAGTATCAGACACAACAATGAATAATCCACAGCTGACTGTCTTTAGCAGGTCAAAGGTCACAGCACACAGCAGACAGTGGGAAATATTATAAATCTGATCATTTATCAGCACATATCCATATGTATAAAAACAAAGCTGATACTGTGAGACTTGATCAGAGGTGTGATCATCACAGCAGAGGCCTTTGTGTCAAAGTCACTGAGGATCAAACAGAAACACATGAAGCAGATTTTCCTCTTCTGGCTTTTTTTTTTTTTAAATTTTCTGCATCCATTTTTACAAAAGAAAAATTGAACAATATGCCATTTTCTTTTTGAAGAACATAAAACAATATGAAACATACACTCCCACCTCATAACTATAGGAGTACCAGTTTGTACAAAAAGAAAAAAGAAAGGATCCAATCTAATAATACGAATAATAAACCCTGGAGTACAAGATAACAGTTCCTGAGTGTACAAGAGAGATGTGGAGAGTTTCAGGACCCACACCCCCACACAGGCACAGAATAAACAAAACAAACAAACCAAGAAAAAAAAAACACACACAAACACAAACATAGTGAGTGGTCAGCTTAGTCGTAGAGATAAGTCAAATCTGTAAGAGAAAAGAAATATGTATAAAGTAGGTAAGTAAATGCCATCATAAGGCGCAGGCACAATAGAGTCCATATACTTAAACATAAGATAAAATAAAATAGAATAAAGTCTGAGCTGGCTAATTGGGAGCGTTGCGGGACCGCAAAGTCTGAACAAGGTCAAAAAAGGGTTGCCAGATCTTAAAAAATTTGGCCATAGACCCACGCAGGGTGAATTTAATCTTTTCGAGTTTGCTAAAATGCAAAGCGTCTCTGATCCAGATTTCCCAGGATGGGGGAGAAGGGGACTTCCAACATAACAATATTCTGCATCTTGCCAATAAGGTGAGAAATGCTACCAGATCCGCTTGGGGCGTCGGCAAGACAACTGTATCAGGAAGAACCCCAAACAAAGCAGTTAAGGGCACAGGTTGGAGGGTTAGCTGGATGATCTTTGATAAAGTCAGAAAAATATTAATCCAGTATTGTTTGAGGGATGGACATGACCAAAACATATGTATTAGAGAGGCAGGTGTTTGATGACAGCGGTCGCAATCAGGGCTAAGGTTGGGGTATATTTGAGCTAGTCTGGCTAGTCCAGTGTACGCGGTGCAGAATCTTACATTGAATCAATCCTTGTTTGGCACATAATGAGGAGCCATGGACCCGGTAAAGAATTTTATCCCAAGAGTCATCCTGAATCACACACCCCAAATCCTGCTCTCATGCCATTTTAATAGCCGAGGTTGAGGAGTTGCCAAAGGAACATATTCTCCCATGCAGACAAGAGATCAGGCCCTGTGATGAAGGGGGAGGCAATAGAAGGTTATCAAAGTCATGACAAGGAGGTCTAGATGGGAACTGGGAGGATTTGTCCTTAACAAAACTCCGGATTTGTAAGTAGCGAAAAAAGTGACTTTGTCTGGGGCTGGGCGCTCAGGTCATGTGCCAGCTCACTCCCGGTGGCTACTTGGCGGGGCCTGGCGCCTGCTGCTCGGTCAGGCCTCTTCCGGGGCGCGGAGGGCCCTCGGGCCTCCGGCCTCTGTGCCTGCGGCTCGGTTCACTCTGGCACAGCTGGCTGCTGGTGGAGCCGGCGGGCACGCCGGTGCAGCCCCCTCTAGTTTCTGCCTGGTGGCTACTGGGTGACCCCTCGTCTGGGGATCCTCAGCCCTTCCCATGAAGGTGGCACGGATGCCCCTCCGGTGGTCCTCCTTGGGCTCTTGCACTCGGGGTCCTCTGGATGTCTGGGGCCTGGATCTCCCCCATGCCTGCTTCATGCCCTGGGGGACAGGGCTATGGCTCTCTACATCCTCTTGCAGACCATTACATGGGGAAACCATTTGAATACAAGCGTGCCGATCCACACAGGTGTGCACACAGGTGTTCGCTGTTCGTAGACTTGAATCACACCTTTCTTGGCTGCTACTTCAAAGCACATTGTGCGCTGTCTGTCCTGCGTGCTGCACAACAACGTTCAATATTTGGTATTTGCTGCTGTTTACACTTAGCTAGATTAATGCGATGGTGTTGTGTATAGTATGTTGCTTTGTTTTGTTTTGTTTTTTTGCTTGTTTTCTACTCTTTTTCTCTCAACAGGTGATCCCGGAGATATTTTTTTCCCCCCCTTTCTCACTGTCCCTCTCCCCTTCTGTTTTTCTTTTCCTTCCTCTTTCTTTCTCCCTTTCCTATCCTTCACTCATGTCTGTCCCGTCTGTAACAACTGAAAATAAAATAAAATAAATAATAAAAACAAAGGTTGATCAAATGGACCAATACGGCAATGCCATGGTGATCCATTTGGCAAAATAAATCCATTGGGTATCCTTGTTGGTCTTCAGACAACAATTCTGACGGCTAAAGAACCAAATGGGACAGGCAAAAAAAAAAAAAAAAAAGAAAAAAAGAAAAAAGTGACTTTTTGGAATGCCAAATTTCAACGAGAGCTGTTCAAAGGAGGCAAATGTATTCTGAATATACAGATCAGAAAAAGACCTGATACCCAAGGAGGCCCACAAATAAAAAGCACCATCAACTAACAAAGGCTGAAAAGAGGGATTTTTCAAAATGGGTGACTGAAGGGAAAAAAAGGTCAACTTAAAATAGCAACGAAATTGATGCCATATTTTCAAGGTGACTTTGACAATAGAGTTATTATAAAAACCTGCACTCAGAGGCTGCTTTTGGGCATAAATCAGGGCTGGTAAAGAGGATAAGGCACAAGAAGAAATCTCCAAGCTCAGCCACGCCGGGGCATTATTCATGCCTTCCCCCTGTAGCCAGTACCTGAGAATACGAATATTACATGCCCAATAATAGAACATAAGGTTTGGTAAAGCCATCCCCCCATCTTTTTCGGTCTTTGAAGATATGTCTTGCATATTCTAGGGTTTTTTTTGTTCCAAATGAACCCAGAGAGAATCTTGTCTAATTTAACAAAAAAGGAAATTGGGATAAATACAGGGACACACTGAAAAAGAAAAGAAAATCTTGGGAGGATATTCATTTTAATTGTATTTATGCGCCCTGCTACAGACAGATGGAGTAGAGACCATCTGTCCAAATCCTGCCTAACTTTCTCCACAAGTGGGTCGAAATTAAGCTTGAAAAGAGCATGAAATAGTCTTGTAATTTTAACCCCTAAATATGTAAAGTTGTCCGATACAACTCGAAAAGGCAGTGCTGATATTTCTGCAGCAGCATTCAGAGGGAACAGTTCACTCTTGGCGAGATTCAGCTTATAGCCAGAAATAAGGCTAAACTGTTCAAGTATTGAGAGCACCAAAGAGATATAAAGAAGCAAACCATCTGCGTATAAGAAGACCCTTTGTTCTATACCATTTCTAGTAACCCCGGTGATACCTGGGTTTGATCTCAGCGATATGGCCAGGGGCTCAATTGCAATTGCAAAGAGCAACGGCGACATGGGACAGCCCTGCCTAATCCCCCTAAACAGAGGAAAAAAGTCAGAACATGTGTCATTTGTTTTGACAGCGGCAAGCGGGGAAGTATAAAGAAGTTTCAACCAGGAGATGATTATTTTACCAAAGCTGAATTTATCCAAAACATAAAAAAGGTATCCCCACTCGACCCTGTCAAAAGCTTTCTCAGCATCTAAACTGATCCCAAACTCAGGGCTGTTGGAGTCTGAGGGATTGTAAAGAACATTAAACAAACGTCTAAGGTTAGAGAAGGCATATCTCCCTTTAATAAAGCCTGTTTGATCCGGGTTAATTACAGATGGCAAGACTGCTTCCACACACATCGCTAAAAGTTTAGCAAGGAGTTTATAGTCCACATTTAACAAAGAAATGGGACGGTATGAGCCACATTGTAATGGATCCTTATCCTTTTTTAGGATCAAGGATATAGATGCCTGCAGTAGAGAGGGTGGGAGGGATCCAACTTCCAGTGAATGCCAGGGTTTTAATAGTTTTGCAATTTTCATTAGTTTTTATTTTTAGGTAGTTTTGACTTCAGATTTTCAATTTTATATCAGTTTTAATTCGTTTTTACCAATTGTTTGCCAGTTTAGTTTAGTTTTTATTTTTTTGAAAATCCTTAGTTTCAGTTTAGTTTTGATTAGTTTCAGTTATAGTTTTAGTTGTGTTTGCAATAATTAAGTGTAACAAAATCCCAGTTTCATCATATCAGTCATTCTGCTCATCCTTGGGTATGTTGCTATTCCAGCTACCATACTGCACCCTGGACAGGTCGCCTGTTTGTCGCAGGGCTAACACGCAGAGACAGACAACTCACATTCCCACCTATGGGTTCTTTAAATAAATAAATAAATAAAGGCAGATGAACAACCATTGATACCAGGCAACTATAAAATGTATATCTTGGCCCCAATGAGACTATTAACTCTCGCAGCACCGGGTGTTCGTAATTTTGGTTCAAGTGAATTGATAAACTTTTTGGAGGCAATTGACTCACACAGTTGTGTAGATATCCCCGTCCTGTTGTCTCGGGATGCATCACGCTGCCTTGCCTGGGGTTAGCTTCTGTTTTCTGGGGATGAGGGTTGAGTGTGCTCCCTTACCTTCTCAAGGTAAGCTAGGTTAGCCTTCTTGTGTGAGCTTTTCAAGTGCACTTTAAGGTTTGTGGGATTTTTTTCCCTTTAGAAATGTCCCTCATAATTTGTCTGTTTCCACTACAAGACACTTGCTTTATCCAAAACACAGTCATATTCAAAGTAATCCCAAATTGGACTGTGGCGCTTTCTCCCGACCTTTCCTGACATGATTCTGCGCGTGGACGGAGCAGCGACACAGACGACTCTACTAACGTACTGCCACCTGCTGGCATAATGAGACAGCAAGAAAAAAATCTGGAAACTAAACTTCATTTTCACCCGAGACTATTGTATGACACGCACACATCAATGAAAACTAAACACATTTTGCTATAAATTCAGTTAATTTTAGTTAGTTTTGTGAACACTCATTACAGTTTTAGTTAATTTTCCTTTTTTTGTTTTTGTTTTTTATTTCCGTTAACGAAAATGTTTTTTCACTTCTAGTTTTTGTTATTTCGTTAGTTTTCGTTAACGATAATAACCTTGGTGAATGCTTATACATATTTATCATGAGCAGGGCCAGTTTAGGCATAAATTTACGATAGAACTCAACAGGAAACCCGTCCTGTCCGGGACGCTTAGAACACTGCAATTTGCTGATAGCTTGCAGGATCTCTTCTACAGTTACTGGGATCCGTAGAAACACCGCTTGATGTCTGAATCCGAGGAATGGAATGTGCAGCTGCTGCACTACGAAGCTGATGGGAGAGCAGTTTACTGGCTTTTTCCCCATACTCATACTGGGAGTACTGACACTTCAACAACATCTCTTCAGCCCGAGCAGAGGACAGGTGATCAAACTCAGTTTGCAAAGACAGCCTGTCATTATAGACCTCTGGTGCCGGGCAGACAGCACACAACTCATCTAATTGCGATATGCGTATTATGAGCTCGGATAACTTTGCTTTCCTTTGATTTGCCTCAAAACCAGCATAAGATATAATATGTCCCCTGATAAAAGCCTTAAACGTTTCCCACAAAATGGAGGGTGATATTTCTGGTGTAATGTTTGTCTCTATAAATAAGTCTATCTTGGAAGTCACAAATGTGATGAACTTATCTTCTGACAGCAAGCGTGTGTTCAAATGCCATGGAACTGGTGGAGAACTTTGTTCCACTGCCAAATCTAGAGTCAACGGAGCATGATCTGAAATGACAATAGCACTATGAGAGCAAGAGCGAATCTGTGAAGTAAGTCGACTGTAGAAAGTAATCAATACGAGTGTATGTATGATGAACAGGGGAGAAAAAGGTGTACTTTCTACGTGTGGGGTTGAGAAAACGCCAGGCATCAATAACAGAAAATTCTTCAAGGAACATATTAATAATTTTGGAAGAGTTGGATTGCCTCCCAGGCTTATTTGAGGATCGATCCGAGCCAACAATTAAAATCGCCACCAAGAACCAAATAGTGGGAAGACAAGTCAGGAATTCTAGTGAAAAAAGTGCTAAAAAAATTTGGATCGTCCCAATTGGGAGCATAGACATTGGCAAAAATTAATTTAGTGTTCAAAATACTACCACTTACAATAATGAATCTACCATTCTGGTCCACTATAACATTAGAAGAAACAAATGGCACTGATTTGTGTGTTAAAATAGCAGCACCACGAACTTTGGATTTAAATGTAGAGTAATAGAGTTGGCCCACCCACCCCTTACGAAGTCTAAAAGGATCTGAAATTTTTAGGTGTGTTTCTTGTAAAAACACAACCTGGGCACCCAAAACTTGCAAATGATGGAGGACCTGGCTCCTTTTAGTAGGTTGGTTCAGACCTTTACAATTCCAGCTACAGAACTTAAACGAGTGACCTGCTTGTTGATTATTAATATTTAATTGCGATACCATGTTAGAACATAGATTGAAAAAACAAAAGCTGACCGATGAAAAACACAGAAAAAACAAAGTCAGTGTACAGAACAGTACAACATAAAAAACAGAGAACACCCAAACTTCCCCCTAAATGCTGAAGCATCTTCCCTAACAAGATGCGCGCACCCCCCACCAAACACACCCTTGAGCACTTCCTCCCAACCATTCGAAGTCCCAGTTGAGTTCAAGCTCCTTGCAATACAAGGCAGAGACAAATCAAGGATTGTATGAAAATATATTAGGACAAGACACATCCTATAAATCAAGCTCACCTCAAATAAACAAAAGTATGTTACTTAAAAAAAATACAATAAGATACAATAAAAAATAAAAAAAAAACAGTGAAGAAAGAGAAAACAAAATAGAATAAAATATTTCACAGAAATGAACCAAGATGGACATATCAGCCCAATGGGCTAAGACACTTATGTGCCCTGAGAGGCAGGGCCCCCCAGGATCTTATTGGCAAAGTCCGTGGCAGACGCAGGATCAGTAAACTTACGTACAACTCCATCTGGAAGTGTCACCCTCAGTTCCGCAGGATAGAACAGGCCGAACTTGATCCCAGGACAAGAGTGCAGAAGGCGCTTGACACCAGTAAATTGTGAACGTTTTTTAGCCACTGCAGGTGTGAAGTTTGGAAAGATGGAGATCCTTCTGCACTGGTAAAGTACAGGAGAGTTTGCCCCTGCAAGACGTAGCAGCTGTTCCTTGACATGGAAGTAGTGGACTCTAATGAGGAGTGGGCGAGGAGGCGCTCCCTCTCTGGGCTTTGGTCCAAGGGACCTGTGAACCCGATCCAACAGAGGTGCTTGAAATATCCTGTCTCAGAGTGACGCTGAAAAGCTAGTTCATGCATTTATTACTTCCAGGCTGGACTACTGCAATTCATTATTATCAGGATGTCCTAAAAACTCACTGAAAAGCCTTCAGCTAATCCAAAATGCTGCAGCAAGAGTCCTGACAGGGACTAGAAAGAGAGAGCAGATTTCTCCTGTTTTGGCTTCCCTTCATTGGCTTCCTGTTAAATCCAGAATTCAAAATCCTGCTCCTCACATACAAGGTCTTAAATAATTTGGCCCCATCTTATCTTAATGACCTATGTACCATATCACCCTATTAGAGCACTTCGCTCTCACTCTGCAGGCCTACTTGTTGTTCCTAGAGTATTTAAAAGTAGAATGGGAGGCAGAGCCTTCAGTTTTCAGGCCCCTCTTCTGTGGAACCAGCTTCCAGTTTGGATTCAGGAGACAGACACTATCTCTACTTTTAAGATCAGGCTTCAAACTTTCCTTTTTGCTAAAGCATATAGTTAGGGCTGGACCAGGTGACCCTGAATCCTCCCTTAGTTATGCTGCAATAGACGTAGGCTGCCGGGGGATTCCCATGATGCATTGAGTTTTTCCTTTCCAGTCACCTTTCTCACTCACTATGAATTAACAGACCTCTCTGTATTGAATCATATCTGTTATTAACCTCTGTCTCTCTTCCACAGCATGTCTTTATCCTGTCTTCCTTCTCTCACCCCAACCGGTCGCAGCAGATGGCCCCGCCCCTCCCTGAGCCTGGTTCTGCCGGAGGTTTCTTCCTGTTAAAAGGAAGTTTTTCCTTCCCACTGTCGCCAAAGTGCTGCTCATAGGGGGTCATATGATTGTTGGGTTTTTCTCTGTATCTATGAAGCGCCTTGAGGCAACTTTTGTTGTGATTTGGCGCTATATAAATAAAATTGAATTGAATTGAATTGCTTCATTCAGTTTCAGAAGATCTTGCAGGAGATGGGAAATAAACTCCCTAGGGTTAGAAGTCTCCAAACCCTCGGGGATGCCAGTTAGGCGAATATTATTGCGCCTTGATCTTCCTCCTAGATCCTCACATTTAGCTTGCAGTTGTCTGACCTCCTCCATTAGGACACTTACAGCAGATTGAAGAGAGGTCAGGTCGTCACTGCAGGTTGTAGCTGAAAGCTCCAAATCTTTAATGGTGGTCCCTTGAGCATTAACGGTGGCCTGTAGGGTGGTTATAGCAGCTTTAAACTCAGCCTTCACAGATGATATTTCTGACTGCAGTGTATGGGTAACTGTATCAATCTTGCATTCAAGCTTGTCGCAGATGTCCCGTTTCAGAACCTCCAATGCTCTGGTAAATGTGACTTCACCGAGCGGTGCGCCCGCGCCCTGCTCGTAGCTGCTCTCCGTGATAGCCGCATCACGTTGAGATTCGCGACCCAGCTCCGGGTTCTGTGAACCACCCGCGCCGGCCTGACCCCGTTTTCGACGTTTTCGAGCAACGTCGAAAACGGGGTCTGCCATTATGCAAAAAAAGAATAAAGGGCAAATGGTGGGACTTTTAGTGAGAGAACTTGATTGTCCGGATGCTACGGTCACCACAGCCAACCAGGAAGGAAACTCAAATTAAAACCATTTAAATAGGAAAATCCATTTTTTTTACACCCGCCTCTAATGCTGGGTAATGTCAGCTGGTCCATGTGCAGCTGGCTGTGAGGCTCAGGGAGCGTCTACAAAGTGCAACACTGAAAGAACATCATCCATAAATATTGAGTGATAACTGGACTCTCATACAGCGAGACTCAAATGCCTTTAAACATCAGCTTATCCTGCTGATCCAAGTCCAACACTGAGTTTGTAAAAACATGTTTGTCAATCATTTTGTTTGGTTTCTGAGGAAAATGATTCGATAACTTTCTGCTAATACACAACATTTCATCATATTTCCTCATAACCCTCTTTTGTCTGACCATTTGATCCCATTTTAATTTGCAATAAAGGATCCACAGAGTTTGGTGACAATAATGACAGTAGATGTTTGTGTGAAAGTGCTGGAAGTAAATGAGTGTGTGATGTTCTTTCAGTGTTGCACTTTGTAGACGCTCCCTGAGCACTGGTCTCACAGCCAGCTGCACATAGAGACCAGTGTTGTTAGTCCAGGTCAGAAGATGACTTGTTGGAATGAAAATGAGCTTGTAGTTTGTCTGCTTTAATAATGTGACTGGAAAAAGGTGTTGGACTTCAAATAAGTCCATTTCTTTCACACTTCACCTTTAAAAGTGAAGCCTTGTGGTTCCTGGAAGGAAAAACACGACTTTTTCTAGTCTTTGTCCTGTTTTTATGATAAATGTATGACTTTAATGTGAAGCATTCAGAGTTTTTTCTCTTGTTGTGTTTGTTTGAAGCTGCTTCCTGTTGGCTTCAGCTGTTTGGAGTTTCCATTTTCTAAACTTCTACATTCTGAACCTTCTTCAGCTCTGAACAGATGATGAAACACTGAATGATTTCAAGCTCACACTTTGTCTAATAAACTTACATCTTTCATTCTTTATACAGATTGATGGACTGTGGTTTGTCAGAGATCAGCTGTGATTATCTGGCAGCAGCACTGAAGTCCAACCCCTCCCATCTGAGACAGCTGGAGCTGAGCTCCAACAACAACCTGCAGGATTCAGGAGTGAAGCATCTGTGTGGTTTCCTGGAGAGTCCAGGATGTGGACTTGAAACTCTGGGGTCAGTCAGCATGTTTTAGTTGTGCTGAGATGAATATGATGTGAAAGTTGTGCTGACACTAAACTGCAGACATCAGGCTGATATTATACTGATCCACACTGAGGATCTTCATGGTAAAGTCTGTTTTCTTCTTCTCTGGTTTAGTCCATTGACTGCAGCAGAACAATGTTCACATTTCAAACCTTCAAAGAAGAAGAAAAATCCTCCACTGGATAATTCACTCTGAAACTCTCCAACTCTTCATTCCACCTTAAAGTCTGTGTGACACTGAAATCCAAAGCAAAATGTGCGTTTGCTTTACAGACAGCAGTCCAACACAAACATACACACATCATCCAAAACACAGTCCAACATCCAAATCTCCTCCACTGCCAGCATGAATGATGGGAAAGAGAAGGAGGAACACTCTGACATTTAGGGTTAGAATGAGTTTCATGAAGCAGACTGTGAAGATCAAAGCTGCATTAGAAAGCTTACATGAATGAATGAGTGGACAGAAGTTGACAGAGATCATCTGAAGCACTTCAAAGGCTTTAAATCAGCACATTTCTCTTTATTCTTTATCAACTCTGTTAGTTTCTCTCAGTTTTCTGTGGAATGAAGCTAACAGCAGGCTAATAAGATGCTGACCAATAGGTTTCTATTAAAGGTTGTAATTTGTATATGAAAAAGTGCTTTGGCTCAGCAGGGATCAGCTTACAGGTAGAATACAGCTGCTGGATGGGATTAGCATGTCATAGCTATCTACCAAACTGCTAACTGGGGGATTTCAGGCCATCTATGGATCATTTTTGCTAACTGTTTATTCAGCTTAGGCTCACAGGGCTGCAGCCTGTGCCCTAGCTGTCATAGGACAAGAGGCGTGGTCCACCTGCACAGGTGAGCAGTCCATCACAGGGCCAACAGAGAGAGACAGAGAAGCACTCTCTCACATCCACACCTACAGCCAATTTAGAAGCACCAATGAACCTAAGCAGCATTTCATTGGACTGTGGGAGAACATCCAACCTCCACAGAAAGGCCAACAAGCTTCAACCTACAACCTTCTTGCTTTAAGGCACTAGTGCGAACCACTTTTCCCCATTTCAGCCCAAATCCTGCATCTTCCTGTTTCTGACTCCAGGCCAGCTCCACTAACACTTTCTCATCAGACACTGCCACCTAGTGGAGGAAGTCTTAGTTCCATTTGAAGCTTCAGATTACAGTTAGTTCCTTTACAAAGAGGTGGAGGTGGTGGGGCCACAGCACCATCATCACTGAGTGCCATCGGACACTTAACCTTTGTTTCCATATGCTGGGAACTTCCTGTTTTTCCAAGGAGGACTGGAAAATGTGTGAAAATCTCCCAGTCCCTCACAGCACACTTCAATCATTTCCCTCCCACAGCATCAGGACCAGGGCTTTTTCTCTCTTTGGTCCCACTAAGAGATTTCCACACAAACACTTCATCAGTGGGACTCTCAGAGCTACCAGCCCTTTGCTACAATCACAAAGCTCTTCATTGAAATCAATGATATCAAAGCTGGAATCAAATGAGTCCAAGTCTTCTGCTGATTCAGCATCACATTCATCTTTGCTCCTTGTTCTGCATCCCCACCATGGACTTCATTCCTTTCCAAGCCAGCCTTGAGTGTCCTTTATTCAGCTCATCCTCTGCTTTACTTTTACACCTGATTTTAGCTGCTTTATCTCTCTTTCAACAAGTTTCTCTGCCTCAATCTTTTTCCGCTCTCCCTCATAACAAGACAGCTTCTTCTGCCTGAGAACATGTTGGAGTGATTTACTAATCCAGGGCTGCTTATTGGGGAAAATACTTCCTGTTTCCAAAGTAATCCCCATTTTTCCCAGAAAGAAATGTCAGTAGAAATCGATGATCTAAGTGAGAACATGAGCCTTTAAAAAGTCCCAGTGGGTGCAGTCAAAGCAGTCCCTCAGTCCCAGTATTGAGTCTTTGGTCCAGACTGGAACAACTGTGTGCCCAGTTTGAGCTCTCTTCAGTGCTGTGACCTGACAGACCCAGAGGGGCCATCACATCACATTTAGAAGCTCCCCTAATGGAGCCACAACACATGTCCAATACTTAGTCTGTCTTGTTGGACCAACTGGAAGAAATGATTCAAGGACTTAGTCACAGAACAGAGATTCAAATCTCCAAAATCCAACTGGCTGCATCAGGACATATAGTCTGAAACTCTGCACAGTTTCCTGTTTGAAGCTGCTTCCTGTTGGCTTCAGCTGTTTGGAGTTTCCATTTTCTAAACTTCTACATTCTGAACCTTCTTCAGCTCTGAACAGATGATGAAACACTGAATGATTTCAAGCACTTTGTCTAATAAACTTACATCTTTCATTCTTTATACAGATTGGAGCGCTGTGGTTTGTCAAAGATCAGCTGTGATTATCTGGCAGCAACACTGAAGTCCAACCCCTCCCATCTGAGACAGCTGGAGCTGAAAGGAAGCGACCTGAAGTATCCAGATGTGAAGCAGCTGTCTGATCTTCAGCAGAGTCCAGACTACAGACTGGAGACTCTGAGGTCAGTAGAGTGATGGAGTGAGTGGGTGGTGCTGTCAGCAGTATTGTACTAAACACAGTCAGTATGAAACAAAGATCCAGTGTTTCCTGTAAACCTGCAGCTTCTCAGTGAAGCTGTGAGAGGAGAACGGTGACAGGCTTCAGGATTGGACACAAACACTTCCTGTTTCTGCCTTTTTGTCACCTTTATGGTCACCATAGAAACGGCTGACACGCTCTGATCAAACACTGTCAACAGCCAATCAGCTCTCTGAACAAAGCAGCACGCAGACCAATGACTGCATTCATTTCCAAGTTTAAAGCAGTGAAGAACACAGTCTGTAGGTGAGGAAGAATTTAGTGAGAGCAGATGTTTGGATGGAATTCCTCCAGTTAACAGCTGGAACCGTCCATCTGGATTGTTGGGCTTGTTGTTGGGGTTCCTACAGAGCTCAGAGTGGACACACCAAGGTTCTCCTAATGAATGAAAGTCCAAACTCAAACTAGGAGGGAAAAACATTTCCATCAACTTCAATAAAAATCCAAAGATTAGAGAAAGTGAAGCAACAATGAGTCCTAGTCCAGTCCCAGCCCTGAAGTCCCTGCTGCTCTTTATACTGGATGTGCTGCATCACTGACTGACAGCTGATGAAGAGTCTCTGGAAACACTCGTTTATCTCCTCTGCTCTTCCTCCTTCTCTCTGCAGGTGGTGATGATGGTAAACAGGACGGTGTGTGTGCTGAGAGAGGAGCAGCTGTGTCCTGATGATCCAGAGAGGTTGAAGCAGCAGCAGCTTGTGTGTAGAGACGCTCTGACTGGGCCATGTTACTGGGAGGTGGAGAGGAGAGCTTCATCCAGCAGTGACTGACAGAGGAATGAAGTGCAGATGACTGTCAGTGCTGCAGAGTGAACTGCTCTGAGAACAGCTCCACTGTCAGACACAATGTAGAGTCCAGCATCATCCCTGTGCGTCCCTCTGGATCTGACAGAGGATCATCAGTGTATCTGGACTGCTCTGCTGCTGCTCTGTCCTTCTACAGTCTCTGCACAGTCTCTGTCTGACTCTGGCTTCAGACCCTCCTGGATCAAACTCACCTGGAAAGACTTTCAAACATCACTCAATAGATTTGAATACAGAATATATTTGATATATACTGTAGCTGTACTGTAGAGTTGCAGTTTGTCACTTGTAAATACAGTCTGTGAGCAGCTATGAGCTGAAAGATCTTTCTAGAAACACGAAATGTTTTGTCTCTTCTGTTGCTTTTTCATATATTTCCACAACATTAATATTGATCCCACCTGTCTCACCTGTTTCATGCTTTTATACATAATAACAGGACACGTGTGATCTGAGCGCTGCTGTGGTTGCTTTGCTGCACGTCTTCATTTAGATAACAGAGACATCTAGTGGTTCAGAGGGAGAACTGCAGGAGGTGGAGCTGTGTTTCAGCATGGAAAACTTTTTTATTTTTATCTTTTAGGCGCAGATACAAATATGACAAGTATCAGTGTACGATACAAAAGGTCAAATCAGTTAGCAGAGGGAACAGTGATCACACAGCAATGTAAGAATAGAAACATAACAGTGAATCTGGACATGTATACAGATGGAAGCAAACAAACAGGATGTAACACTACATTAAAGCCACAAATGGAAAGAAAACAAACCCAAAGGAAAATATATTTGATCTCAGGAATCCAAATGAGATGCTTTAGAGCACGGGTCGGCAACCCTGGGCACGCGTGTTACAGCTGCCACGTGAAGGGTTAACTGATGGCACGCCCATAGCTGGACTGGCCATCGGGCATACCGATGGTGATTTTTCGTTTTTATGAGCCGATGATGTTTTTTTATTTTTTTGTAACGGTATAAACAATGAAAGGTGGTGGATTGGCCGGATGCTGGTCGATGTGTAAAAATAAGTCAGTTGTTTGGTGGTGGCCGTGGCGGAGCTTCCACAGAGGCAGCAGGTGGATGAGGGAAAGGGGAGGTAGGAGGAGCAGAGACCCGAGGCGGCCGCCTCGAGTGTCAGGTGAGCTGAACTTCAGGTAAGAAGTTATGAGCTGCAGTCTATCTGGGTCAGATATAAACCAAGTTTAGGTGGAGTTTATTTTCCTTGTGCTGACTTTTTATAGTCAGTTACAATAACTCGTACTGCGTGCTAGCTAGCATGACGGAGTTTCTATACAGCTGGGTGGGTGCTATGATGCTACTGATAGTGAACTTTACAGTGGCTTGCAAAAGTATTCGGCCCCCTTGAACTTTCCCACATTTTGTCACATTACAGCCACAAACATGAATCAGTTTTATTGGAATTCCACGTGAAAGACCAACACAAAGTGGTGAACACGTGAGAAGTGGAACGAAAATCATACATGATTCCAAACATTTTTTACAAATAAATAACTGCAAAGTGGGGTGTGCGTAATTATCGTGTCATGGAAAAACACACTGCCATCAACTTCTGTTTTGTTTTTGTCAAAATCACTGTAATATAATCACTGTACCTTTATATACATGCGACTTATATTAATGCTGCTGCCCTCTTGTGGCTAAAGTGTAATTATGTTATTGTTATTAGAGAAAACATTTGAGAGTAACATGCCAAATGAGTCAGCACTTTGGCTTTAGCTCAAGAAATCCTCATTTTTATGTAAATGTCATCAGTTATAGTTGCATGTATTCATTATCATAATTTAACCTTTAATAATGATGTCCTAAATTGATTTTATGTAAACAAGACAATAATTTTATGGTTGTATTAAATAAAGACATCACTAATGAATTAACTATTTCAGTAATTAATTAAAAAAATGTACATAATTAATTAAAGAAATGTATTAATAATGAATTATCCATTAATTTCATTTAAAATGTTTCATTATTTGTTTATATACAATTCAAATGAGTTAATTACATATTTAATCAATTATTGGTTTGTTTTCTATTTTAATTATTTTACTGACACATTTAATGAATTATTTAATGATGTATTTATTTAATTCACGTTGCTACTCCTGGCCCTGCATCGGTTTTCATAAATACATTTTATTTGTCAGCTTCACCCATCAAAGTCAGGGGGCGGGGTTAATGCTGATCAAGTCAAAACCATTGCTTTGGTCTGGTGGGCGTTCTTTTAGTGGGCTCTTCTGTCACGGCCTGCGTGGCAGACTATGATGAGGGGAAGGAGGACCCAAATGCTGGACTCTTTGATGAGGTCAGTGCATTTATTTACAGTGATGCAAAATATTCCAAACAACAATAAATCCCCAGTGCGTTCCCGACTCTGACATGTCCTCTTGCCAGTGTTAGTGTTCTTTGTCTCCGCTCCTCAGTGTCTGAGCACCCCGTGCTCGCTGCCCTCTCGTCTCCACACTCCTCCTGGGGAATAAAGAAGACGCAGCCGTCAGCAACGCCACAATGCGGCAGACTAACCTTAACTAACTTGCCAAGAGACTAACGTGAAGTTACGCAATGATCCAGCATCGGAGAGAGCTCCACCACACTCCTAAGTAGCTCCTCTGACGAGGCTTGATCAGCTGCAGGTGTGAGTAATTCTCCTCCACAGGTGTGGCCAGGCTCCTGGCTGACACACCCACACACACACACCTAGATACACAAACATGGAAACAGGAGACAGCAGCACCAAAAACACACATGTCCATAACTTCTTACAGGCCCTGGGTCACCCAGACCCCGGTCCCATGACAATTTCTCAAAGCTAAGTAGGCCTACACACCAGGGTTTGGACATGTGTGGACCCAAACTATACTTACACTTTACCCTCTCTTGTGTGTCACCAAATACACTTTAATATCTTCTAGACAAGAATGTAGTGGCATCATCTTTAACCTCCTAAGACCCGAACTCCTCCGTGGCATTCATTTTTAATTTCTCTTTGATATTTGGGCTGTTTGGGACCTGATGAATGTAAAAACAAAGAATTACCAGATTTTTCTTTTTTTACCAAATTTTTGTTTCTGAGAAAAATGAGAGCCACATATGAGGATATTTGTCTAAAATTTCGATAGCACAGTGGCAGTATAACATCCTCGTAAGTGGATATCAGGCCCTTGTAGAGCAAAATTGAGTATTTTGGTCTAAACAACCCAAAATGTGATGTCCACATATGTGGACGCCAGGTCCTAGGAGGTTAAATATCTGCTCACTTTGTCAAAATGAACCTAATCATCTCTGATGAATTCAGTGATGTCTGCCAGCTCACCTTGCAAGTGGTCGAGCTTATACCGCCGACAACGTGGCACACAACTTGTAAACCCCCTGCTGACCATCAGCTCTTGAGTTATTTATGTTAGTTTCAACTGTTCCTGCAAAAAGTAAGCACGTGTTACTGATAAAAAGTCCAATAGAAGCAAAGTCTAAACTTTGAAAACAAAAAACAAAAACCTGTCTGATTTAGATCTGATCTTTGGGGGGGGGGGGGGTTCAATAATTAGTGTGACCCGTGTATATGCATCAGGGGTGGGTTTTGATTATCGATTTATCGATTAAAATCGATTCTGGCTTGGATAACGTGATATCGATTCATTAAAATCCTGAATCGATTTTTTAATATAAATTTATTTTGGCCAAAACGCCAGAATCTCAGGTTAAACCTCCCAAAATTTCAACAACCACCAAACAGCTAAAACAGTAAATGAGAGCAGGAACACGGATTCTGCACAGAGACGTAAACACAAAGCGCGGAGCCGCTGACGCATCAGAATCAGTGAGCTGTGACTTTCTCACCTGACTGCACGGACACGAGCTGAAAGCCGACAGCTCGCTGACTCTGATGTTTCGGCGGGTCGGCGCTTTGTGTTTACGCCCTTTTTGCGCCGATTCTAAAGCTGTTAGTTTATCTCTCTCCAAACAATATTGACCGAACCAGCAGCAAAAGAAGATCCAAACTACGCTTCACATAAACATCGTCATGACTTCACTCTGATTGTTTTGCTGCCACCAGGATAAAATCACACTTCATGCACAGCTCTCTCTCTCTCTCTCTGTACTTCAAGAACAGTTTCCCGTCTAAAAATCTGTTTTCTGCATTATTCGCTTGCTTGTTATGCACAAGTCTACCGTTCTTACAGCCTGTCGGCCGCTGTTTTTTTTTCTTTTACTTACTTCTGAAAACAAAGCCTCATTTCTGCCGTTCAATACTGAACAAATTTAAACTTTTTAAAATGATGCAAAATTGCAAAATGTTCAGCTGTGTCTGTAATAAAACCTCTGTAACTTTGCTCTGCTTCACGTCAGCAGCATCAGGTCATGTTCACATGTTCATTAATGGTTTTCTTTCGTTTTTGATCTACTGCAGAATATTTGTATAAAATCCCAGGCCAGGAAAACCTTCATGTTTTTCTGTTTTATCTTCAGCTACTTTGACACAAAGGCTGTGATGCTCACACCTTTGATAAAGTCTCGCAAGTGTCAGATTTCTTTTTATAGATATAAAAATATAGAAATGTACTGATGCATGATCTGAATGATAATATTTCTGACTGTATGAGGCAAAATTTCCCCGATTCAAATTGAATCAAATTGAATGGAATCGTGGATCGAATCGATTCTAGAAATGAGTGACGATACCCAGCCCTAATATGCATGTTTTAATAAAAGAGATAATGTTGGTGTTTCAGTCATGTAGTAACTGTTAGCTTTAACTGTACAAGGCTTGTTAGACATAATGAAACACATCGTGCAGATTTCTGGATGTTAGACTATAATTTTTGTTATGATTATTAATCTTGAGTCTAAAAGGTCAGTCAAGTATATCCAGGATATCTTTCTGTTAACTGGATTCACTGACCCTAACACTGGGACCAGGATAAGCGGT